>NC_137072.1:76792670-77153300 GCF_951640355.1 Cnephaeus nilssonii | reverse complement strand
AGTCCAGCCACTGCCTGTGCCCTGTCTGGGGCCACCTGGCACAAGCTAAAGAGCACTCTGCAGATGGCTGCTACTTGTGTTGAGCTTGGAGGTGCCCAGGAGAAGCCAAACAGTGAACCAAGGAAGGCTGCTCCTAGTGCAGGGCCTGGGGCCACTTATCAAGGAGTATGAGGCATGCTGAGTCCAGCTGCTACTTGTCTGAGAGATTTTAGGAAAGTCTGAAGCCTGAGCCAGGACAGGCCATTCATATGGAAAAGCCACTGCAAACAGCTTGGGTGTGGCTGCAAATTGGGTGGGGTGGGGTCTCAGGGAATCCTCCCAGAGCTGGGAAAACAGTATGAGCCAGGATGATGGAGACTCAGATATGGTGCCTGCCAGTTAGCTTAGTGGCTTGCGAGGTTTCATCAATGACCTCTGCAAGCACTTTTGTCTGGGAGAAAGCTGTCCCTGAGTACTTGCACTGATGCCAGACAATTTAGTCCCTCCCTATACATTCCTGGATCCTTTTCAGCTGCTGTCCCAGTGCTAGAGCTTAGAGGGAGTGAATCCATGTAAGTTCATGCACTGGCTCTTTAAGAGGAACTGTCTGGGTCTCCAGCAGCCTCCTTGTCATTCAGTCACAATCCCTGCTGTTTTTTTATAGCCAAAGTTATGGGGATTTCTCTTCCCCCTAACTTTAGGGAACCCTGGGCTGAGCAGTTCAGGTGGGGTTGGAACGCCTTGATCCTCATGAGAGGCCTCCTCAGTCAAGATACTACTCCATATTAAATAAACACCACACATGGGTGTCCAAACATCCAGTTCCGTGCCTCTGCTCCTCCTACTAGTCTCAATGTGCTTTCTTTAATTCTTTAGTTGTAGGACTTCTGTTCAGCCAGATTTCAGGAGGTTCTGAAGGATGGTTATTCTGTATTTTAGTTGTAATTTTGATGTTTGTGGAAGGATGTGGGTACTGAATTTACTTACACCCCATCTTCTTTTTCTTGTGGAATATATTTTGACAGTGTAGTAAGTTCTTTCTGTGTATGAATTTTGTCAATATTTTCATTCCAATTTTTTGATTTTTTGAAATATGTTCAATTTGAAAGAGATTCAACTCATATAAGGCCGATTTTATAAATTATTTGATGACTAACACAAAAATAGTTAATACATAATAAAACTATATATTATATTAGGTATTTATATAGTACCTATTATTGTATAATTCTATATAATAAAAGGCTAATATGCAAATAGACCGACCAGAGGAACGACCGGTCGCTATGACACATACTGAACACCAGGGGGCCGACAGTCAATGCAGAAGCTGACCCTGGTGGTCATTGCACTCCCACAGGGGGAGCACCACTCAGCTGGCTCATGGCTGGCAAGCACAGCAGCAGTGGCGGGAGCCTCTCTTGCCTCCACTGCAGGCGGGTGGTAAGGAGCAAGGGGTCTCAGACTGCAAGAGCCCTGGACTGCGAGAGGGATGTCCGACTGCCGGCTTAGGGCTGATCCTTGGGGAGATCGGGCCTAAGCCAGCAGGCGGACATCCCCTGAGGGGTCCTGGACTGGGAGAGGGCACAGGCTGGGCTGAGGGGACCCTGCCCCTCCAGTGCAGGATGTTGTGCACCAGGCCTCTAGTTGTATAATAATTAATCTACTTAGTTATCTTTAAACTAGTTTTAAGGTAGATAAAGACACATAGCTTTAGGTAGTAGTATGCTGGTAAATGGCTAACACTAGCTGTTGAGAAAGACATATACACATATATTATCATTCTGAATTTTACAGATAAAAAGGTTTGCAGCACACAATATACAAATAATAAAATACACATTACTCTTTATTATAAATTCTATAGAGCCAACTATTCTCCCAAAATGCTTTTGATTTTTGCTAAACCTTTGTATCCATAGCCACTATGTTTGCAAGTGATTAATAAATATAATTCTGACAAATGTTGGTAGATATTTTATTTATCCTAATTAACAAAATGAAAGTGAAACAAAGAAGACATGCATTAGAACTTAACTCTCCTATCAATGATGTTAGGGAATCTTTTACCGAACTGGATAATAGTTTTTGATTGATGGAAGAATAGTTTCTCATTCTTTTGTGCTATTCACAATATAATGGCCAAAGTCACAAACCACTTAAATGACAACTGCATTATTGACACTTTTTCCATTGCCTTCTGAAGTCCAGATCAGGATTTTGCAAGCTTCTTCTTAAAAAGCTACATAGTACATAATTCAAGCTTGCAGGCCATATGGTCTTTGTTGTAACTACTCAGCCCTGCCCTTAGAGTACAAGAAATCAGCGGGCATGGCACATTTCCATACAATCTATTTATAAAAACAAGCTGATAAAAACAAGCTAATAACCCACAGGTGATAGTTTACTACCCAGTGATTTAGACAGTGAATAAAACAATAAATCAAACTCAGTTTGTACAATTTGCTGGTTTTCATCATGTAAATACTCCCACCATAGCTGATTTCAAGCTAGCAAAATAAGTACTGAGAGGAGAATTTGGAAGATATGCTTGGTAACAGAATGTCATAGAATATTTCTTTTTTTTAAATATTTTTATTGATTTCAGAGAGGAAGGGAGAGAGAGAGATAGAAACATCAATGATGAGAGAGAATCATTGATGGGCTGCCTCCGGCACGCCCCCCACTGGAGATCGAGCCAGCAACCTGGGCATGTGCCCTGACGGGGAATTGAACCGGTGACCCCTTGGTTCCTGGGTTGATGCTCAACTGCTGAGCTACACCCGGCTGGGCATGTCATAGAGTATTTCAATCATACAGATACAAAAGGTGTAGTAGTAAAATAAGTTTACAATAAGATTTAGTCAAACATATACTATATCAATTTATTAATGCTGTACTAACAACCAGCTTATAACATTTTTAATAACATGTTCTGTGAGCCTGCTCCAAAATTCATTGGTTTTATACTTCATAATGTATAATTTAAAAAGCAAATGTTTAGTTCAATCTCTATAAAAATTATAAATATCCCTTAGAGATTACCCTTAAAATTTTGGATAAGACATCTATTCACTAGTTTACCTTTAACAGATTTTATATAAAAAAACTATTATTAGTGTTACTTTGACCTAATAGTACCAGTAGATAGAGATGATTATGAAAACAAATAAAAAATGAATATATATATATACAGAGTCAAACATTAAACATAATTTATAGACTCTGATCTTTGTTCCTCCAAATTGAAAAACAACTATAGGGAAAGATCATTGACCATGAGTGAATATTCTCATTAAGTATATTTTCAGTTTTGCCATTGATAAAATAAGGGTCCTTTCATCTTTTGATACCTTCTCCAGCCTTAAAGTAAGGATTATGAGCATTGTAATTATGAGCCTTCCTCACAAGAATATCATAAGTGAAATAATATATAAGAGCATACTTAGCTATTTAGTGGAAAGGTTTTCTGCTAAAAAAAAAAAAAAAAGAAGAAGAAGAAACAAGCAAAATAAAAATACAGAGAGAGAGAGGTTTAAATTTCATGCACAATATGCCCTAGTGTTACCATTAAATTGTGGCATTGAGTAGGCCAGTTGGTTTATTGTGAATACACAGCAGGTATGTTAGATCCTGACCTGTGCTGGCAATTCCACTGATTCTACCCCAGTTTCTTAATGCCACCCCTTTGAATATAACCTTATGATGACAGTAAGCATGGTTTGACAGAGGGTCTAGCAGGAAAGTTGCATGATCTTTGACTCCTATATGCTAAGCTTTGCTTTAGATAATCCTTCATGGTCTGACCTTTTAGATTAACTGTTGTAACTTTGATTTTACAGTGCAAATATAAACGTGCTAACAGTAGCCCGAGGTAGGATAATATTCAGTGTACATGTGTGGGGGAAATGCAAAGATAAATGCTAAGCCCTATATTTGTGAGCTGAAGACAAAAAAAAAAAAAACACACTACAGTCCAATAGTGTTTGTAAAATGATTCCAGCTTATTTGAAAATACAGGAAAATCTAAAAGGCAAGGGATATACAATTTTTAGAAGTAAAGTGCTTGGTAGGGAATATAACATGAAATTCAAGAGTATGCATTTCATTCTTGATTCTTCAAATTATTTTTTTAACCTCTGTATGGATACCTTTCCTGTTTTTAGGAAGACTTATTGTAGCATTGGTGAATGGATACTGCATAGAGCAACCTGGTTACATGTCTTCCCTCTAACTTGGATATTTTTCAGACTGTTGTCTTGGAAGAAATAATACTGGAGAAGCTGTAAATTGGCAAAGATGTTCTCAAAATTGTTCTTTATAGGAATAATAAATATGTGGCAAAACTAGGACAATATACACTTAGATGAAAAGACTGCCTCTTCATTCAGCTGGATAAACCCAATTAATTTAGAAAATATAAAGTCTTGGACAGTTTTATAATACACACTGTTTTGTACCTCTACAAGAGATTTTGTGTGTGTAAATGTATTATGTATATTTAAAATAGGTCATTCATTTGTGCACTATTATTTCATCAAAAGAGACAAAACAATATATTTGTATTGCTATTCTGATTACATATCATCCTATCTTATATTATTGCCTTCATATCTTATATTACAAATTGTCATTATAACTTACTATCTGTTGTCAATTATTTAAGGTCTCTCAATATAGCTAAATAGAATCATATTGATAACGAGGCCTTGTTAGGTTAAAGAATTTCTGAGACAAGTATTACTCCTTTCCATGCATATCCACATGTTCTAATCACACCCTCAAATCTACATAGTAAGAGTGGTGATGAATAACACAAATATTTACTAAACACTAAACATGTGTATTTAATTGTTCTTTATCAACAGTGCATTATATATTCTTTGGATACCCATGCCAAAACTATATTCCAGTAAACTAAAGCTAAGTCTCTGATAGAAGAGCTTAAACATCTGCCTTTTCTAAAATCTTCCACACAAAAACAAACAAATAAAACCTGTAAAATAATTAACAAGATTGCCATAAATACACTTTTCAATAATTAATTTAAGTATAAATGGACTAAATTCTCTAATCAAAACACATAAAGTAGCTGAATGGATAAAAAAATAACAAGCAACTATACGCTGCCTATAAGATACTTTATTTAGCTAAGAACACAGACTGGGAGGGAA
Organism: Cnephaeus nilssonii; assembly: GCF_951640355.1. NCBI lineage: Eukaryota > Metazoa > Chordata > Mammalia > Chiroptera > Vespertilionidae > Cnephaeus > Cnephaeus nilssonii. The sequence continues at coordinate 77,148,147 of NC_137072.1, read as the reverse complement.
AAAATTGAAAAACTATTTTCATGTAAATGAAAATAAAACAAAATAAAAAATCTGGGATAGCTATAATATATCAGACAAAAATTGACTTTAAGACAAAGACTAATACAAGACAAAAGGGTCATTATATAAAACTAGAGGCCTGGTGCATGAAAATTCGTGCACTCGGGTGGGTGGTTGTCCCTCAGCCCGGCCTGCACCCTCTCACAATCTGGGACCCCTCAGGTAGGGCCCCTAGACCTGGTCTGAGATCAGGACCTATTGGGGCTTTCCTTCCCCCAGCTTTGGGCAGCTGGACCCACACCTACCACAGTCACTGTTTGCCATCTGTGTAGCGTTGCCCCCCTCCCTCCCCTGCAACTGGTGGACTTCCTCTGCAGGCGACAGGCTGGAGTGCAATGGTTTGGCTGGCCTGGGCCTCCTCTTCTTTGCTGAGGGGTGGGGCCAGCCCTGCAAGGGGCTGTCTGCCTACCTGATTGCCCTTAACTGCTTGCCTGCCTTCCTGATCACCCCTAACCACTTGCCTGCCTACCTGATTACCCCTAACTGCTTGCTGGGGGCAGGGCTAGCCCTGTGAGGGGCCGTCTGCCTACCTGATCTCCCCTAACCACGAGCCTGCCTACCTGAATGCCCCTAACCACTTGCCTGCCTACCTAAATGCCGCTAACTGTTGGTCTGCCTACCTGATCACCCCTAACCACTCTACCTGCCTGCCTGATTGCCCCAAACCACTTGCTTGAGGGCGGAGCCAGCCCCCAAGGGGCCGTCTGCCTACCTGATCTCCCCTACCCGCTGCCCTACCTACCTGATCACCCCTAACTACTGGTCTGCCTATCTGATCACCCCTAACCACTCTGCCTGCCTGCCTGATTGTCCCTAACTGCTTGCTTGGGGGCAGGGCCAGCCCTGTGAGGGGCCGTGGTGTTCTGGTCTCTGGTTGTTCTGGTCGTGATGCCTCTGGCCTTTAATTATATAGGATAAGCCATTCCAAGAGAATATAACATCTACACTAATAAAAGAGAAACATGCAAATTGACCGTACCTCCACTACGCCCACAAGCCATGCCCACCAGCCAATCAGGAGCAAGTATGCAAATTAACCCAACCAAGATGGCAATGGAGGAAGCCAAGCTTCATGCCTGCCCTGGCAATGGAGGAAGCCAAGCTTCCCACCCGCCCCGGCCGGCCCTGGCCTCTGCTCAAGGCTACAAAGTTGCAATTATAGAAGATAAATAAATCCCAGATACCTGCTTCCAGCCAGCCCTGGCCTCAGCTCAAGGAGGCACTGGGAACCTGGGTTGCTACAAAGGCTACAAAGTTTCAATTATAGAAGATAAATAAATCCCAACAAAAATGGTTGCAGCCACAGAGCTGGAGCAAGCAGGAGCCTTGGGTTGCCCACAGCGATGGAGGAAGCCAACCTTCCCTGCTCTGGCTGGCCCTGGCTTCCACTCAAGGCTATAAAGTTTCAATTATAGAAGATAAATAAATCCCAGATACTTGCTTCCAGCTGGCCCTGGCCTCCACTCAAGAATATGCTGGGGGAAAAACAAAACAGAAAAAAAAAAAAAAAAGGAAGGGCTAGGAGCTTGGGTCGCTGGGGGGTGATCAGGCCAGAATGGGACGGCAGTTGTGGGTGATCAGGCTGGTTGGGGGTGGGGCCTTTGGGGGTAATCAGACCAGCATGGGAGCCAGTTGGGGGTGAGCAGGCCGTCAGTGAGGGTCAGTTGGAGGTGATCAGGACAGCAGGGGGGCAGTTTGGAGTGAGCAAGCCATCAGGGGGCCAGTTGGGGGCAAGCAGGCCAGTGGGGAGGGAAGGTGGGGGCAAGCAGGTCAGCAGGGGGGGGCAGTTGGGGGTGAGCAGGCTGGCGGGGGGGGGCATTTGGGGGTGAGCAAGCCGGTGGTGGGGGGCAGTTGGGGGTGAGCAGGCTGGCAGGCAGAGTGGTTAGGGGCAATCAGGCAGGCAGGCAGGCAGGTGAGTGGCTGGAGCCAGCAGTCCCGGATTGGGGGAGGGATATCCAACTGCCAATTTAGGCCCGATCCCTGTAAACCTGCAGTAGGACATCCTTCGAGGGGTCCCAGATTGGAGAGGGTGCATGCTGGGCTGAGGGACACCCCCCCCCCCCCGTGCACGAATTTCGTGCACCGGGCCTCTAGTAAAATAATAAAATCCTGCAATTTGCAACCACATGGATAGATATTGAAGATATTATGCAATGTGAAATAAGTCAGTGAAGGACAAATGCTTGTCTGATATCATTTATATGTAGAAACTAAAATAAATGGAAAAACAAACATAGATACAGAGAAGAGATTTGGTGGCTGCCAGAGGCAGGAAGTTGGAAGTTGGTGAAATAAGTATATATGGGCAAAAGGTACAACCCCTTCATCCCAAAAGAGAATGCAAAATTTATTCCCTAATGTAATAACAGAAAAATAGAAAAAGATGTATATAAGTTCTAAACAAATAGGAGCTTAAAATGCAGAATGAGGGAAATAATTGAATTAATATAAAAGAAGTTGTATGGTAAGAAAAGAAAAGAAAATATAAGATATGGGACAAATACTTATTTTTTTGACCCATGTATTATTTAGATGTGATTTTTAATTTCTGAACATAGGTAATCTCTTATATGGAAGCATTTAGTTCATGAACACTTACTGAAATTATTGGTATACATGGATATAGATCTATTACCTTTTCTATTTTTATATTTGTAGAGGTTTTAGTTAAGTAACTGGTTCAAGTTAAGCCACTTGTAGTGTCATCCTTGATGGCCATGTACTCACATGGTATTCTAGAAGAGAGATGGTGGCTATAGAGTAGCATCAGAATGTATGAGAGAAATCAATTTTTATTTCACTAAGTCACTAAGATTCATTATTAGAAAAATAAACCTATATCTTGTTTACACTACTGATATTTTGGTTTCTATTACACGTAGGAATTCAACCTCGATACAGTAGTATAGGTGAGCACATGGGGACATAGAAGCTCAACACTATTTTTAGGGACCCACATTCCTTATAGATTTCTACTCATAAGTGGTTCTCATCCTCATGTTTTCAAGATGGCAGCTGGTGTTCCAGCTGTCGTATCTTTATCTAGCACACAAAGAAGAGGAAATACAAAGGGGAAAATGGCCATAGGGACAAGCCAACAAGTTGATCCTCCTTTAAAGAGATTTTGAGAAAATTCCATACAATGACTTTCATGTAAACTTCATGTATCCACTTGGGACACATAGAAATGCTGTATTTTATTTGTGTGCATTTTACATCCAATGAAAACTGTGATTATTAATATGAAAAAGAGGAGGATGGATTCTGGACAGGCCAATGAACAGCCTGTGCCAAATAATGCTTTCTAACATGCATCAAAATGTGTGAAAGATGTCCTTCAAAAAGAAGTACTATGTGACCCTAACTGATTTGGCTCAGTGGATAGAGTGTCAGGCTGAAACCTGAAGGGTCCCAAGTTTGATTCCATTCCAGGGCACATGCCTGGGTTGTGGGCTTGATCCTCAGCAGGGGGCATACAGGAGGCAGCCAATCAATGATTCTCTCTCATCATTGATGTTCTGATCTCTCCCTCCCTCTCTGAAATCAATAAAAATATATTTAAAAAACAACAACTATGTGTTAATAACCTCTGCATCATCAGCAATTGGCTCACACTAAAACCAAAATATGTCATGATTTTATCTATGAAGTTAACAGCATCAGAAACACCTACATTTGAAGATACTATGACCAGGTCCTCAGCTCATGACATTTCTCTGTTTCCTATTACTAATTCTCTCCCAGAGGGAGTCAAAGATGGTGTCAGAAAGATCTATTTTCAATTCTGGATTTTAATGCATTGGATATTTATTCTTAGCTGAGCAATATAAGGCAAGCTACAGAACCTGTCTGAGTTTTATTTTTCTCACCTACAAACCAGTGTGATAAGACTTAACTAAAAGAGCCATTGAAATGATTAAATTTGACAATATGTGTAAAGTGCTTAAAAAATGCCTGACAAATGGTCATGCTAAGTAATAGATACAAATTATTTTAAGCAATAATCCCATAGCAAAAAGCAGAAGATATTTACTTTACTCTTTTTTGATTAAATTTTTGGCTAAGGATACATTTAATTATTATTATTGTAAAAAAAGATAGAAGTGGGTAAAAAAATCCATTTTTTCTTGATAAAGTTTTTATACTAGAATGAAGACTAGAAGAGTAATTTTGTCCATATCTCTTCCTCCAGACAGAAGCCAATTAAATAGCAGAAGCTGAGAGTAAAATATATATCTAATCATTCAGATAACAAAATAACTACAAATAAGGCTTATTATTTAACAGTGTCTACTGGGAAGACAATTTATTTCTGATTTACATCCCACAGGCTAAATTTAAGTTTATTTGCTCTTTGTATATTCTCAGTGGAGGGAGTAAACAGGTGCTCTCACTGTCAGAGAGAAAAAAAATAAAAACATCATTTGGATAAAACAAGAAATATTTGTATTATAATCACCTGAATTTTGTATATAACTAGTTGAATAACCTGCCCATTATATTGAAAGTTTTTAAAAGGCTTATTATACAGAGAAGGGACTGATAACTATCAGAGGGGAGGGGGTTGGGGTGCTGGATGAAAAAGGTGAAGGGAAGCAATAAACAACAAGTCATAGACACAGGCAAAGTATGGTGATTACCAGAGGGAAAAGGGGGGTTGGGAGGGTGGTAAAAGAGGGTAAAGGGGAGATAAATGGTGATGGGAGGAGACGTGAGTTGGGGTGGTAAACACACAATACAATATACAGATGATGAATTATAGAATTGTGCACCTGAAATCTATATAATTTTATTAACCAATGTCACCACAATAAATTCGATTAATTTTTTTTCAAGTGGTTTTCCACTAGAGCAGGGGTGGGAATATTTTTTCTGCCAAGGGCCATTTGGGTATTTATAACATCATTCACGAGCCAGTCAAAATTATCAACTTAAAAGTTAGCCTGATGCATTTGGTCAAACATTTAATTAACTCACCTCTAACGCCTTGGCAGGGCCAGACCAAATGATTTTGCAGGCTTTATATGGCCCGCCTGCGAGGTGGACATTCCCCACCCTGCCCTATAGTTTGTAATTAATATTTGCAAATAATCCAAGTCCATTTTTAAATAATCTTATATACTTCATGTGTACTGTATTTCCTATATTAATAAAATAGCTTTTCCCTTTCATCCCTTGTATCATTGCTGTCATTCATTTCACTTATATATAAGAATAAACAGCATATATGTGTGTGCATATATGTATACATGTGCATATACACATAAGTATACATAATGTATACATTTTTGCTATTATTATTTTGAGCAGATTACTTGTTAGACTAAGAATAAGAAAAAGAAAAGTTTTATTTTACTTTCATTTAGAAAAGGCTTTTTGATTGACTTTATAAAAATTCTAAAGTTGCTAAACAAACCAATAAAAATAGGTTCATGTAGTGGAAAAAGTAGACACAATCATTTCTAATAGGGTAAGAGAGTCAGCAATCTTTGAAAACTTATTCATCCTCTTGGACCCAGGGGATGCTCAGGTAATTGAAAAAGAACACAATAATACCAAGTTTCTAATGGCTCAGCAATGCTGTGTACATGAAAACATTGAAACTGTAGTTAAATAATTATGGCACACTGCTTAGTGAGCATAAACATAATGGCAATGCTCCACAGCTTCTAAAGATTTTTTGTCATGCTTTTACATAAAATGAAGGAGAATTTTATGTATAGTTTAGGAATTATGATTCACCATTTAATTTATATATTTGCTTACTGCCATAAAATCAAGGTAATCAATTTAGCTTTTGACAATATAATCTATTTTTCATATTCTTGCATAATTTTTTACAGAATTAATTTTAATATATGAGTTATAGTAATTGAAATCCACATGATTAATCACAAGAGATCCCTGGACACTTACTAGCTTTGGTGACGTTCTCCCACAAAACAACATGCTCATTCTTAGGTGGTTGTTTCTAAACATTGTGGGTATTTTTATTCCAAATTCTTTTTAATGAAATTGAAAAAAATCTCTAGTGTACAATTAAAGATAAGACAAAAATTGGGAGCTTTTTTTTTTTTTTTTAGTGTGATGCCTATACAAAAAATAAGAACCAGTAAGAGAAAGGAACAAGAAACCATGAAAAAAAAAAAAAAGATGCAAAACTTTGGAAGCAGAAAAGAAATGAAAAAATATCTAGGAAAGATATTCCCTAAAGACTATGAAGAAGCAGCAGTAGATTAAAGAAGATGAATGAAGAGAGAAACATACAGGAAAATTACATTGAATATAGCTCTAAGAATTCTGATTTCAGTGAATAAAGGTGGCCACATATATAGAATCTAGAATGTTTGAGACTGGAGCAGAGCACAGAGAATTGAATATGAGTAAATCATTAAGGTGCTTTGGGTACACAAGAATAGAGTATAGTAAAGTTCAAAGAAGAGATGCTGGAGCTGAGAAGAGATGTTGGAAGAATCCTAGAGGTGATGGTCACAGACAAGTGGAGGCTTGAAAGGAAAGCCTAATTTAAGGAGAGCAGTGCTGATAACTGTAGAGAGACATTGAAAATCAGAATTTACCCAGATGAAAAAGAGGTGCAAAAGTTTATCTGCTCATCAGAGAGCTTTTGTTTTTTGACACTCAGCAGTAAAACCAACATTTTTTTCAACAACTATAATTGCAAAACCATATTTTAATTTATTATTACTTTGTTCTCAAAAACATTTAAAAATTAATCTTCAAGAGCCATCAATAAGGACAGAAGTCATGTTGAAATGCAAATAGGAATAATAGAATACATGTGGCTAAATTAATGGATCCTTTACATATCTATATATGTATATGTATGTGTATGTACACACATGCACACACGCCTAACATACAAAAAACATTTATGTCTCTCTACATTCTCATTTGAACCACTGCTGGATGTGCTCAGTGATTGTACTTGTTGAAATGCTTAACCTTAAATTTCAAAGGTGATAATTTGGAGAAAGCATAGCTGCCTAAAACATTAGTTCTGGTTCTATTGGCACTTAACTATGTAACCTTAATTAATTTAACTAAAGAATTTCTATATTTCTACTTATAAAAGCTGAATATAATAGTCTTCAAGATCCACTTTATATGTCAAGTTGTATTCTAGTCTCACAGTTTTACTTTTAAAAGTCTCAAAAAATTAAGGTCTACATTCAAAGTTGCCTTTGTACTTAGCAGAGTCAGTATAAATGCATGTTTTTAAACTTACAGTAACCTTTCTCCATTATCCATTTTAAGGAAGCCTTCAAAAATGACAGATCATACTGCCTTTTATATTTATTGGGTATAAAGTTGTAGCCTATACTAAATGCTCTTAATGGCATTAATGCATGCATACCATTTTTTCAATGTGTCACATATAATTTTTGTGCAGTGGATAATATATATAGCAACTAAAAATATAAACCACCTGTTGTTCAGATTTTCACTGCTGAGAGTACTGTATTGTTTAGCTTTTTCCACAGTGTGCTATGTGTCAACATTGATTTCAGAAAAAGTAATAAAGGATCCTGTCAAAATAAAATTAAAACCTAAGGCAATTTACTTTGCTGAAGGGGGTCAGCTTTAATAACCATCACCATCTTACCAGAACCGCTGTGAAATTTCATTAACACTGTATTCCAGTCACATATCTGCTAGGTTTAAAATTACTACTTGATTATATGTCTGTATAGATCATTAGGCACAAGTCTCCTTTTTGTGCCCTGTATTGTTCTGTGCATGGGGTTTCTTTTCAATTCGGTGGAAACTCTATTCAGAGAAAGAAAATGAGAATAAAGAAAAGGTTGGTACTGGAACTGTTTTTCAACTCTGCATAAAATTACTGAACACATTGAAATTTCAGGATATTTGGCATTTTTATCTATTCACCATTCTTAAGTTAGGTATCCAACTTGAGATCAAATCAAAGTAAATGTAAAAAAAATAAAAATGTAAATATATGTGTAAATGTAAAAAAAATAAAAATATATGCAAGAGTTTGGGAAACTCAGGGTTACATATCAGGAAGAACATGTAGCTGACTTTTTCCCTAGCTCCAAGATGGAGGACACTCTCAGCTCCAACTCTTATTTATCAACTAGATGCCCGATGCACGAATTTTGTGCATGGGGTGTGTGTGGGGGAGTGTCCCTCAGCCCACCCTGCACCCTCTCCAATTTGGGACCCCTCAAGGGATGTTTGACTGCCCATTTAGGCCCGATCCTGGTGTGATCAGGCCTAAACGGGCAGTCGGACATCCCTCTCACAATCCAGGACTGCTGGCTCCCAACTTCTCACCTGCCTGCCTGCCTGATTGCCCCTAATCGCTTCTGCCTGACAGCCTGATAACCCCCTAACCACTCCCCTGCCAGCCTGATCGATGCCTAACTGTTCCCCTGCTGTCCCGATTGCCCCTAACTGCTCTCTCCTGCCAGCCTGGTCACCCTAACTGTCCTCCCCTGCAGGCTTGGTCACCCCCAACTGCCCTCCCCTGCTGACCCAGTCACCCCTTACTGCCCTCCTTTGCCAGCCTGGTCGCCCCTAACTGTCCTCCACTGCAGGCCTCATCGCCCCCAACTGCCCACCCCTGCAGGCCTGGTTGCCCCCAATTGCCCTCCCCTGCTGGCCTGGTCAACCCTAACTGCCCTACACTGCAGGCCTGGGCCCCCCCCAACTGCCCTCTTCTGCAAGCCTGGTCGCCCCCAACTGCCCTCCCCTACGGGCCCTATTTATCAACTAGAGGCCCGATGCTCAAAATTACTTATTAACTAGAGGCCCGATGCATGAAATTCGTGCACGGGGGTGTGTGTCCTCTCCAATTTGGGACCCCTCAAGGGATGTTTGACTGCCCATTTAGGCCCGATCCTGGTGGGATCGGGCCTAAATGGGCAGTCGCACATTCCTCTCACAATCCAGGACTGCTGGCTCCCAACTGCTCACCTGCCTGCCAACCTGATCACCCCCTAACCACTCCCCTGCCAGCCTGGTCAATACGTAACTGCTCCCCTGCTGGCCCAATTGCCCCTAACTGCCCTCTCCTGCTGACCTGGTCGCCCCCAACTGCCCTCCCCAGCTGGCCTGGTCACCCCCAACTGCCCTCCCCTGCTGGCCTGGTCAACCCTAACTGCCCTCCCCTGCCAGCCTGGTCCCTTCCAACTTTCCTCTCCTGCCGGCCTGGTCCCTTCCAACTGCCCTCCCCTGCAGGCCTGGTCCCCCTAACTGCCCTCCCCTGTAGGCCTGATCACCCACAACTTCCCTCCCCTGCCGGCCATCTTGTGGCAGCCATCTTGTGTCCAAATGAGGGCAGCCATCTTTGACCACATGGGGGTGGCCATCTTGTGTGTTGGAGTGACAGTCAAATTGCATATTACTCTTTTATTAGATAGGATACACGTTGACCCATACAATGCATTAGAAAACAATACTGAATGTATATAGAGCTACTGAAATTGTGAGAAATATTAACATGTGTCCTGTTCATTCAATAAGTTGATTCTTTTCAACTATAGACTGAAATATTGTTAAATTTTGAGTGAAACTGCTTTATAAGTTTTTGTTTTATGTTTTAGTAAATAATCCTAGAACAGACCAATTCAACACTGAGTGCTTCTCAGTAACAACAATGCATTGAGTTGAGGTTCCAGTATGTTACAGGTATATGTCTTTGAAAGACAAGCTATAAATTATCTTATAAATATGTTCCTTGACCCAAACCAACATTGAGCGGTAAATTTAAAAGTAAGAGCAGATATCTGTCCATCACCTATGGCTGTAACCCACAGGCTTGAGAAACAGCCCTTTGCTGAGGTAATCCTAACCAAGTGGGCTGTATATTAGCAGGCCATATTCACCAATAGGTGTTTTCTTGATACCAATGTAACATTAAATCCAATGTGTAGTGTCCATCATATCTCACAAAATCTCTGAGGGAAAATTTGCTCATTAACTCAGTCTTTAATCTCATTCAGTTTATTGTTTATACATTACTTTTTCTCTGTGATTGAGATCTTGCATTGAACACTCATGCTCAGGGTTAAGCCCCTTTCAGCCCTGGGTCTGGTAGGTTGAACCCTAGTCCTACCTAATTGCTTCTACTTCAGTTGCAGGTCAGTTATAAGCAGTTGAATCATCTTCCTTTGGTCCTAGAACCATCTGGTTACATCTGCCCTGTAATTGCTATCATTGCTACCTCGAGGTTATTTTAGTATGTTGGTTAAAAGCTCTAGATTTGAGTAAACTAGATCTTATTTCAAATCTAGGCCTTATCTCCTGTTAATGATAGTTGATTATATCTTTGACTCTCAGATTTCTTATTTAAAAAGAGATAATAGTTTCTACCTCATAGGCATTTTTCAATGATTTAAATAGACAATATTCCTAAATAGTTAAAATATCATACTATGTAAGTGAATACTTAGTAATTGTGAAGAATAATAGCCATGTTCTCTCATGTTATCAGATGCATAGACTATTGGGACCACTCCAGACTAACATAGAAGCTGGGTCCCTCCTTGGATATTGTAAATAAATGAGCAAACATTCTTGACAGTGCCAGTCCTACATCTGGACCCAATTGTATTTCCTTGTCCCTGAGAGCTGACAGTAACCAGAATTATGATGCTTCCTTTTCTCTAAGAGTGTTAGATTTGGAAACAGCCTAAGTGCCCATCAGCAGACAAGTGGATTAAAAAACTGTGGTACATCTACACAATGGCATACTATTCTGCTATAAAAAAGAAGGAACTCACCATCTCCAACAACATGGATGGAACTGGAGAGCATTATGCTAAGCGAAATAAGCCAGTCAGAGAAAGATAAATATCACATAATCTCACTCATTTATGGAATATAATGAACAACATAAACTGATGAATAAAAATAGATCCAGAGGCAGAGAAACATCGATCAGACCATTAAATATCAGAGGGAAGGTAGGGGAGGGTCTGGGTAAGGGGGAGAGATCAACAAAAGGACTTGTATGCATGCATATAAGACTAACCAATGGACACATACACCAGGGGGGTGAGGGCATGAGTTGGGGGGGGTGGGGGGGTCAATGGAGGATAAGGACACATATGTAATACCTTAATCAATAAAGAAAAAAGTAATACTAGTAAAGTAAAAAACAAACAAACAAAAAACACACAACATTTTCTTGGTGGCTCCACTGGGGAATATCTATCTATTTTGTGACTTAACATCTGAAATCAGCAAGAGTTGCCTCTGTTACTGCTATCATTTTCATATGGAGACTTAGGTGCTGATGGAGGCATAAATACTGACACTCACTTCACCCAGTCCCCCAGTGATATATGACAAACTTGGAGATGAACACAGATCTCCCAAGTATTAAAATTACTGGAGTAAGTTTCCTAAAGGGTGAATTTATCCTTTCAGTTTGGGGATCAATCTCTTCTCAACAAATAGCACATTAGGGGCTGGGTTATATTTGAAAACTGCCATTTTGGTGTCATACATATGGAACTCTCATTCCGGTGTTTCCTCTCTAATAAGAGGTAGTCAGTGAGAAATCAGAGTCTAGGGACTTCTGCACTCTTGCTTTAAGTGGATCCCCTATCCAGCAGGGAAGTCCAGGATATCCTTCTGAAAAACAGAGTTCTTGTGGTTCATCCCTGGTCTTAAAATAATTCTGAGGTGGGCATAAATTTAGGAATACCCTAGACTTTATAACATGTATTTTATGAATGGAATCTATTTTCCTCTTTTCCATACTTGAACTACCTGATTCTCTCTCCATTCTGTCTTAGAATAAGAAATGTTAACTTTTGCCCAGCCGGTGTGACTCAGTGGTTGAGTGTTGACCTATGAACCAGTAGGTAAGGGTTCGATTCCCAGTCAGGGCACTTGCCCAGGTTGTGGGCTCAAACTCCAGTGCAGGGCACGCAAGAGGCAGCCTATCAGTGATTCTCTCTCATCTTTGATGTTTCTATCTCTCCCTCTCCCATCCTCTCCGAAATCAATAAAAATATAACTTAAAAAAATAAATGTTAACTTTTTTTTGAGAAATTAAGAGTGTGAAAACATATTGTTTATGAAAAAATCCTGGACTATTATTTATTAGTTTGGTCAATTTGGGTGAGCTACTTAGCTTCTCTGAGCCTAAATATCCTAATCATCAAAATAGGTATAAACTGGTTTTGGCAATTACATGACATAATGTTATATATTACTTGTTCCAAAGCCTGAAATATGAAAACTAAAAAACATAAGCTAGAATTATCATTATTGTAATCATTATTATTACTCTTCCTACCTTGGTTTCATTTAGGATATGTCCCAGACAATCTGATTCATTGTTAAGCAAAATCATAACTTAATACCCTAGATTCTAGGGCCAAAAAAGTTGTTGACACACTATCTTTAATTTCTTATTTCCCAACCACTTTCAACACAAATATCCTGTATTCCATTCCTATTTTTTTCTGAATTACCAAATCAAATAACTCATTTAGTTCTCATCCAATTTGATATTCTTATTCCCTAGACAGACTGTGAATGTTGGTCATTAGTATGGTATCCTGATAACCAGGATTCCAGCTCTTTAACTTGCTACTGAGCATTGCACGGGCTTTTCCGGGCTTTTCAATGTATACTTATAGCGAATTCTTGTTATTACAAATGTAACCATTAGTATTTTGAACCCACATGAGTCATAGGACAAAACCAACATATATATTATTTTCTCTGTATTTTTATATGCATTTTGTATCCTGCTTCCTCACCATCCCCTTAGATGAGTCAAGGATAGACCCTATGACTTCTGGCCATTCTCAGGTACCGAAAAACCTCAGGTCACATTAATCACCCCACTCCCCATCCCCCACCAAAAGAGGTCCGTCACGAAATATTCAGTCTTATAAAATTATTTTCCAAATTTTACTTAAAGTTAAACTTCCTTCCATTTTGGAAGCCTAAAGCCAGGAAAGGTTACTGGGGTTGTTGGCTTTTTAACTATCTGCACTGCTAGCATTCAAATTACTTCTGACTAAACACCCAGAATTGAAAAAGGGGATGAGACGTATCTTTCCTGACAGTACTTTCATGAGCTGGCTTTAGAGATCCCTAGCTGGACAGCTGTTGAAAGCTGAGTCTTGATCCCATGTTTATTTTGATAAACTCTTTGAAGACTCACTTCAAGGTAAGTCATTCATAGTTCCATTGATTTGGAAGAACGCATTGCTTCTGGGTATTTGGGGGCACTACTGGGTCATTTTCAATTGCTTCAAAACTCAGATGGGGTCCTCTAGGAGAGAACTTTAAAACAACTGCTGTTTTCAACACTTGTGGTCTACATTTGATCCATAAAAAAAAGCAGCTTTTGACTCATCATTTGTGAGAATTAATCAATAGTCAAAGGCAGCCTCTTTCTGTTTAGTGCACATGCAATGCAGGCTGCTTCATCTGCAACCTGCTGTTCTTTAGGTTTTCCAGGCATTCCTTTGTGTCCTCGTGGGCATAAGGGTGGGGGACCCAGAGGTGGCACTCCCCACATAACCAAAACTCTCTCAAAAGAATACATTTCTCTACTTGCCATTGGACCTTTTTAACTTTACCACTGAATGTGAATATAAGGGAGTGACTAAGAGGTCCATTTTTGCCTGGGTGGCTCAGCACTCACTTTGAATTGTGGGAATGGTTGAAGAATTTTAAGACTCCAAAGACATTAAAAAATAAAATAGTCCCCCTTTCAATATCTCATTAACCCAGCTAAGGTTTGTCACAAATCTCTATATATTCTAGTATCATGTAAACATATTGGGCACATAAAAATTATTGACTCCTTTAATAACAAGTGCAGAGGCTGGCTTAGCGGTCTTTTCACTTGCCTTAGACCCATGTCCTGCTCAGTTGAGTTAACTGTGTCCACTAAGTTATCACTACAAATTTACATTCTGCTGGAACTTATGAAAGTGTAAATTAGATTTATGACAGGCTTTTAATTAGCTTTTGAAAAGAAAGGCACATTATGCCCATTTAGTGTACTAGACTTTTAGGAAAGAAGAGGCGGAAGGGACTATCCAAGACAGATTACTCACTTGAAGAGAGCACTGCCTGTTTATCCCAGCTACACTGTACCGAGCGATTCTGCTAACACAGTGAGAGCTCTCATTGATCTGAGCCTTTATTTACACAGTTCTTTAGGGATTTCTTCCCCTACTGTTTTGTCTGTTTGGAGAAATCCTACTCATTCTTCAGGATTCAGAAAATATATATATATCCTCTGTATTTCTTGTTTTTCTTTGAAGAAAAACTTTCTCCTGGATCATGTATAATACCTATTTGCTTTTGCAATTCCCATCACATTATCTACCATTTCACAAATGTTTACAGGGAAATTTGGATTTTTAAGTAATTAAAAGTTTCTTGAAAAGATATATAGCAACATTGTATGATTTTCTAAAAATTGTGTTTCACTCTAAAATCATGACAGTTGAATACAATGAGATGAGAATTCAAAAATATATTGAGTGACCCTGACCGGTTTGGCTCAGTGGATAGAGCGTTAGCCTGCGGACTGAAAGGTCCCCGGTTCGATTCTGGTTTGATTCCAGTCAAGGGCATGTACCTTGGTTGCGGGCACAGCTGATTGATGTTTCTAACTCTCTATCTCTTTCCCTTCCTCTCTGTAAAATATCAATAATATATATATATATATATATATATATATATATATATATATATATATGTTGAGTAATTTGGTTTAGTGTATTTGAAATAAACTCTTTTGATATTCACTAATCTTTATAATTCAACAGATGACTACATGCTGACCTGCATGATACTCACTCAAGTGAGTCATTAAACTTTATTAGAAAAAAAAGCATCACTGTTTTACATTTTTACCCTGAAGAAGCCAGTCTTATTCTTAAAGTAGATTGGCAATGGCTAAGGCACAGTATAAGTATGGGCAGTTCTCTATGCTCTGAAGACCTTGAGTCAGCAGACAATATTCCTAAATGCCCTCACTCTTATTGCAGAAGAAATAGATGTAGGGGACTCTTCATTGTAATGGTTCTAGTTTATTAAAGAAAGGCTTTGGTCATTAGTGAGCATGTTTTATTGAAAAGAGTCATTATGTTGAATCAGACATTCTATTTAATAGAGTTCACATCAGATATTATGTTCAGTAAAGGCTTTTTAGAAGTCAAATCAAAAGATAAATCTAGAAAAAAAATAACCCATTTCTGTTTATGATTTATACCACCATGTATCTGAAGGACCACAAAAAATTAGCTTAATCTTTTGCCCAAGATATCTTCTGAAACAATATTGTAGTTCCCAAATTATTTATCTTGGCCTCAATTCCTTCAACAAAGTTGTATTTATTACATTCCTACTATATGAAAATTGTATTGCATTGTAGAGAAAATAGGATAAAGTATAAAATAAAGTCTTTGCGAGGTCTTGGTGGTGGGAAAATATACATATGCATAAAATAAAGTAAAATAAAATAGGTAATTACGTGTTTAATAAATGAGAAAGTTGTAGGCATGAAGGGAAAGTCAATATGGAGTAAAGTAATACTTCAATAATAGAGTGAACGTTGAGTTAGAAACTGAAAGAATAATTTAAATAGAATAGGGAAGGATGAAGCATACCTTGTATATAACCACAAAATAATATGTTAATCATCTAATGTCCACAGTGTATTCAAAGGAAAATTAACTTTTCTTGCCACTGGAGATACAAAATACTTCCTCATAAGTAA
The DNA here is from genome assembly GCF_951640355.1 of Cnephaeus nilssonii. Classification (NCBI taxonomy): domain Eukaryota; kingdom Metazoa; phylum Chordata; class Mammalia; order Chiroptera; family Vespertilionidae; genus Cnephaeus; species Cnephaeus nilssonii. The sequence continues at coordinate 77,132,339 of NC_137072.1, read as the reverse complement.
CTGGTAGTATTTTAACTTTTGACAATGTACAAGTAAAATCTGTTTAAATTAACCTTGTTGTTTAATAAAGAGTCTCACATGATCTACATTCCACAGAGTTCCTCTATGGCCTTTCTTATCAGAATTCTATCACCATCGACTTGCCTGTCATGCCCATCACCCCTCCTGAAGAAAACTGTTCCTCCTACAGCCCTGCTGCAGGATTTAGCCTTAAGCAGCTAGAATCCCAATGATGTCCGCTGAGTCTTCGTCATCTCTCCTATTTTCTCCTCAATTATAATATATGTGAGCAAGGAAGGACATCTGATCCAATGGCAGCTAATCCAAATTCTTGGCTTGGATTTCTATAAAGGCTGCAACTGGGGTTTTGGTTATACTTAAACAATCATGTTTCTTCTCATGAAAGACCTGTAAGAAGAAGTGACCAGATGTATAAGAAGAGAATGAGGCAGAGAAGACTAGAAAATGTAGTTGACTTGAATTATTTCAGAGCATCAGACAGAATCATTATATATTTCTGCCACTGGGCCTCTGGAACTGACTTGTGTCACAAATGATGGTACTTATTTCACAATCAATGAGGTCTTTTCCTATGAGGGTTCCTATACTTGCACTTCCATTAAGTTGCATTTCATCTGCTTCCCTATGCATGCATACCTTAACACCTTAACTGCTTTATGATACCTGTTCAAGACATTACAAGAATTTCCTAAAGCCTGCACTGGAGGTTCTTGAGAGCCTTTGTATATGGCTTTCTCTCTGCTTGAAATACTTCCTACTCTCTTAATCTTACCTTCAACTAGCTGGTATGTATTTATCCTTTAAGACTTAGTTCAGATGCACATTTCTGGCGAAGCCTTTCTAACCACTTCAAAGATGCTTAAGTTGCCTTCTTATAAACTACTATTTTTTTAAATACATTTTTTACTGATTTTAGAGAGAGGTAGGGAGAGAGAGAGAGAATCATTGGTTGGCTGCCTCCTGCACACCCCCTACTGGGGATCAAGCCCACAACCCCAGCATGTGCCCTTGACCAGAATCAAACCTGGGACCCTTCAGTCCACAGGACAAAGCTCTATCCACTGAGCCATTTACTCTAGTTCATATCCACTCCACATTATCACATTATATAACACAGTAAATATATTTTTCTACCAGATAGCAATCATTTTTAGAACAAATACACTACTAACTGATTTTTATATCTCTGTGACATAAAACAGTGACTGGTTCATTGTAGAGACTCCAAAGTTATTATGTGAATAAAAATGGCAACGCCTTTAAGCATTTAAAAAATTTGAAAGCTGAGAAGTAATTTTCAAGACATAACAAATAGCTTTATGATTCTCCTGGAAAGAATTGTTTTCATCCAGAGGAGTTTGATAATAAAAAAAGTAATTAATATCAACATAAATAAAAATTATTAAAATAATTCATCACATGTAGATTGTCAAATGAGTACTAAGCTCAAGTGAGGGATTATATGAATTGCTGAAATAACTACAATAAATTCAGTGGTAGAGTTAATATAGAGATAATATATCTAATGTTATTTTAAATTGTGTTTTGAAAGTTATTTTGAGTTGTGTTAACTATGTCCACTAAGTTATCACTACAAATTTACATTCTGCTGGAATTTATGAAAGTGTAAATTAGATTTATGACAAGAAAAGAATAGATAACAGATTCATAAGATTCTTCCAAACAATATATACTTTTTGCCCATTTTGAAATTATTCTAAAAATAACATATTTCTGAAACAGTCTTAAAATATCACGCCTTTGAGTATTCTATGGCAATATCAATGAATTTAAGCTGTTTATATGGCTAATGTATTCATTTTATATGTTGAGAAAAATTATTTTAACATTTTATTTAAAAAAAAGTCTTTTTAATCCAAATGTATTCTTTATGGCTTTTTCATCTCTGGGATTTTTCCCCCTCAAGTTTAGGAAAACAAAATGCTGAACAGTGAAGTTAACATGTACCTAAAATTTCTTAACTGTTCAGCCTCTCCAAATATACTCAAAAGCCTTCTTCATCGACCTCTGTCTCATATTTCATTGCAATGCTTGCCAATCAGTTACAGTCTTTGGCCCCATGTCACTTTTATCTCATTGGATGACTGTCATGGGAGCTGCCCAATGGTGCGCTGCTAATGAGGCAGCTTAAAGAGCAGCTGGGGATGTGCAATTGCTGGATTAGGGTCAAGGCCAAGAGAGAAAATGGATGAGAGAGAGAGCGAGTCTGAAAGACTGCCAATCAGCAGGGGTTCTATTATCCTGCTAAAGCAGGACATTCATTACCATCTATTGTAACATAATTTGGGTTCAGTCAAGCTGTCTCTCCCTCTCGTTGGATTTACAATTCATAAACCACAAATGGTCCAAAGGGTGCATTGTCCCTTGTGGCCATGTAACTCTGGGTGAGGGGAAAGCATGGCAGAAATGAATGAGCCCTGAAGTCCCTAGTGTGAGCACCAGCGCTGACACCTTGTTCCTTGGAGCTGTGACATAAGCTGTAGGCACATTGCCAAAATAGTTTTGCATCTCTCTGGAGCTAGTTTGCTCATTAAGCAAAGATAAAATAAAAAGTCCTTGTTTATCCTTTGCAAAAATTAAATCCTAATGTTAACAGCCTGTATATCCATGCTAATTTCCTTTAGTTACTGGTAAGATTTCTGTACAGGAACAGAAAAGAAGTTTGTTTTTTCACAAAAATACAAACCCTTGGGTTTTTTAGACCAACTTCTTCCAAGTCTCAGAGGATAATCTGTTCTATTTTCAGTAGGTTTTGTAAAGAGTGTTGTTTCCGTACTTGAAAAAAATGGCATGCACTACAAAATTGTCTCATATATCTTTCTTTTTCTTTAATCACAAAGCTTCCTTTTCAATAGGATAAATGTGCCTCTCCTTCTTTCTCTTCCCTTCTCCTGGTGCTCCTAGTGATCTTTTTCAATTATACTACTTATTACCATTTGGATTCAGTGCTAAGGCCCACCTGCCACCTAAACTAATAGGACCATAGGGCTATTGTCTAGGTGCCTTCCTCAGGAAGGCAAAGGAGCTTGGTCAAAAGAGAGCAAGTGCAGTAATTCAGAGTAAATTAACCAAGCCACAGTGAAAATAGTTAATCACAGTAGTGGAGTAAGGGGGCAAAAGTATGCAACACCTTTGTTCTAGGCTGAATGATATGAGACACGGGTTACCTCAGTCATGTGACCAAAGCACTGGAAGTTCAACTGTTGTCCTTACATTCCTCTTTAATGTAGTTTTAACAAAGGTGGTTTTTAAAGTGTTCTTGCATTTTCTGGGATGTGCACATTCAATACAGGTTAGCTTTCTATCCTTAGGTGCTAAAATTTCATCTTATGTATCTATGAATGTTTCACATGGGATTCCCTGATGTAAATTTGCAATAATTCATCTTTATTTCCATGTATGTCTTATTAGCATTTTGGTGTTTTGAATTTAAATGCTCACCAGCATAGGTATTCCAAACTGCCTATGCAAATGATGGCAGATGACCCACCAGCAAAGCCGACCACTGAATCTTCCAAAGAATTGCTTTATAAATGTGTTTACAAATTTCAAAATACACATTGCCTTATTTAATTCTTAGAAACAGAGAGAATTGTCTCTTAATGAATCCAGGTCATTTAATACTATAGTTTAACATATTATCATAATAACAACTCTGATACCCAACAGTAAAAGGCCACATTCTGATATTCTGATGAACAATATGTGCAAACTCTCAACAAAACCATCTTTACTGAGGACATAAAGTGCTAAAAACTGATTTTGTGTGTGTGTGTGTGTATGTGTAAGTGTATTAATGTTTCTGGTAGTTTAGGACAGTTGATTAATTGTAGCTATTTCCTTTTATTGAGGATAATGTGGTCTAATACAATATCTATTTTTTATGTTAATGCAGCCTATATGAATGAATATGTTAGATCTTTTGAGAATGTGGATGTGTAGGGAGTGGCTATAGGGTCAAACCTTGGACTGACCTGTGGCAGAGCCACATACAAGTCCCATCTTGGAGGGCAGAGCTTTCCTAGCATAATTAAGCTTGACCTTATCATCCTCCCTTGTTCCTAGGTAGCTAATGGGCCGTGGGCGGTGCAGCAAGTCCTGCCAAAACAAGGCTTGAGTAACAGAAATAGATTTGAAACTCGCAAGAACATTGTAAACATGCTGACCACTCCCCTCGTTTTGCTTTGTGTGATCTGACTATAAAATAAAGCTTCGGCTTACAGGCTGTATCATTATTTCCCCATCCAGGCACAGTGATCCTACCTGACCCCAACTGTATTCTCTTGTTTGTCTTCTTTAATCCTTCACCGCCCCTCCTCAGGTTCACCCCTGGCCATGCTGGATGCGGTTCATGGATGAGGATGCTAGCTACTCAAGTCTGTGAAATATAATCTTATATCCAATGATACATATGGAGATGAGTAATATTTTTGTCTTATGTTTTAGAAATAGTATCTATGTCAGATTTATAAAGAGTGTTTTATTGAGGTGAACTTTCCAGTCTTAATTTGTTCATGAAACAAATTCCTACCCTGATTCTAGTTTCATTGTTCCCATGGAATCTGTGAATTAAAGTTTGGAGACATAATCTCCTCAGGAAATATTTGCCTATAGAAATCAACAGAAGTGGAAGGACAGAAGTGAGAGGAGGAGGATGGGAGAAGGAAATGGAAGAGAAAGATGATTTTATATCTGTGGGTAAATTCTTAATGATGCTGCCATTGGAAGGCTCTTTTCTTTGTGGTGAAATAATAGGTAATTAAAATTTAAAAGTAGAAACTGGATCGAGTCTTATTCAGTGTAATGAAGATGTTGAGGAGACTCACGTTCTCTGGGGATAAGTTCAAGAGGAAGGACAATGTTACCAGTGATGCTGGGTTGCATTAACCTTTCCTTCAAGAAAAGATAGGCTTGGAGAAGAGGTAAACAGAGTTTTTAAATATGACTCCTCCACAGGACATTTAAGATCTTCAATAAAATTACAAATCCTTGATATGCTTAGTAAATCTATAGACTTTGAGTGAAGGGGCTGAATTCGGCAAACGGCATAAACAAAATCAGCTCTGGATGAGAAGGCATATGGGTTACAACCAGAGCTCTCAGGCGCAATAACATGCCGGAGAGATCATGTGCTCTTTAAATGTCACCAAGACACTTAATACTGAGCTGTGGCTTGGAGGTTTGCCACATACCATTATGTTTTAGTAATAATAATGGCTCACATTTACTTAGTTTTTACTGTAAGATAGGTAGTATGCTAAGTGTTTTCATCCTTACCACACACCTCTCAATAAGGAAAGTATTTTCCCATTTTTGCCCAATACTTAGAGTTTAAGTAAATTTCCTGAAGTCACCAGCTATTAACTTGTGAGGCTGAAATTCAAATCCAGGCAGTCCCGCTCCACAGCCCATGCTGTCAACCACTGAACTACACCAAGAGAGAAGGAAATGCTAATGTCTTCCCCTAAGCACTGTATTCTGCCAGGGAATGACTTTAAAACCAAGAGAGAATTGGTCTTTTGGAATGACCCTTAAGGGCTAAGGAACAAATAGAAATTTTGAAATAAAAAGAATGATGACCACAAATAGAAGCATGTTTTAATATTATAATTCTTTCCTCGAATACGTTACCCACTTAGCTTCTAGGAGAGTAACAGTACTACTCTATGCACTTTCTGGAAAACATGTTTAATAAGTAAGCATATATTGAAACGCATTTAATGTTCCTTTTTGCGACCTTCCCCCTTCACTTATTTCTAGTGAACTACTAAGGAATAAACACATAGACAAAATATTTTCCTAAAGAGTTTAGAATCTTCTAGAAAGTAATGATCAGGTTTTTCCACTCTCTAGATGGCTATTAATCAAACATATTCACATTTGAAACTTATTAGCAGGCAGATATAGGTATAAATAAAATATTTTGCCTTATAACTTTAACTTAATGTTATGGTTTAGATGATACTTAATGGATCAGGAAAGTGTGTATGTGAACACACTTACCCCTATCCCTACCACCATTCCACCTCCACACCCATGAATAAAAGGATCATTTTTGTAGGTAGATGTTAAAATTATTCTTAAAATAGTTAATACATGAATAGGGAGAGCTATTAAAAATCATCTGCCTTTTAATCCTATCAGTGAAAAATAAAACATTTTAGTAACTCTTTTCTTCCTTAGCTCATTAAAATACATTCCCAGAGGCTTCCAGAATCCATTACATATTTGCAAAGCCTCCCACCAAGCCTCACAGGTGGTGACATTAGTGGCACTGGTAATCAGCTGGAGTGGGGAGCGTGAATGGGAAGTGCTGTGTAAATCAGCCTCGATATTGTTCTGCTGCTTGTATCTGTCCACTGTGAGTTGGGTTCATTGCTGCGGAAGCTCATCCTGGCTGGATGAAAACCACCATCAAGGTGCAGGCCAAAGCGAATGGCTCACAAAGGAATGATGGCAAAAATGGGAATTAATGAAACTTCTGCAGGTTACATGCTTCACAAGTCCATACTGGCAGTCACATCCTTGATGGCATGTACATTTCTATTTTGGTAAATGCTAGGTCTATCCTGCAGTTCAGTGTTCTCCTTAAATCACTGCCACTCAACAACTTAATGCCAGGACCCTCAGTTTGGCAGGATTCCCCTACCAGCCACTGACTTGTTCTCACTTTGGAGCTATGTTGGTTTATCTTTTCCCTCATGCTCTTGGCAAGTTTCTCAGAAGTAAGAATGTGGAAAGATTGTCATGATCGTGAAAGAAAAGACATTTTGAAATATCAGTTGAAAGAATATATAAAATCCAAGTTTCCTGAAAGATCATGTTAAAAAGCCCATTTTACTTTTGAGCTTAAAAAACTAGTGTTTTATTTGTTTTAAAGCAATGGATTGAATGTGTTTCATCAGGATTAATCTTTTCTTTGTAGAATATATGAAAAGATACTAATTATTTATATAGGTTATATATGTAATATATTACATACCTTATATCAATTTTGATCTGTCAACAAGTATTAACTTTGGGGGAAAAATTAAAATATTTTTTTTCTGAATTTGTGTATAACAATATTTAACATTTATACATTGTATCCTGATACAATAGACCACTGGTATTATTTACAATTCTTTGGACATAGAGAAATAATAAAATCGATAGTCCTGAAAAAAAGGTTCTATTATTCTTACTTTTTATATGAATTTAAAAAGAGAAATTATCTAGGGACCCACAAATGATTTCAGATTGAGCTGGCTGAATTTAGAGCTTTCCCACCATGCTAAACCGACACAGAATCTACAAAAGTCTGGTTGACTGAGGCATCAGGAAAACAATAAATAAAAAAGTAATTATGTCAGTTGTTTTACTTAATGGATTATTTACACAGAGTTAGCCAATGAATTGAGACCTACCAGTTAGTCTCATAGCTCCAAGTACTATCAAAACAAATTATTGCTTCTTTCAAGATTCAGTTAAAGCAGGCATAAAATGCCAAGCAAAACAAAACAGAAACTGAGAATATATCAGTATTTTATTAATTCATAATTTTCCTGGCTGTTTTGGATCTTAGTCATTATCTGAAATCTTTTATTAATTCAAAATGAAGAAATTTTTCTGAACCAACTTAATAAAAGGTATTTGTTGAGCACCCATTATGTGTTCAACAGACACAAATACAGAAATATTAAAAGTGAAGCAATGGCAACTACATCAACCTCTAAATGAGGAGTATAAAAGCAGACTTTGTAAAATAAGTTTAAAAAATTAGAAATTAGTAAGTTAGAAAATGCAGACAGGCTAGTAGGGATAGAATTTTACTTAATAAGCTGAGTCTAATGAAAGTACGGCAGGTAAATTACAGTAGTAAAGCCTGCAGAGCTAGTAGCTATGATGTTATTGCAGTAAATTTGGGTGAGACATAATAAGAGCTTGGATTAAAATAGTGTCACTATGCTGCTATTCTTACCTGACTTTTTATTCTATTATTTACTTTTTGTTTTATTGTGCTTTTAAAAAAGTTTAGGCCTCTTACCACTTTCATTCTCAGTTTGTTATTTAATACAATTGTAATGGAAAGCATAACAGGGTATATGACTGTAAATTATTCAGTCTAATTCAAAGCAAAGCTTTGGTAGTAACTTGTGTGACTTCAGGATGAAATGCTATGTGTGGGCTTCAAGAGTTAGGTTTCTCAGCTTTCCAATGGAGATGAGCAGCTTCCTTACATGCTGCAAAGGTACTTCAGGCAATGAAGCTGAATGAAATCGTGCAACCAATTCCTGCTTTTACATATCCTGTTCCTCCAACATTGCCAAGAAAACATCTCAACTTTTTATTATTTGTCTTTTAATAATTATTATTTACATCATTCAGAATTGCATGGTAATAGAACGTGCTTTTAGATGCAGTTCTTTACAAAACCCTCACAATCACATGATATTGACAATATCAGGTGACCCCATTTTCTAGATCGATCTTACTTTCCTCACTTGTTAGCATTTGCTGCTCTCTCACTAGTTTCTAAGAATGTAGATTCAATGTGTAATGTAACTGATACAACTACTCTAAAATTCCAAGCCTCATGCAGACTTACAAAATGTTTAATGAGAAAAAATACAATGCAGTTTTCAGGGACAGATTGAACTACAGAAGAAGGGAATACCAGATATATAGGCAATTTAACACAATTATGTTTAAATAATGGGATAAGAATATTTATCTTTTATTTCTTCATTTTTCTCATTGCACCTAACTAATCAGTTACTTTTCTCATGTATTATCCTTTCAAATGTCTTTTACACCTACACATTCTTTCAGGACACTCCCATTAGCACAACCCAAATTCAAATCTGAACACTCTTACAATATTCATATTATTTACTGGCACTTAAATATCAATGTATTTCTATTAAGTAAAGAATAGAATTCAGTCTCCCAATGGTGGAATTTAAGCATATCCTCAGTATGATACAAGGATTTGGTTCCTTAGAGTTTTGGAGATAAGGATATAGGTGGAACATCTAATCATGTGCATCTCTTCCATCCTCCATCTTCAGTGATATTATTAGTAGCTTGATATTTGCCATGGCAGGAATATTTACACCAAGGAAATTGGCAAATACTATAAATCAAGTTTTCTTTCACCAGTGAGCCTGTTGTTAAACATTCATCTGCAAACCAATAGTTCTGTTCCAAATTTCATGTTTGCTATGTACATTTGATACTTCCTAAACCTGTGCATAGCCTCTTTCATCACCCTGTGATACACTTCCTCCCCGTTTTGACTAGGTGAAAAATCATGATTCTTGATAGAATTGCAATATTTTTTCTGGGTGGGGTTTCTCTCCTGTTTAGAGATTTTTATTTTTATTTTTTTAAGGAGCATGACTAAAACCTCTAAGAAAAAAATAAAAATAATACCTATATTTCCAGGCGAGGTTGTAGTGCTATATCTTCCCAAGGCATGCCTTATTTTTAAACAAAAACTTTGTTAAGCAGTTTTAGGTTCACAGCAACACCTGTGAAGCACAATAAAGCAAAGAGCAATAAAATGAGGCATGCCTATATGCTCCCTGCTTCCATACATACTTAACCTTCCCCTTACCAACATCCTCCACCAGAGCAGTACATTTGTTACAAATGATGAACCTACATTGACATATTATAGTCACCCCAAATCCATAGTCTACCTTAGGGTTCACTCATGGTGTTCTCTGGGTTTGGACAAATTTAGAATAATGTTTATCCATCATTATACTATAACCAGAGGCCTATTGCACGAAAAATGAACCTGGGTTAGACAAGTTAGGTAGAGCTATCCTACTGCAGGATTCACTTCTCAGGACAATATGTGTTTTTATTCTGCATAAAGAGGAATAACACATGACTACCAATTTTTATTGCCAGTTTATCTTTCAGGAACAAGCATTACTTCATTTAATTCTAGCAAGCTTATGAGTTCAGTTTATTATTATCACTTAACAGATGAGGAAGCTGAGGCCTATAAATATGAGATAAATTGTCCAGGGTCCAAAAACTAGATTGAAAGTACAGAAACTAGCTATCTTTACTACTAGGATATGTTATATTGCTGCCTTTTCTATTGATTAAGAGTCCTCTTCAATTTTTTTCTTATCTAGAAAAAAATCACATTTGCTCAGATTGGTAAAGATACCTGGAACCACCAATTACTAAACAGTTAAGATACAGTCTTGTAACTCCTGCCACACTATGTATAATTGTTATTTTGACAAAATCTGCTCCCTCTCCCTGTGGTTTGTGAGCTCCTTGAAGTTAGAAACTAAGAATTCCTATATGATAGATCCTAAGAAGAGTGTTGGTGCATAGATATCTAATAGCCATTCAATAAATAGTTGTTAAATTAATATTGTCTATGGATTGCTTGACCTCACTCTACTTGATTGCCAAATCTATGTAGACAGTGGTATTGCTAATCCCTTGAATCAACCCTTCGTGTTGGAAGTGAAAGTAGGTAAGTATCATATCAGAATCTTGAGAATACAATTTATTTAATAGAATACAAATGAATAGATTAACATGTAATCAGGACCTGGGCTACAGAATTAAAAACACACCTTGTAGTTCATACCAATAACCATTATTTAAAATTATATTTGTGGTCAAAGTAATCAAATCATTATTGACTATTAAGAATGTGAGATAGTGAGAAGGCCATGTTAAACACAGAATTCGCTATGGTAGAGGCTGGGATTCTACCTCTCGGCTGCTGCCTCTTGGGGCAGTAAGTACTCAGCATTTAACGCCCCCTTCCCTCATATCCAGTTCCTCTTCCTTATGGGATTTTGGGAAAATTGAGTGAGATAAACCATCCAGAGTAGTACCTAGAACATAATAATCCCCAAATAAACAGTAATAGTGACTTTTACTCCAGCTGACTTAAAATCAATCCAGATTATTGATTTTTGAATAACCCGTTTACTTATAAGGGGATTGGACCTATGTTAGGTAGCCTGGTCATAATATGCTACCATGGGTTTACTTGTGAACTTGTCCATTCCTAAAGGTTCATTTCTTATTTTTTAAATGTGCTCATGGTAGAAAAAAAAATGGATGCCTTTTCAGACAGGACTATGGTACCCTAACCATTCATCAAGATAATTCGCCAACTTCTCGAACAATCTGAAAAATTGATTTCGGACGTTTTCTTCATCTAGATATAAACTTAAGCATTTTGAGATGTATTAGATTGTCATATATGGGACAAAAGAGATCGGCAATTCTGCGTAAACCAGATAAATGCTGGAATAAATCTGCTGCTATTTCTAATGGAGCATAGACCTTTCTGACATGTCATTGCTAAATGTTCTACTTTACAAGATTGAAATTGTCCAAAATCACTCACTCTTCTAAACAAGATCAATACTAAAAGGGATTTACTCGTCAGCTCAGTGCATAAATCTACTATGATTAAAACTGGTTCGAGAGAATATAGTACTAACACTGGCAATTTTCTTGTTCAGAGGAAGTAGTAAAATACATCTGTTTAAAGGATGACATAGAAAGCAATTTGTGCATTTTTTTCCACCACAACTATCAATGTTAGTCACCCATTTATTCACTGATTCATTTCTCAAATATGTTTTGATTGTTTACTGTGTATGGGTGCTTTGAAAGATAGAAGGCTAGGTTCCACACAGATCCTTCCCTGGAGGAGCTTACAATCTATCAGAGAAAAATAAACATGAATGCAGTAAATTCATTTCAGTGCTGAAACACACAGGCATCATGAGTACATTAAGATACTTTTAGAGATGGAGAATTTGGGAAATCATAAAGGAAATACAGAAGTTTTGTGCATGAAAGTTGAAAATTGAAAAATGGATAAATTTGGGTATACAGAGATAGAGTGGAAACTGCATTGTTTTACCTTTTTACAATACACTTTCAACTTTAACAATAGAATATGTGGTAGGAGATGGGCATTAAGTAATTTCATTTGACTTTTCAATTTAAAAAATAGCAAATATTAAATGGCCAGGAGAAGGCATTATGTTTGATGCTGGAGAGGTATTGGAGCAGTGTTGAAAATTACAGTCTGGAGTAAGACTGTTTGTGAGTATATGTTAGGTCAGATACTTATAATCAAGTTACTTATTCTCTCTGTGCTTTAGTTTCTTCATCTGTAATGGAGATGATGATCCAGCAATACAATCTACACCCCATAGTGTTAGAGGACTAAAAAACTGAATAAATATGAAGTTCTTAAAATCATTTCAGCCACTTAGTAAATATTACATATGAATTAGCTAATGTAATAGCCAACAAAATACAGTGATTTAAAAACATTGTTTAGGTTTTTATAAGCTAAAAATTTATTAAACATTCCTATTCAAGGTTGTAATCATGGTTTAATTATTTACCAGCTGTGGCTTCTTTGAACAAGTTATTTAATTTCTCAGAGCTTGATTTTTTTCATCTATTATATGGGGGATAGTGATAATGACTTTATCATGCTGGTAACTGTACCTTTGCTTTTCCCACTGACCTCCCTTTGAAACAGAAAAAACAACTGTCTTCATAAAACTGGAACTTTGGTCCTCTCTACTAGACTCAGCACGCAGTGGAATTTATGCCTACCTTATCAAATCAGACAAATATATAGGACTAGAGGCTCGGTGCACGAAATTCGTGCACAGGGGTGTGTCCCTCAGCCCAGTTTGCACCCTCTCCAATCTGGGACCCCTCAAGGGATGTCCGACTGCCCATTTAGGCCTGATCCCACTGGAATCGGGCCCAATTCTGGTGGGATCGGGCCTAAATGGGCAGTCGGACATCCCTCTCACAATCCCGGACTGCTGGCTCACAACCGCTCACCTGTCTGCCTTCCTGATTGCCCCTAATCGCTTCTGCCTGCCAGCCTGATCACCCCCTAACCACTCCCCTGCCAGCCTGACTGACACCTAACTGCTCCCCTCCCAGCCCAATTGCCCCTAACTGCCCTCCCCTACCAGCCTGGTTGCCCCTAACTGTCCTCCCCTGCAGGCCTGGTCACCCCCAACTGCCCTCCCCTGCTGGTTCAGTAACCCCTAACTGCCATCCCTTGCCTGCCTGGTCGCCCCTAACTGCCCTCCCCTGCAGGCCTGGTACCCTCCAATTGCCCTCCCCTGCAGGCCTGGTCCCCCCCCAACTGCCTTCCCCTGCAGGCCTGATCCCGCCCCCAATTGCCCTCCCCTGCAGACCTGGGTCCCCCCCAACTGTCCTCCCCTGTAGGCCTGGTCCCCCCCAACTGCCCTCTCCTGCAGGCCTGGCCCCCCCAACTGCCCTCCCCTGCTGGCTTTATTGCTCACAACTGTCCTCCCATGCTGACCTGATTGCCCACAACTGCCCTCCCCTGCTGGCCATCTAGTGGCGGCTATTTTGTGTCCACATGGGGGCGGCCATCTTTAACCACATAGGGGCAGCCATTTTGTGTGTTGGAGCGATGGTCAATTTGCATATTACTCTTTTATTAGATAGGATTATTCATGCTCAGTTTCAGAATCAAAATCTTATAGCCCCACAATAGAATGACATTATTTTGAAACTTTTTTCTTAAATTATTTTAGTAGGACAAATTACATAAAAAGTTTTGAGCCATAGCTTGCTCTGTGGTTAGAGCATTGGCCTGCAGACTGAAAGGCCACAGGTGTGGTTCCGGTCAAGGGCAGATACCTCAGTTGCAGGCTTCATCCTGGCCCTGGTTGGAGAACATGCAGAAGGCAACCAACTGATGTCTCTCTCTCACATCAATGTTTCTCTCTCTGTTTCTCCCCTCCCATTTTCTCTAAAAATTAAGGGGGTTAGTGAAGGGTTGGTGGGGGGAGAGGGGAGTTAGGGCAATGGGGGGGGGAGGAAGAAACATATGTAATATTTTCAACAATAAAGATTAAAAAACATTTATAATACTGTATGAAATTTCTAAATAAAAAGTCAGGAAAATGCAAAAAAAATTAATGGGAAAAAAAATATATATATATCCTCAGTGAGGTTTAACAACAACAAGCCCACAACAATTTTGACTGGGAGAAAGACCATTCCTTTTAAAAAAATAACAGCCTTAAGCTATAATTGTCAGGCAATTTAGCCTTTGAAAATGTATAATTCAGTGGGTTTTGGTATGCTCAGGGTTGTGCAACCACCAACACTATCTAATAAGGAAATTTTTATCACTCCTAAAGAAAATCCTATACCTGTTATCAGTCATTCCACTCCACCCCAGTCCTTGGCAGCCAGTAACCCACTTTCTGTCTCTATAGATTTAGCTATCCTGGATATTTCATATAGATGGAATTATACAGCATGTGATCTTTGCTTCCTTTCACTCAGCATGCTTTCAAGGTTCAGCCAGGTTGTAGCATGTATTAATGCTGCATTCCTTTTTATTGCCAAACAATATCCCATTGTATGGATATACCGGATATAGTTTATAGATTAATCATTTGCAGCAGTTGGGTTGTTTCCACTTCATACTATTATGAACAGTGTTGCTATGAATATTTGTATACAGATTTTTGCATGGATATGTGCTTTCAATTCTCATGGTTATATACCTAGAAATGGGATTTCTGAGTCTACATTTAACATTTTGAGTAACTGCTAAAGTATTTTCCAATATGGCTCCACCATAAAATAACAAAACAAAACAAAAAACTCACCAATACATAGTTTCCAATTTCTCTACATTGTTTCCAACACTTGTTTTCTGTCTTCATTTTAGTCATCCCAGTGAGTGTGAAGTGGTATCTTTTTGTGTTTTCACACCATTCACATAGGACCAAAACTAGAAATAAAATTGGGGTCAGTGATATATGGTCAGTGATTATGATGTAAAGATCACTAGTAAATTAATGTTCAAAGGAGACACAGATGTGGAAATAGGTATGCAGACTAAAATGTAATAAGGGATCTCTGAGTAGAGCTGAAAGAGGTTCTCAGAATTTTAACTGGAGTGTTAGCAGCTGTTAGCAGCTGGTACAAGGCCTGACACATGGTAAACAAGCAATAAAAAAATTTTGGGGAGTGACTGAATGGACAATTTGTACAATGAGATTTTTTTAAAAGAGTGTGATTTTTATCTCACTGATCAATTGAAGATACAATTTCTATGAAAAGGAAACAAACTGGCAAAGTCAATAATAGTTTCTTGGTTCAAACAGGACATATATTTCTACCAATTAAGTTGTGTGATATAGTTAGCACATCTTAAGACCCTTAAACATCATTCAGAGCCCCCAAGAGCTTTTTATTTGTGGGTCAAAGCTATTAATATTTACCCTATTAGAAATTCAAATTGAGAACTCTAAAAAATACTTATGCATTTTAAATAATAAGCACATTACATATTGATATAAATAACATATTTTGCTTAAAATACATTTTCCAAAACAAAGTAATTTAGAAGAGTAGGTCTCTACAATGCATGACAAGAGAAGACAGCTGAGTTTTCACAGGTGCTTCTGCATTTAATCTGCTGTGATTTCTTTTTCTGTTAAAGTAGATGAGAAAAATCCATGCAGATATTTAATTGAAAAACAATTATAAAAAGTATTTAAGATGGTTATGGATACCTTTGATAGTGCACTAAAATGTGCAAGTAAGGACTTTTTAAAGAGCATTTGCCAGGCTAGTGCAGCTTGCAAATCAGACCACTGCCCAGTGCCTTTTCTCCAGACAACCCTGGTACTTCCAAGTGGTTGGCCGTGTCCTTCCCATTTCATTATCCTATATAATAAAAGGCTAATATGCAAATCGACTGAACGGAGGAACTACTGGTACTGGTCACTATGATGCGCAGTTACCACCAGGGGGCAGATTCTCAATGTAGGAGCTGCTCCCTACTGGTCAGCACACTCCCACAGGGGGAGTGCCACTCAGCCAGAAGCCAGGCTCATGGCTGGTGATCACAGCGGCAGTGGCGGGAGCCTCTCCAGCCTCCGCGGCAGCGCTAAGAATGTCCGACTGCCGGCTTAGGCCACTCCCTTAAGAAATCCCAGGCTGTGAGAGGGTGCAAGCCAGGCTGAGGGACACCCCCCGCCCCCTGAATGCATGAATTTCGTGCACTGGGCCTCTAGTATAGAATATTAGAAAGACGTGTATTTAAGTGTCAGGATCTAATAAAATACATATTTAGTACTTTATCGAGGGACTTCTTAAGTGAATGGTTGTTTTTTTCTCCCCTGAGAGTATGTGGCAGTGAAGAATGCAATAGTTGTTAGTATTTGGTGCCATTGAAATGGTCTTGGAGGTCCCCTAGGATATATTTATTCCCAGGTACATTTAACTGACTGAATGGTTCACACAGATATTTCTTAAAAACTGGTCTTTTGCGATTATAAATCATCACTTTTTTCTTTCTCATGTGATATAGGATATATATTTTGTATTTTGAGAACTAGCAGGAACAGGTATTCTCAAAATTGAAAAATTGCTATTGATCTCACTTATATATAGAATCTAATGAACAAAATAAACTGACAAACAAAATAGGTCCAGAGGCATGGATGCATGGAACAGACTGACAGATCTCAGAGGGGAGCGGGGTGGGGGGACAGGAAGAGAATAGCCAAACGACTTATATGCACGTATGCATAGTCCATGGACACAGACTATAGTGTGGTAAAGGCTGGGGAGGGAGGTGCGGGGTGGAGAGGGCAGGGGTGGGGAATGGGGGACATGTGTAATACTCTTAACAATAAAATACTTTAAAAGTAAAATTTCTATTTCCAAAGCCATCGGTAAAATTTAGCCTCACAAATAGCCCTGTGGTACACATGTTCAAACATTCTTCTCAGTGGACACCGAACTCAAAGCTTTGTTGTACTTTAAGCAAGTCAGCAGTGACGTGTAAAGTATGTGGTCACAATGAGTGTCTCATCAGGAAGACGTGGTTTTAAAGCCTTCCACACAAATTTCCCACACATAGCAATTTGAAGGTCACTGGTAAGAGCAATCAAGGTGGCTTTCACTGAAGAGCTTTTAGGATCATCAGAAGTGGCATGAGAATCTCAGCAAGAGTGGTCCAGCCTGAGGTGTTTAATCCCTTGAAGTACATTAGAATCAGCAGATGCAAATATCATATCGTTTCATCCCTCCCTTTCTGTGACTATAAGGCCATGTTCTCTGACTCTCAGGCATAGCCATTAGATAATCTATGCTATATAATAAAGAGGGAATATGCAAATTGACCATCACTCCACCACAGCAGCGCCCACAGCGGAGGTGGGGAAGGGTGGTTTCCGTAACACAAGATGGCTGCGCCTACAGCGGAAGCCGAGTTCCCTTAATGAGCCTTAACGAGCAATCAGCAGGGACCTGAGGCTGCGCCACTCCCCAACCCCTGTGGGGCTTGACATGGGACCTCAGGCCACGCCCCCTGCCTGGCAGAGCTTGACAGGGGGCCTCTGGCCATGCCCCCTGCCCAGCGGGGCCTGATGGGGACCTGACACTGTGCCCCCCTCCCAGTGGGGTTTTACGGGGACCTGAGGCTGCACCCCCCACCTGGCAGGGCTTGACAGGGGATCTCAGGCCACGTCCCCCATCCGGCGGGGCTTGACGGGGGACCTCAAGGTACAACCCCACCTGGGCCCAGGCTGGGGTACCTCAGGCTGGGTCTGGATCTAGTCCTATGTGTGTGTGTGTGTGTGTGTGGGGTGGCTGGGTCTGGGTCTCACGCGATTTTGAGGTGCACGTGGGTGGGCAGGGATTTGACGCTGGGTCCTGTGGTGTGCCCCAGACTCTGACAGGAGGAAGATTTTCATATACATTTTACAAATTTTCTTTCATCTCTGACACCTCTATTATAGAGAAAGGGCAGATAGCAATATTAAAATATTTCCTCTAATTAATCCCCTTTTAATGTGAATGAATTTCATGCACCGGCCACTAGTAGTCATATAAAGTGTGTTCTGTAGCCATCAGGATGCAGTCACAACTTTTGAGATCAGTTTAAAGTACCGTGATCTTGAATATTAAGAATTCTAAGCATGGCCAGCGTGGCTCAGTGGTTGCGTGTCGACTTATGAACTAGGAGGTCCTGGTTTGATTCCCAGTCAGGGCACATACCTGGGTTGTGGGCTCGATCCCCAGCAGGAGGCAGCCCATCAATGATTCTCTCTCACCATTGCTGTTTCTATCTCTCTCCCTCCCTCTCCTTCCTCTCTAAAATTAATAAAAGTAGATTTTTTTAAAAAGAAGGAAATCTTGCCCTTAAAATTAAGAACCAGATTTGTTTTTATTCTAAACTGCTATTGTTGATGATACCTGGAACCCGTTGAGAGCTTCAAAGTTACTGGGCACTTTGATATCATGTTTTTCAGATAAATTTTTTTCTTTACCTAATCCCAACCATAAATAATGGTAAAAATAAATTATGATCACCTTCTTAAAAAATAAAATAAATCCTGAGGCTTAAAGCTTAAACTACATGTATAAATTCTCAGAACTAACAAAATATATTAATGCCTAAAAATGTACATTGAGCCAGTGCATTCTATAATAAACCAATATGAATTTAATGATTAGGCTCCACCATGAAGTGAGAAAGGTGAGGTTATATTATAAAAGTGATAATTCAACTGTATGATATAGTGTTAAATAAACTATAGTAACCATCTACTAGAGAATTAATAAAACTGTGGCTAAGGATTAGGATTTATATATTAAATAGAAAATATTTATTTTGTGCTAGGCATAGTGTTACTTGCTGAGGACACACTACTATGCAAAATCGGGAGAATCTTTGCACTCATGGAATTTTCTATCCAGAGAAGTCCTCGATGTGGCATAAACTGCAATAAAAAGAATTTAAAAACAGGGTATCCGTGGGTTAGCAGAATAGTTAAGTTCCTACATTCTTGAATTTGCTAGTTTCCTGGAACCACATACATGTGTATGTATGGCTGTTATCGATCAGTAACTGCCCAAGTATCAGTAAATTCCCAGGGATTGCAGGGCCAATTTTCCAATTTATAAATCAGGAGAACCAATTTATTCTTCACTCTGCAACTACCTGTCTTCAGGCTATTTTCCTGATAATGTTTACAACAAAAATAAAATTGAAGGTCAATCAACAAAGTTGTCTCTCTTTTTTTCTTTTGACAGTTCTGGTGAAACACTGATGGGAAAGAGAATTAAAATAGTGCTTGAAAGAGTTTGTGAATTTTTAACAGTTTTGTAGATTGTACTTATCCATGATATTGTTTCTCTTGCCACTACTCAGAAAGTATTGGATAAAGAAAGTGAGCATTCCCTAGCCAAGGTAAAGGACAGTGTGTCGAATTCTGTGATACTCAAAAGATCAAATGAAGATTAGGATCTAATAGCTATATAAACCACTTAGAAAAATGAGAGAGTTCTCAGAACAACGTCAGCTAGCATAACCAGACCAATCTTGAATCACCAGACAACACTGTATATTGTGCTCATTCAGCAGTTCTGGTCATAGGGAATAGTAGGCATTTAATGGGTACCCAGAGTGCTGAGGGAAAAAACAACAATACTACCCATATTTGCTTAAAAGATTAATTGTGTGGTCATGACATAAAAAGTGAACAAAGGCCCTAGCTGGTTTAGCTCAGTGGATAGAGCGTCAACCTGGGGACTGAAGGGTCCCAGGTTCAATTCCAGTCAAGAGCACATGCCTGGGTTGTGGGCTCGATCCCCAGTAGGGGGCATGCAGGAGGCAGCTAATCAATGATTCTCTCTCATCATTGATGTTTCTATATCTCTCCCTCTCCTGTCCTCTCTGAAATCAATAAAAATATATATATTTTAAAAAGTGAACAAAATACCAAATGAAACACAGGTGTCACTGTTTCTATGACGTTTTCTGATGGTATGATGGTGGCATGGGTAGTGCTCAGAACTATGTTGATGATAAACATAGTTCATATACTCCCCTGCATTTAACTTGCAAATCCTTCTGGAATAGCTATAATTTGGAGTGCATCAAGTGCTATTTAAGTGGAAAGGGGACTGAGTGGAAGCATGCACTTTTCTAAAATGACTAGAGGCCCAGTGCACGAAATTCATGCATGGGTAGGGTCCCTAGCACCTGCCAGCTGCAGGCTGGGGCCTTCCTTCATTCTGTGCCACCCCCTAGTGGTCAGCTCATATCATAGAAAGCGATCGAACTCCTAGTCAGTCGAACTCCTGAGGGGACACTTTGCATATTAGGCATATATATATATATATATATATATATATATATATATATATATATATACTAGAAGCCCGGTGCACGAAATTCGTGCACGGCAGGGGGTTGTCCCTCAGCCCAGCCTGTACCCTCTCCAATCTGGGACTCCTGGAGGGATGTCCGACTGCCCGTTTAGGCCCGATCCTGGTGGGATCGGGCCTAAACAGGCAGTCGGACATCCCTCTCACAATCCAGGACTGCTGGCTCCCAACTGCTTGTCTGCCTGCCTTCCTGATTGCCCCTAACCGCTTCTGCCTGCCAGCCTGATCACCCCCTAACCACTCCGCTGCCAGCCTGGTTGATGCTTAACTGCTCCCCTGCCAGCCTGTTTGCCCCAAACTTCCCTCCTCTGCCAGCCTTGTCACCCCTAACTGCTCTCTCCTGCAGGGTTGATCACCTCCAACTGCCCTCCCTTGCAAGCCTGGTCCCTCTCAACTGCCCTCCCTTGCAGGCCGGGTGCCTCCCAACTGCCCTCTCCTGCTGGCCATCTTGTGGTGGCCATCTTGTGTCCACATGGGGGCAGGATCTTTGACCACATGGGGGCAGCTATATTGTGTGTTGCAGTGATGATCAATCTGTATATTACTCTTTTATTAGATAGGATAGAGGCCTGGTGCACGGGTGGGGGCCAGCTGGTTTGCCCTGATGGGTGTCACAGATAAGGGTGGGGGTTCCCTTGGGGTGTGGGGCGGCCTGAGCGAGGGGCCTGTGGTGGTTTGCAGGCCGGCCATGCCCCCTGGCAACCCAAAGGGAGGCCCTGGTATCTGGAATTTATTTTCCTTCTACAATTGAAACTTTGTAGCCTGGGGCAGCAGCCATTTCTGGGGCGGCAGCCATTTCTGTGGCAGTTAATTCACCTTCTACAATTGAAACTTTGTAGCCTTAAGCGGGTGAGCCCGGCCAGGGTGTGCGGAAAGCTTTGCTTCCCCTGTTGCCGCCGGCAACCCTGGCCTGCTTTTTCAAGCTCCATTCTGCCGCCATTTGTTTGAATTTGTTTACCTTCTATAATTGAAACTTTGTAGCTTGAGTGGAGGCTTAGGCCTGCAACGGCTATGGAAAGCTTGGCTTGCTCTGTTACCTGGGAAACCTTTTTCTCTGTGGCTGTAGCCATCTTGGATTGGGGTTAATTTGCATACTCGCCCTGATTGGCTGGTGGGCGTGGCTTATGTAGCGGAGTGATGGTTAATTTGCATATTACCATTTTATTAGAGAGGATATAAAATAGATGCCAGATTGGTTTTCCTTTACTATCAGCAATAATCTGGCATTTATGTAGTTAATTCATTGTCAACATATACAAACTGGTAGGTGTACATTTACTTCAACTGAAAGTTAACATTATTCAGTAAAATTATAATTAAAGTACATCCATCTACCAGAAGAAAATTCTTGATTCCTCTCTCTCTCATACCCTACAATCAATCCATCAAGTCTTATCTATTCTGCCTCCAAATGATGTCTCTAGTCCTTCCTTTCCTCACTTCTAATTCCAGCCCCCATCCCAGTCTAAGCCATTTAACATACCTGAATATCTGAGTAACTCCTAAGTCACTGCTGTCTTTTCATTCTTGCCTGGGTCCTAGGCAGTTATTATATCAGTAAGAGCAATGACAAAGAAAATCATAGTATGCACATCTGTGTAAAGCCTTTAATTTCCCCCCTTATACCTAGAATAAATTCAAATTCATTCCATGACATACAAATAAATCCCTGAATGGTTTATCTTTAGCCTTCCTAACAAAACTTTTAAAATCCCACAGTCCTCCAAATCATTATTTTCCAAAACAATGGACTTCTGAAATGTCTTAGAAAAAATAATCCATCTCAAATTAAGGTACTTGCCCTTGTTTCTCAAGAACTTTCATCTTTTATTTAAGAGCATAGTATTTATTCTCATATTTTATGAATAAATTTAATTGGCCATTTCTCAGAAATATTATTTCAGAATAAAATGTCTTATATTCTAATCTAAAATAATCTGATCTAAAATAATATCTTCCTAGTTATTTAAAATAAGATTTATCTTTATTCCCTGGTTAGAATAAACATCTCCATGAAAGCAAAGGCATATCTATGTTTTCCCCTCTGTTGCAAAACTGTATCTGGAATAGTGATTAGTATAGAATATGGGCTCAAATAAGTATTTGTTAAATTGACACATGAATGAGTGAACCAACTAGTTCTCACACCCCTAAAGTATTATGATTTCCTTTTTAAACAAACAAGAAAAGTGATAATCAACATGATTTAAAAAGAAAGGGAAAAAACAAAGTTTTTAAGTCTTTTTTTATTTTTTAAATACCCTAAGAAAATCCAGGATAGTAATAAATAATGATAATAACTACTATAGTTCATGTATTTTACATATTGTTATTGTAATTCTAAAAATAAAAAGAACAAAACAAAAATGGTTAGAAAGATATTATCATCTCTCACATTTTGTAGATGAGAAAAGTAAAGTCCCCCAAAAGATTTTATAACTTGCCCAAAGTCTCAGGACCAGTAAGTGTTGAAATTAGTCCTTAAATCCAGGTTCAATATCAACACTTCCACTCTCAAGTTTTTAGCAAAAGTAAATGCCTTAATTTTGATTACCTTGGCACTTCTTTCACATTGCTATAATTTGTTTTACAGAAAGCCTCCCAATCATTTAAAAGTCCCCAATGCCTACCTATTTATGTGAATGTATTTTGCTAGAGGCCCGGTGCATGGATTTGTGCACATTGAAAGAAAATTAATTAGAAGAAATATTTTAATATCACTATTTGCCCTTTCTCTATAATAGAAGTGTCAACCAAATTCACGATCGAGAATGACATGGAAACAGACATGTGGGATTGCAGCCAGCGAGAGCTTTATATGTATAGATAAACTTGCTTAATTAAATCTGCTTTCTGATTTAGCTAAACTTTTTTCAGCCCAGTGAAGCACCCCAACTTTTCTTTCAGGTAATAGTCAGAAACACAGCAGTAAATATTAATATGAAGCAGATTATTATTGTAGATCATGCAGGGAGAACAAAGGGTGAAATATTTAACTGTAGCAGTGTTTGACTATATTCTGAGCAGTGAGAAAACCTGAAGTCATTTTCAAGTTCCACCATTTCTTACTTCTTTTCAGTCGGGTCAAGTTTATAAACTTTCTAAATCTCCACTGTCTTGCTAATGAAAAGAAAATAGGATTCTACCGATTCTCCTATCTACCTACTCCAGGACTTCTGTGAGGATCAAATGGGATGAGGCATAGGCACGGGAAAATGCTTCACAAACATTTGGTTAAAGTGTAAAACGTTTGTACCTGGCTATAAAGCAAGTCATATTCCTGGGCCAAAGAAATTCCTAAGAGGCTAGTCGCTAGGGAGAGGAAGCTGAGCATTGCTACCTGATGTCAATACCCGGCGCCCATAGCCACCATTTTCAGGCTCAGCTGGGCTGGGGGCCACATTTTGCACCATGGGGTCTTGGCAGTGTTGGCTGTGATTTGGTGGGGTGTCGCTCCAGGGTGGGCGCAGGGCCTGTGTCCAACTTGAGGGAAGCCAAGTGTTGGTTTGTTGGTGCCAGGTCTGTAGTGCCATTTATTTTTAAACTAAAGGCCTGGTGCATGAAATTTGTGCATGGGGGGAGGGTTGCCTCAGCCCGGCCTGCACTCTCTCCAATCTGGGACCCCTTGGGAAATGTCCGACTGCCATTTTAGGCCCAATCCTGGTGGGATCGGGCCTAAAATGGCAGTCGGACATCCCTCTCACAATCCAGGACTGCTGGCTCCTAACCACTCACCTGCCTGCCTGATTGCCCCTAACTGCTTCTGCCTGTCAGCCTGATCACCCCCTAACTGCTCCCCTGCTGGCCTGATCACCCTCAACTGCCCTCCCCTGCTGTCCCAATTGCCCCCAACTGCCCTCCCCTTCTGGCCCAATTGCCCCCAACTGCTCTCCCCTGCAGGCCTGGTTTCTCCCAACTGCCCTTTCCTACAGGGCTGGTTGCTCCCAAATGCCCTCCCCTGCCAGCCTGATCTCCCACAACTGCTCTCCCTTGCTGGCCTGATTGCCCACAACTGCCCTCCCTTGACAGCCATCTTGTGGTGGCCATTTTTTGGTGGCCATCTTGTGATGACATCACCTGAGGGCGTGCCTAGGCTTTTATTATATAGGATGGCCTGTTGCTAGGGAGAGGAAGCCAGGTGTTGCTACGTGATGTCATTACTGGGCACCCGCAGCCATAATTTCTGGGCTGGGCTGGACTATGGGCCGCATTTTGCACCATGGGTTCTTGGTAGCGTTGGCTGCAATTTGGTGGGTTGTCACTCCAAGGTGGTGGTAGGGCCTGTATCCCACTTATGGGAAGTTGAGTGTTGGTTTATCAGCGCTAGATCTGCAGTGCCATTTCTTTTAAATGGCCAATGCGTGACATGGTAGCTCCTTCATTGAGCATCTGCCCCCTGGAGGTCAGTGCATGTCATAGCTATCAGTCGGATGGTCGAAGGGACACTTAGCCTTTTATATATGGACTTCATTAAACAAAAAGAATTTCCTTTACATTTATTTTTCATATTTATGTTTAATAAACTTCTTTCATTAACAATCTAGAATAGCAGTCGCCTACCAGTGGTCCGCAGACCACTGGTGGTCCGTGAGATCTGAAAGGTTGGTGACCAGGCCTAAGCCGTCAGTTGGACATCCCCCAAGGGCTCCCAGACTGCACGAGGGCACAGGCAGGCTGAGGAACCCTCCTGATTGCTCAAATCTCGTGCACCGGGCCTCTAGTATATCTATATCTCTATATATCTAGATATATATATATATATATATATATATATATCTTGTCCTATATCTTGCCATATATATATGACCTCAAATTATGAGTTATGAAACAATTATTCTGTTTTGCAGTATACTCAATATTCATGTCATACTAACAATTCCAAAATTATAGAATTATAATTATAGAGTAAAAAGATTCCTGTATTTTATTGCAAAACTTTGTTTTGTAGCAATTTTACACATCATGAATATCATAAATGTACAGGATTGATTTCAACAAACCTTATGAAAGTACAAGCATCAATTTTTAAAATTACCTTTATAAATTATGTAATACATATTTACATGCATGAGTATCTTAGTAAAATTGTTCCTCTAGAAGAGACTTAAAATGTTATTGTTTCATAAAATGAGTCTACTGTCCACAATTAATCTCACCAAAAAAGAATTATATGCAGACTATCTAGAACTACATAGGTAAGAAAAGGCTTTGGGGAAATTTATTGGCAGCTTTTCTATGAAAAACTCCTCTGGGTTGATTTATTCTGGGCAATAAAATAAATTAAGATACTAATTAGCTGTGCAAAGCTCAGGTGGTGATGTGACCATACAGAGGACAACACACTACAGCCTTTTGAAATAGTTTGTGTGTTTTTTTTAATGCCATAAAAACAATAAGCATTTATCTTTATTTAATTACAGCCCCAAGATTAGTTATATCAGCTCTTTAAATAAAAATGTTAATGTAGTTGTATTAGTTTCTTTATCTTTAAGACTAAACTCATGACTTCTACTAGGTATATCTTTATCTTTGACCAGTGAGTCATCAGTCTGCCAGCCAGTGGTGAGGAGGTTAAAAGCAAAGGATATTTCTTGGAAATATCTGTCTACCATTAATGCAAGAGTGACTTTGTTTTTGCCAATAAATAAAATCAATTCTCTGCCCTGTCTGCCACTGGTATGGATGTAGTCTCTGCATCCATTTAGTCCATCAACTGCTTATCTCACAGGAGTGCTGGACTAAATGCTTTTGTTCGAGAGAAAATAAGAAATAAAACCGCAGCCTGTAAAGTCTGAAGTTTTAAAATCCTGAAACTAGCTTTAAGTAGAGCTGATAAGACTATTCATTTTGAGCTATGGCATTGATTTGATTATTGACACTTAGGATGTTTTGAAAGTCTAGCTACTCTTTCAGATAGGGTGAATCAAACATAATGAGGACCCCCTCCATGGAAGACCTTGTGATACCTGTGTTACTTCAATAATTACTATCATGTTAATAATAATATCCTGTTACTTCAATAATTACTTTGTTATATCAACTTATTTATTCAAGAGGGAGGAAAAGCTCATTTATTCCATTTGTATTTCGAGTGTATAATGTTACATAAAGTAATATAAATATGATTTGTTCCATCTCATCCTTATCTCTCTCTCTCTCTCTCTCTCTCTCTCTCTCTCTATATATATATATATATATATATATATATATATATATATATATACACACACACACACACACACTGAGTGGCCAGATTATTATGCTCTCTGAATGCATAATAATCTGGCCACTCAGTGTGTATGTGTATATATATATTAGAGGCCCGGTGCATGAATTCGTGCATGGGTGGGGTCCAGCCAGCCTGGCCAGAGGGAGGGCACATGGGTGGTTGGCCAGCCTGCCTGCTGGCTGAACTCCTGGTCAAGGGGACAATTTGCATATTAGCCTTTTATTATATAGGATATACACTGAGTGGCCAGATTATTATGCGTTCAGAGATCATAATAATCTGGCCACTCAGAATATATATATTTTACCTAGTAAAAGAGAAACATGCAAATTAACCATCAGTCCGCTATACCCACAGCCAATCAGAGTGAGTATGCAAATTAACCCAACAAAAATGGAGGTTAATTTGCATATGCAGGCGCGGAGCGGCCATGAGGGGCGTGACGCCTGCTATGAGGGGAAGCAGGGTGGCGGAGGGAGCTACAGGAGCCGTGCTCTGGTCAGAAGCGAGGACTTGCCGGCTCCCAGGCGGCTGGGGAGCAGGGACATGCCGGCTCCTGGGTGGCTGGGAGTGAAGCCAGGGGAAGGCCTATTCTTGCATGAATATTGTGCAACAGGCCTCTAATATATATATATGCAAATAGACCGAACTACTATGCAAATAGACCGAACGGCGGAACAACTGAGCAACTGGTCGCTGTGATATGTGCTGATAACCAGGGGCACACGTGAAATATGGCAGGTGTCAGCTGCGGCAGGATGGTGGAACAGGTGAGTGGGGAAGCCAGATCAAGATGGGGCGCTGGTCACTGTCATCGGGGTGAGCCTCTGGTGGTTACTGAAAATTCTCTGCTCCCGTGTGCTGTGGTCCCACCTGGTGCTTGTACCTGCTGCCAGCACCAGCCCCGCTCACACCCACTGCCGGCAACCAGAGCAGTGGTCGCCAACCGGTGGTCCGTGGACCACTGGTGGTCTGTGAGGTCCGAAAGGTTGGCAACTGCTGGTCTAGAAAAACAGAGCCTATTTTCTTTTTTATTTTCAATAAATTTTTATTGGGGGGACATTGGTTAATAAAATGATATAAATTGTATAGTTTTTAGGTATACAGTTCTATATTATATCATCTGTATATTGTATTATGTTAACCAGTCCAAGTCAAGTATCTTTCCATCACCATTTATCCCCCTTAACCCCTCTTCTACCTTCCCCACCCCTGGTAATCACTATACTGTTGTTTGCTTCTTTCTTTCTCTCTCTCTCTTTCTCTCTCTCTTTCTCTCTCTCTTTCTCTCTCTCTTTCTCTCTTTCTCTCTCTCTTTCTCTCTCTCTCTCTCTCTCTCTCTCTCTCTCTCTCTCTCTCTTTCTCTCTTTCTCTTTCTCTCTCTCTTTCTTTCTTTCTTTCTTTCTTTCTTTCTTTCTTTCTTTCTTTCTTTCTTTCTTTCTTTCTTTCTAAAAGGTGCACAACATATTTTCTAACAATTTTTGTTGTGTAGGGCTGTCTGGGCAATGGAGGGTATTTATCAGCATCCCACGGTCTTTACCCACTAGATGCCTATAGCATTCCCTTCACCTAGGTTGTGATAATCAGAAATGTCCCCTGGGGAGCAAAATAATGCAGGTTGAGAACCCACAGTCTCTAATGCCATTATCATCTCAGTTATGCACTTTTTCATATGTTCTCTGGCCTATGGCAAAGAGCTACTCCACTGATTGGGTGTAGGGAAGAGTAGACAGCTCCCACCCTCCAGTGCTTAAACAGGATGAGTGCCTGCTGGCCAGCTGGTCTTCCTCCATGGAACAAAGGTGGGGAGAGGACATCATGCACATACTCTAAGCCAGTTGCAATTTTGAGCTAATAAACCCATCAATTTGGATTTTGAGAACTATTCAGAAAATATTGGTTAAATTTATTGTTTTGAATTTGAACAAATATTTAATATAAATACTTCTTGTAGAAAACACAACCATTCATCACTGGAATCATTGTTATAAAGCTTTTAGGAAGTAAACTAACAAACAGAAGAGGATACCTAGGAACCAAGCAGACTCACTTTTTATTTGCTTTATTTTTTTAAACTGTTTTTGCTGTAATTTTAAATATAGTGCTCATGATAAACATAATCCTATATAATAAAAGTCTAATATGCAAATCAACCAAACTGTTGAACAACTGGTCACTATGATGCTCACTGAACACCAGGGGGCAGATGCTCAATGCAGGAGCTGCCCCATGATGGTCAGTGCACTCCCACAGTGGGAGCGCTGCTCAGCCAGAAGCTGGGCTCATGGCTGGCGAGCGCAGCGGCAGTGATGAGATCCTCTCCCACCTCCGCAGCAACGCTAAGGATGTCCGACTGATGGCTTAGGCCCACTCCCCTCAGGGAGTGGGCCTAAGCCATCAGTCGGACATCCCCCAAGGGCTCCCAGACTGTGAGAGGGCACAGGCTGAGCTGAGGGACCCCCAAGTGCATGAATTTCTTGCACTGGGCCTCTAGTTTTTAAATAAAAGACAAGATCAGAATTAACCATTTCTCACTCAATTATTTGCACATAGGTTATTGTTTTTGTCTTTTGTAAACAGAGTGAGAATTTAAATAGTTCTAAAGAGACCTGGCCCTTGCCCTAATTGGTTTGGCTCAGTGGATTGAGCATCAGCCTGTGGACTGAAAGGTCCCAGGTTTGATTCCAGTCAAGGGCATGTACCTTGGTTGCAGGCACATCCCCAGTAGGAGGTGTGCAGGCGGCAGCTGATCGATGTTTCTCTCTCATCGATGTTTCTAACTCTCTATCCTTCTCCCTTCCTCTCTGTAAAAAATCAATAAAAATAAAAAAAAAGAGACCTGGCCCAGAGAACTCCCACCAATATTTCCTGAATTGCTTCACTTCCTTTATGTCTTAGGAGCCTTACAGAAACAAAAATCCAATCAGAAAGGGGGATTCCCAGGAAAGCTCAGGCAAGATAGCAATCAGGATGGGAGCTTCGTTGGAAATCTGGACAACTTTGCCATAATTCTCATTTGTGTGCCACATGGTACAGGGTGGTTTTTTTGTTTGTTTGTTTGTTGTTGTTGTTTTCTCTTTCTCTCTATAGTTCTATTTATTTCTTTTCTAAATGCAGCTTCAACTTACCCATAATTTTCACCAAAATATTGTTTTTAACACCTAAGTCTTTATCATGTTTACAGTTCAGTTACCACATGTAATCAAACCCATGCTCTGCTTTAAAATTTCCAGAAAAGGAATTCTGATTGTCTCTGTCAAAACTTTAAATCCTTCAAGGTTGTCAAAACAAAACAAGTCCAAAAAGCAAAAACACTTCTTGGTCAATTGTCATCTCTCATCCAATTAGCTTGGCCATTTTGTGAACTTGTTCGATCCAATAAGATTCTTACAATTACAAGATGGATATAAATATGTATTAAAAAAACTGAAATATACATTTATGACAAGATTTTGTCAGTATCCCATTTTAAATTAAGACATGATTGGCTATGGACTTTAAAATTCTCTTTGTTTAAGGGAAGTAAATAATGGAAGAACTATTATTCAAAGTGAAAGATTGTATCCTATAAAACCGATTTTTTTGTCTAAATGGCTTTTTGGCATGGTATAGACAAAAATTCCTTATCTATTACTCTATGAAGAGGCATGAAGCCTACCAAAATTTAACAAATACTGATATGTAGACTTACATGGAAATGTTAAGTTTTAAATATGACTTCCAAAGGTTTTAACTCATCTCAAACTATTCAGCTACTAATGTGAAAAACATATGTTGAAGTATAATAATTACAGTAAATCCATAAAATATAAAGTAAGGTTTACTAACAAAATGTATTGTTTGAAAATCTTTCACAAAGATGAATAGTTTGACTCTGAATTTATTTAAACAACAACAATAAAACAAATATATATTCTTGATGTAGACTGTACATGAAATTATAAATATGCTAGCTACTCTAGGGAAGCATCTCCATTCCCAGGCCCTAAGTCCTAACAAATTACTCCCTTGCATTCTTAGAAAATAGGATATAGCTCAGTATAATAAATATCCTCAAACAAGGTCTTCAGAGTGACTGAGTGAAAGAGAGAGGTTGGGCTGCTGCTTTTAACACGCCCCAGTGCAGGCTGATACATACACCAAAGTTCAATTCATGAAAAGCAATTGTATTGGGGGAAAAGGCAGAGGTGAGTAAAGGGTTCCAAGAACAAAAGATTATGATTCAGTTCTGCAGCTATGTGATGGTCAGAGTAAACCCCATAATAGATACATTGGAGAACATTAAAGAACTGATTGCATAACCCCTAGGCAATCTTTTATAGCTCATTGTTTAGTGGCTTTTACATTTAAGTGTGTGTAAGTAGATACGAGGTCTTATTTTCAGAAAAAAAAATGTATGAAGAAGAAAATAAATAATATTTGATGTTATTTGTCAAATAAGGGCCATACGCTTCTACTGTCAGGTCAGGAAGGAGTATGGTTTGCATCCTTAATTGAAAGGTCAGAAACCTGATGAAGATACATCCCAATCTCTTACCACTTAGAGATTGGTCCACGCAGGTTAAAAATATTAGTTTCTACTTTAAAATAACGAAATGATAGCAAATTGATCAGAAGTTTTTCCAGCTAAAATACCCTACCTCAAGATGATAAAATATCTGCTGCTATATTTTACACTAGTTCACTCACAACTTTAGATCATATATTTAGACTAAGCATACATCTGAAATATATTATGATTCATGTAAGCTATAAATACTTTATTTTATGGCTTAATGTAATGTTATTTTTGTGACTCCATTTACAATATTGTTTTTTAAATTTTTCCTGACTTAGCACATGAATCAGTCCATCAGGACAATGTTGGATAATATGTAAAAGCTTTGCTTCTTACTTGGAAATACTTATATTATTTTACTCTACAATATATCTGATGATATTTTTAATATATTTTATTAGTTAAGGAAGTTGTCATTGCCAAGTATTTAAAACTCCAGAATATATTTGCTTTGTTTGGACTTGGTAATAAAACTCTTTACCACATGTCCTTTTGTAGAAACAACTTTAACATGTTTTCAATTTATTCTGTAATTGGTTTATGGTATTATTGCTATAGAGGTCAATATTTATCATTTTATAACTTCATTTACAATTTTGAAGTATCACTAGATTCATTTATATGTTTTTACATATTGTTACATAATTTACATATTGTTATGATAAAAATAAGTATATAGTGTAGTTTTTAAAAAACCTAAAATTCCTGAGATTCTTTATAAAATTTTTCCTTTATTGTGTTATCCAAGCATTTATGTACATCTTGTGCTGCAAACACTACAGCCATCAACCTTCATTTACCTAGAGTAAAGAGACAGTTTCTGATTGAAACACTGCTATTTATTAAGGGGCCAACTAATATCCTTTCACATTAGCAAATAAAATCTTGCTAGTCACTAAATCGGTCACTAGAATTAAAGCTCCAGCACCTATTTTGAAATTTGTATCACTTGCTTTTCCTAATGGTCCATTTATATAAAAAATATCGATATAAAAGTGAAGCAGAGCTATGTGGAAGGCTCATCCGTCGGCGGAGGATGGGTGCTGCCTCTGAGGAGAATGAGAAGATTACAATCCATCCGCCAAGTGTAATGAGAATGCAGCCAGTTATGTTCCTACCAATTCTCATTACAATCTTTGTCACTGCAATGGATTCACAGTATATCATTTTCCATCCTTGTTATATTCTTTGTCAGAAAAATGAGACATCATTCATGCCATCTGCCTTTCTTCCTCACACCCCTCCCAGACACTTTATCGTATTTTTCACAGATTGCATTTGAGGAATAAATTATGGAGCTCATACAAAGTCCATGGAAGAGTCTTAATACCAGAACAAAGTCCCGAATCATGAATCCACAGGCCACAGAATAGAATTGTAAAACAAAGTAGGGTAATTAGAGATAAATGCACTACTCTGAAATAAAAATACATGCAAATGTATCCCTTGGGTCTGTGACATAAGTAAGCAGAATTTCTATAAGGCACTAATGTAGTTTGGAATGAGAATATTGTGAATATAATTAACAAATAATTCCAATTCCTATGCTTCCACATCTCCCCCTTTCCCAATGGCTTATACACTGAGTGGCCAGATTATTATGATCTCTGAACACATAATAATCTGGCCACTCAGTGTATATCCTATATAATAAAAGGCTAATATGCAAATTGTCCCCTTGACCAGCAGTTCAACCAGCAGGCAGGCCGGCCAACCGCCTATGTCCCCACCCCCTGGCCAAACTGGCCAGACCCCACCCATGCATGAATTCATGCACCGGGCCTCTAATATATATATATATATATATATATTCAGCATATATATATACTGAATGGCCAGATTATTATGCATTCAGAGATCATAATAATCTGGCCACTCAGTGTATAGGCAAGTGGTTTGGTAAAAAAATGTGTGTGTGTGTGTGTGTGTGTGTGTGTGTGTGTGTGTGTGTGATCAAAGTAAAAACCTAAAGATGAAAATTCGGAGGAACCTAACAGTTATCTCTAAAATCTTGATTAAAAAACAACAACAAAAAGTCCAACTAAAGTCCTATAGTAAAGAAACCTATTTAATCAGTGTTTTCCAAAATTATTTTACAATAAACAATATGCTATATAACTTTGTTATCAGCCCACAGAGGCAGGCCTTTGAAGTGTAGTTTGAAAAATGCTGAACTAACCAATAAATAGTACTTGTTCTAATAATTACATGAAAAAAGAACTTGAAGTTGCTATTAAATAAAAAAAAATGGACATATTAAGTCATGCCTAGGGTTTCCCTTAGATATATACTCTTCATTAAAATAGAGGCAATAGGTGCCGTCAGCCCTTAGGTCAAAGAGATAATTTTCAATCCATATAATTCTACAAAATATAATTAATTTTTAGGACAGTTCCATTTTTGAGTAGTGTTTAGAACTAGGTCAGTTGCAGGGCCGTTCCAAACAGCTGAGTCTATCATAGAAATGTCCCGAATAGAAATGACATTGTGTGAGTGGAATCAGTAAGATGGCAGGCGGAGGAGGCTCTCTCCCATACACACAACAAATAAGCAGCTGCATATGGGTCAATTCCCTCTGGGAGCAAACCAGAAACCAGTCAGGAGACTCCTGCACACCAAGCAAATGAGGTAACACCCGCACTGAAACAAGTAAAAAGCTGAGACTCAGTTGTGTCATAAACTTTATCCTCAGCACACCTCCATATAATCAGGAAGGAATCCTCAACTTTCAGCTTCTCCCTTTATTAAAGAGCAAAGGGTTTTGACCAAATATCTAGCACCCCAGCTTTTCTAGCTGTCACTGAGAGACTGACGCCTTACACATTCACCCCTAGGAACTGATGGGGCCCTGCATTTGTTAGTGCTCTGGACCTCAGAGAATAAGAGGCAGGTTTGCTTAAATGGGCACATGTACACTTCCTAGGCTCTTCCTCCTGGCTTAGTGCAAACAGGCAAAAAAGCCCAGCTCTCATTCTCCTCGGAAATAATCACACTTCTTGATTTAAAATGCTATTATAAAGCTATGGTGATTAAAACAATGTAGTACTGGCATTTAAAAAAAAGAAAAAGAACATATAGGGCAATAGAAAAAAATACACGGTCCAAAAATAAACTTGCACATTTATGGTCCACTGATCTTTGACAAGGGTGCCAACAACACACTAAGGGGAAAAGACAGACTCTTGAGTAAGTGGTTTGGGGAAGTATCCCCATTACATAAGAATAAAATTAGACCCTTATCTCACACCATATACATGGTTCAATCTGGAGCCACCATTGAACTCTCCTGTGGCAGTAAGAAGTATTGACTGACTATCCACTGCATGCACCATGTGCCTGCTACCTCACTTCTTCTAGGTTCTTCCTAGTCAACAATTGAACGTGGCTGAGAGCATCAGTGTTGGCTTAATCCTGCAGTATTAGGGGATCCTCTCTCTAGGGGGTAGCCTTGTTTCAAGGACTTACCAGTGGCCTTACCAACACTGTCTTTGGAACAGTCTGACTTTGCATTCAATTCTTCTCCCTGCCCACCGTCCCCTCACATCTGTCAGGACTGGAATGTGGTCTGAAGGCTCTCCTTGCACATTTATCTTTTATAGGAATTTCCTTCCACAAATCTTTTGCATGTCTAATCTTATCTTGGCTCTGCTCCTTGGAGTACCCAGAGTGGCACAGATTATAACCATTCTTAAATGTTAAATTGTTTTAGACCATCATCAGGAACAATAAAAGTTTTACCTCCCCTATTACAAAAGAATAATTATATTAATAATATGGTTAGCATTTATTTCACAGTTACTAGGAGGCAGGTATGATGTTAAGCACATTACATGTATTATCTTATTCTATTCTCATAATAATTCTAAGATGTGAAAACAATTGAAGGAGAGGTTTACCTTCTGCTAGAAAACAGATGACATGCTCAAAAAGGGCAATTGAAGAGAGTTTAATAAAGGGACAATTTACAAATGTGTTGGCCAGTTAAAGACAAACCAAAAGTAAGATGTAGAGATACCCTAGAGCTAATGACTACAGAAATCTCACCACCCCCAGCTCCAGGCAATGTTGAGGGGAGGAGGAGATACCTAAATACCTTGAGAGTTGTAACAGAGGGAATGAAGGAAAAGGCCACCATGGATGGGAACTTTGTTCTTAGGTAGGAGATAAACGAGTCAGCAGGGAGAGAACTGGGGAACCACTAACAGAACTCTCTCTCTGTGTCCTCTAGTCTCCTACCAGTTCCTCCATTAGCCAAACCCAACCAGAAGCTAGAAGGCTAGAGAACCCATTTGATTCAGTCCATACAAGTCAGCCTCCTGAAACACAGAGCCGGTGAATAACGGTAGAAAACACATCTGAATGGGGGTAAACAAAATACATTAAGATAGGAAGGCAAGCATTTAATCACATTACAGTATTTCTCGTAAAAGTCTGTACTAGAAACTGAGTTAAAATATGTCAAAATCTAGAGGCTCATTCCTACCATGTATTATTCAGGATTCTCAGAGAACAGAGAAAAAAACCGAAGAGAGTAAGAGAGAGTGTGTGTAAGGGAGAAAGGATGGGAGGGAAAAGGGGTAAACATTGAGGTTGTTTTATTATAAGATAGTGGCTCATATAACTATGAAGGCTGAGAAGTCCCATGATCTGCCGTCTGCAAGCTGGAGACAGTTGGTGATGTAGTTCCAAGGCCTAAGACTGAAGATCTGATGGCAGATTCCAAGGTGGGTCTGAAAGCCTGAGAAGCAGAAGTCTGGAGGGCAGGGGAAGATGAATGCCCAGCTCAGATACACAGGCAGAGTTAAACTAGCCTTCCTCAGCCTTTTGGTTTTAACCAGGCTCTCAAGGGGTTGGATTATGCCCACCCACACTGGGGAGGGGCCAACTGATTTATTCAGTCTACCAATTCAAATGCTAATATCTTCCAGCTGCATCCTAGTAGACATACCCAGCATTCTGGGCATCCCATGGCCCATTGTCAAATTGGCACATAAAATTAATGATCACACACCATGATGCAATCATGCCTTCTTCAAAGGGAGGTAGTGGTATGATGAGTCCCATT
This sequence comes from Cnephaeus nilssonii, assembly GCF_951640355.1. Classification (NCBI taxonomy): domain Eukaryota; kingdom Metazoa; phylum Chordata; class Mammalia; order Chiroptera; family Vespertilionidae; genus Cnephaeus; species Cnephaeus nilssonii. The sequence continues at coordinate 77,096,195 of NC_137072.1, read as the reverse complement.
AATTATTTCTTTTTCCCACCAATTAAACAAATGATTAGATTCCATTAATTATTTCTGAAGTAAAGCAGCAGCTAAAAAAGAGAGGAAAAACTTCAATCTGGTCAATAAATTTGTGACTTCATGGACAGTTTCTAAGCCAGACATTTGTTATGCTCATTGGGTAAAGGTCACCTCAGAGCCCCTTTCCTGATGTGAGCTGCTGAGGACCTGATGCTGTTATTTACCCACAAAACTGACCACCTTAATGTATTTATTTAGGGTTCTGAATACTAAGCCATATTCTTGCCCCCTTTTACATATTCCAACTTCAAGAGCTATTCAGTGGCTTGAGCAAAGTAGAATGAATGGGGGGGGGGGGTGAAACTTATGTAATACTTTAAACAATAAAGAATTTAAATTTTAAAAAATAAAGATTCATATTAAAAAAAGAAAGAAAAGGAAATGAGGAGTAACACCTTGTTTCAATTGTTTATTGAATAGAGAAAGGACCAGGATTGGCAAAAAACAACAACAACACACAAAAAAAAAAACACAAAAAAAACTGTAGAGACCAAGCCAAGTCACAGAGAAGAATAAAAAGTGCAGAAAATGTCAACATCTCTGGCACCATCAATCACTGAAAATATGTTGGTAGCACAAGGTCATCTTTAACTGGCAGTGATATAACTGAAATAGATCACTGAGGTAAGGGAAGCAGTGTTGCGGCGAATATGACCCTCACCACTCATTTTCAGGTTTCAAGGGGAAGAGTACTAGGAAGCCAGAGTTCAAATGTGTTTCATAATAAAATTGTGGGTTTTTTTCCCTGAACATGTCTCCTAGTTTAAAAGCTGAAATTCCTCTTTGAAATACTTTATTAGTAAAAATTTTTTAAGGTGAGGAATTTAAATGGGAAATCTACATTCCATCAATAATATGGAACACAGACATTTCTCCAAATAGGGTTTTCCCCCTAGAGTAAAATATATATATATATAATCTTTTAAATGTAGAGGGTGAGAAGTAAATACACTGGGAACAGGGAAGATATATCTCGACTTCGAGAACACTGATATAATTGTAGTGAGGAGCCCTGTGGAGACTGAACTGTAACATGTTTGAAAAGGAACTAAAGCCAGAGGACTGAAATTTACTTTTAAGCTGGCAGCCCCATGTGCCCTCTTTAGTTATCTGCCAAGCACCCACAGGTAGTTCTGGGGAAACACATAATAGTAGTTTGGACTTAATGAGTGTTTTAGGCTTAGATGTGGTTAGGGAGTGGAGATAAGCTTTACCTCCCTGCACACATCTCATTGCATTCAAATGTTTATGTAGGTGCTTAGTAATCCCTGGTTGAAAGGAGATTGGAACTAGAATTGTGGTCTTTGAAATTCCAGAAATGTCAAATGGGAAGAAGAATCAGACTCTGAGAAAGAAGACAGAGGTCTGGGATTACTGAATACATGTGTGACTGCAAGGAGCAGGAACACTAATGGTATCAGACAATTTTGCTTTAAATACTGATCTTGACGTGGAGTGAAGTGGTACCAGCAAGAGCCAGGGCACTGGGTCCAACAGGACAAGGCGGCCTAGTGAGGACCCAAGAGGCTCCCCAACTTCAGCATGGCTCTCAGTGTCATCACAGCTTCCATAGAGGCAAGAGGGAGCTGCACTGCAGATGCTGGAACGTGGGGACAGTTTAGAGACTCATGCCCTTGAGGGCTTAGCTCGCCTCTGCTCCATCTTGCCTGGCAGAGAGCAGCAAATGAGCAATAAAAACAACTGAGTCATGAAAATGTGTAAATCTGCTGAAATAACTCACAACTAAAACTGCAGGAAATAAAGACAGCCAGCAAGTGGTAAATTGTAAAAGAAATGTTAAAGTCCTACCAAGTGGAAGGCATTTCTGTGAAACACTTTGTCCAAAGTCATAATTTCTTTTTGTCCTTTTTCTCTGTCACATATGGATTATTTAGGATTAATATCATCTTGATGACAAATGGGAACATTTAAGTTTTATCCATTCATTCACTTTTTAAATTTCATTCATTTACCATTTCTCTCATTTGTCCACCATTACTGCTATGTCAAGGACTCTTTGCTATAACAAACTGAACAAAGGTTTGTGAAGTCAGATTTTTCACAGCTCCTAGCACATGCTTTGCAAACATGGACATGCAGATATCTACTAAGTTATAAATTCCTTATTTAATAGTTTGAACATTTCATTTTACATTGGGAGTTCTGGAATTTGGAACATTGACATTTCTAAAGTTCTATGTTTACTGTCTCAATTGTTCAACTTCTAAAATGAAAGAAATATTTTCCATCCTCATAGGTGTATTTTTAGCACTAATGAGATAATATTTATAATCCTAGGAAGTAGATAGCTTTCTTGCTCAAGACATTAGTGTGCAATTTAGTGCTTATGAAGAAGCAATTTACTGAATGGCACCCTAGTGGCATAAGAAATAGTTCAAGAACTATTTCATTTTGAGAAAGTAAAAAAATTAGTGGATTCTGCATAACAGAATTTGACCACACTTATAGTTAAAAAGTTTTAAGTGATTTAAAAAAGAAAAACTAATTGGTATATCTTATTTGGAATACATTTCTCAAATTTACACTTTCCTAGTTTTTATTTTCTCTTCTCAAAACAAATATATATATTTTAAATATATTTTATTGATTTTTTACAGAGAGGAAGGGAGAGGGATAGAGAGTTAGAAACATCAATGAGAGAGAAACATCAATCAGCTGCCTCCTGCACACTCCCTACTGGGTATGTGCCCGTAACCAAGGTACATGCCCCTGACCAGAATCGAACCTGGGACCCTTGAATCCGCAGGCCGATGCTCTATCCACTGAGCCAAACTGGTTAGGGCCAACAAATATTTTCTTATATTTAATTCATAATTTCTCTTTGTACCCTTTACCTTTCCATCTATGTACTTCTATTAACATTATTTTGTGGAAAATGTCACTTTTTAAGTTTTATAATTAACCCTTCTTAGTGTTTTAATGTCTTATTGCTTCATCTCATCCATTTACCATTTCTCTCACATATCCACAATTACAATAAAGTTTGAGCATATGTTTAGTTATTTTTTTAAATCAATGATGGCGAGAAGATTTTAAAGGAAGGAACTTTACTCAAACTGACATTATACATTGATGATGTTTGAGAACCAGAAACAATGCATTTTCTCAGAGTGAGCAGGCTGATATTTCTTATGTTCCTCTGCTACAGACAGCCCTAAGTGTCCTTATATTGTGAGTGTATTATTTATAGCCAATCTCCTTAAAATTAGTTTTTGTTTAAGATAATTCGTGTATAGACCTAATTTATTTTCAAACTTGATTTTAAAGAGCAAACACTAGCAAAGAAAAAAATCCAGACATTTTTATAAATTGATTATAATAAAAGAACTGGAGGAGTCTGACTGCATGGTGGAAAGGGAATATATGTATCATTTGAGGTAGAGTTTCTATAGTTTATAAAATTCAGAAATCATTTTAATAACTAAAAGGCACCAAAAGAAGACATGCTAATTGGCTATAACATGAAATTTGGGAGCAAAAAAAGAGAATAAGTTATTTGAAAACCAACAGATGAATAATGGAATATATATATTATATCTAAGTAAGAAAAATTAACAACGCCAGACTATTTTATTAATATAGTAGAATATTTTCTTAAAACAGGCTTATGTTCATAATTTGATACTATTTATATAGAGCAGTTGAGAGCCCACCAACATATCTTGAACCATCACACAAAAGCATTATAGATGAGCATTATGAAGCTGGTTACGTTTTTGAGTCTGCAAACTTCATCTGTACTACTACTACTACTAATTAAACATAGCCATCTTGATCTGTGAAACTGGGATAAGAATCTATATGTATAAGTCAACTTAGAGAGAGAAAAAGCATATTGTTTGTTATCCCTTTCCTTCTGAGCCTAATTAAACTTACAGGAAGTTTAGTTAAACAGGAAGACTCTAAGATATCAATGGCTTAAAGTGTACCCTTAAATATATTTTTATATTGCCAAAAGTTGTGTTTTTATTTGATTTTTGGAAATCATGTGTAAAATTTAGGCTTATTACTTGGGTCAAAAGCAAAGGTAAAAATCAACTTCTGGTTTTTCTCCATTCTAGAACTATAGCGAGTTGATTTTTCAAGCAAGCTCTCATGTGGTAGAGCAGGGCTATGGGAGTAATTCTGGGCCATAGTTATAAGCCAGCTCAAAATGTATAATGCTGATGTGAAACCCTTCAGAGCTCTCTTTTCCCCTTGCCATCTTCAGAGGCAATGTTCAAGGTAGAGGGCATTTAGGCAGGCTGATTCAAGAGTGAAGAGAATGTGTTGTGTGGAGCTGCATTTTCAGCTGACTTACAATGGAAAAGTAGTATGAACAAGAAATAAAATTTTGGGTTATAAGCTACAAAAATTTGGGGATTATTTGTTACTGCAACATAACCTAGACCTGGATGACTACGTAGGCTAACTGGAGTGATACAGGAAACTATTTTTATACAAATCACTTTGAAAAGTATAACTAACTCCTTATACCAGGTGTACCGGGTAATAATGCTGATTTTGTAATCAAGAAAACATGATAATTTCAAGAGAAACATCAAAAGTGCTTTATTCAAAATAATGTCCATCGCTAGCCCATCTTTCAGGTAATTTGTGGATACCATCCCAATAGAACTTTTCTTGTTTTGAGGCAAACCATTCAGAGATCCAATTTTCCACTTCTTCGTACCTTTTGAAGTGCTACTCAGAAAGTGCATGTGCCATCAAGCAGAACAAGTGGTAATCTGAAGGAACAAGGTCTGGTGAATACGGCGGGTGGGTTAATACTTCCCAGGCAAGATCTTGTAACGTGTCTTTAACTGGTTTTGAAGTGTGTGATGGTGCGTTATCATGAGGCAAAATTACTTTGCCAAGTCTTCTGGCCCATTCTGGTGGTTTTATGATCAAAGCGTGGTTCAAATTAATTATTTGTTGTCAGTAGCGATCAGTATTAATGGTTTCATCTGGTTTTAGAAGCTCATAATACACCACACCTTCCTGATCCCACCAAACGCAAAGCATTCTCTTCTTTCCAAAGTGATTTGGCCTTGCAGTCGATGTTGATGCATGATTTTGTGCATTTGGGATTCTCAAAATAAATCCACTTTTCATAGCCAGTCTCAATTTGATGCAAAAAAGACTTTCTTTCATGCCATTGAAGCAACATTTTACTGATGATTTTTCGGTTTTCCATTTGTCTTTCGTTCAGTTGATGTGGCACCAATTTTCCTTCCTTTAAAATCTTTCCCATTGCTTGTAAACAATCGGAAATTTTTTGCTGAGCAATGTTTAATCTTTATGCAAATTTTTTTTGAGTTTGACACACATCTTTATCTGATAATGCTTGTAATTGTTGGTCTTCAAACTTCTTTGGTTGACCTGGACATTCTTTGTCTTTCACATCGAAATCATCACTTTTAAAGCATTTAAACCAGCGTTCACAAGTATCTTGAGATGGAGCATTTATACCATATGCTTCCCGAAGTATACGATAACTTTTTCTTCAAAATAAAGTAATGAATTAAAACTTCCCGCAAATGCTCTTTTTTTGACATGAAATTCAACATTTTTAAGTGTAAAAATATCTATGATGTTAACACCTTCACAAAATTTGACATATGAAGTTTTGAAACTTGCTGTCAATACAACAAAATAGCATACATTTCAAATCGTATATATATCAACATATGTGTGACTCCATCTATTGAAAAAAATCTGCATTATTAACCAGTACACCTGGTAACTCCATAACTCTTAAATCTGTAGGTGATTTTCTTTTTAAGGTCACCTTTTTAAAACTAAATTATGTAGAGGTTTTGACTTTTATATTTTGCATGGTAGGTAGAAGACAAATATAATAGAGGCCCAGTCCACGAAATTCATGCACTCAGGGGGGGTCTCTCCACCCAGCCTGTCCCTCTCACAGTCAGGGAGCCCTTGGGGAATGTCGGACTGCCACAGAGGCAGGAGAGGCTCCAGACACTGCCACAGTGCTTGCCAGCCATGAGCCCAGCTCAGGGCTTCTGGCTGAGTGGCCCTGTGGGAGTGCACTGACCATCAGGGGACAGCTCCCTTGTTGAGTGTCTACTCCCTGGTGGTCAGTGCACATCATAGCGATTGGTTGTTCTGCCCTTTGATTTTCATATTAGCCTTTTATTATATAGGATACTGAATTTTGAGAAAATCAAAATTAAAGAATGAATCATTAAAGTTAGACCTCAGAAGGTCCACTAGCACTGAGAGCTCTGTGGTGCCTGCTTGTTTCTGATCCCTCCTTACCCCCATATGATTTCATTGCTCAGTATTTTAACTCTCAGTGGGAAAAAGTAGGATATCAAGACAGAGATAAAGAAGAGACTATTCAGTTTCTTTCAGGCTGGAATAATAATACCTTATTCCTCTTTTAGCACCCGCAAAGGCTAAAAAGGAGGTGTTTACAAAGTATGGTATGAATGAATGGATGCATAACTCTATCATTACCCTTTAACAAGTTTCCTTAAAGGCCCCCACTATCCTTAGAATCCTGAAATAGATTCACTTTAACATATATTCTCCAACTCTAAATTGGGCTAATATGCTTCCTAGATTGAAATTGAACCCAGGATTACTGTTTTTTAGTAAGCCAAATTAATTTTACAAATCAGAATGTCTAAACTCTTTCATACATTTTACAAGCAATGTAGGTTGTTGGACCAGTAAAATAAGAGGGGATTTAGCAGCTTTAAATGAATGTGAAATTTATATGCCCACATTCTGGTAGAGACGGCCACGACCTTCGCGTGAGATTACACCTACCCATGGAAGGCAGAGAAGCACAGTAGTGAAGACCGCAGGGTCTGGCTCATTGCTTGGATTTGTGTCTCAGCTCCACCACTAAATTAACCTCTAAAATATCACTTTACACGCGTGTAGTTCAGATGGTATTGTTCTAATTCCATCCATTATTCTGGAGGACTAAATGAGATAATAATGATAAAGCACTTTGCCTAGCACATTTGCAGTGTTTTAAAAATTAACTGGAAACTACCATTTGCTGTATTGAAACAACAGAATTAGAATATAATCATTAAAATATAAAATGTTTTTTAGAATATGTTTCCATTTAAAACATGCAGTTCTGTTTTCACTCTGTCCAGTTTCCCTACCTCCATATTTGTGTTTTTTCTCACCTTAGTTCTTTCTGTTTTTAAAAATATTTTGGAGACAGAGAATCCATTCATTAAGTTTGTTTTTTTTTACTCATTCATAATTGTGACCAACTTTTCTCCAAAGTGGATTTATAATATTTCATTATTAAAACCCAAATACTAGTACAACAAAAACATCAGTGTCTAGATATAAGAATGTGAAAAATGTTAATATTAAGTTTGAAAATCTGAACTATAATTCTTTTTTTTAATTTCTTTATTGATTAAGGTATTACATATGTGTCCTCATCCCCCCATTACCCCCCCACACTCATGCCCTCACCCCCCCCCCCCGGTTGTCTGTATCCATTGGTTAGGCCTATATGCATGCATACAAGTCCTTTGGTTGATCTCTCCCCCTTACCCCCACCCTCCCCTACCTTCCCTCTGAGGTTTGATAGTCTGATCGATGCTTCTCTGTCTCTGGATCTGTTTTTGTTCATCAGTTTATGTTGTTCATTATATTCCATAAATGAGTGAGATAATGTGATATTTCTCTTTCTCTGACTGGCTTATTCTTAAGGTGTATTTCCCCCTTCCCGCCCCCCCCCCCCCTTGATTGAAAAGACAGTCTGGCTCTGTCGCCATTGAAAGATTTACTCTTTTTTTAAAAAACCTAAGCAATGATGAGATGAGCCCATATAATACAATATAAAGAACAAACCCAGGCCAAACTCCACACAAAGAGATTCTGCTGTTCTGTAACTGATTCATGTTTGACATATAGAAAAGGGCTCCATTTTTCATGTCTTTGTTTTATATTATGCATGATTGTGTGCATACCTTTAGAGAACAATGATTGTGTGTACTTGATTTTTTTTAAAAAATTAAGAGAAAACCTTAATTCATTCAGCAGTTTTTTTCTACTAAATACCTGGTTACTGATGGTTTCGTGCAGTTAGCTAAAATAACTAATGGTTTTTTAGCAGTAATTAAAGTATCAGCTTTTATCTTTCTGACTCCTACCAGTTTGGGCTCTGCTTTCACTCCCTGTAACTTATAAGCAATTCGGACTGGTATATATGATCTTAAAGAAATAGTGTATGTTGCCCTCTAGTGATTCATATAAACATTGGAAAAGTCATGGAGACATTTAGCTATTCAGAACTGAGAGACATGTCATCATGTAGAATATATATATATACTGTTTTCCATTATTTGTTTAAGTCCCATAATAGCTTCCAATTTTACATTTTATTTTATTATTATATAAGCCCAAACTAAACTCTGTTCTCTATTCTTTGTAAACAAAACAAAAACAAAAGACAAAATACTCTCAAATCAGAAAAAATAAATATTTCTCTTTTAGTTACCTCAAATTAAATTATCTCAGTGCTTTTAACCAGAGAAGTCATTAACCTTAATTCATAATTATAAGTTAATCACTTTTCTTTGTCAATACTTCCTGCAAATAAAAAATGGCAAGTAGAATTCAATACCTATGAATTGAATAAGTCTTTAAACTTAAAGGTCTCAAGTAATGTATATTGAAATATCTCTGGAAAATTATTTTTTAAATATTTGTTTAAAATATAGATTCTTTGTTCTCAAATCTGAATCTGAATATCTAAGAAAGCTGCATTTTTATTTGGTTTCAAGTTATTCTTGACCATTTAAAAATGCTGTCCTGACCTAAGCCCTATCATTTCTTTCCCATGTAATTTCATTTCCCTTTGTTAGATTAGTCTTTTATATCTATCACAGTTTCTCATAAATGACCTCCAAGCAAAAATACTTACTTTGACATTTTAATCTCCTTTCACAATTTTTCTTAGGCAACATTGTCTCATAGTTTTATCTTAATTTGATTTTATGTAACAATTTAGGCTCAACATTAAGAAAATTCTTCTTAATTTAATTTCTAGAGAAATAGTCAGGAGAACTTCTTAACTTACATCATATTACAATTTCCTTATTTCTTCTTTTCTTCTTTTACAAATGTTAAGTAATAAGTATGTTTTAATTTACTAATACTTAAAGCATCCAGTACATTATCGTTTACATGTAGTTTTACATGTTATTAAACTATCACAGCAATGTTTTAGATCTAATTATTACTCTCGTCATTTAAGCAGGAAGACTCAGGACAATTAATTTTTGATGATCTGACTCAGTAAATGACTGAGTACAAGACAGAACTAGAATTCAAGTGTTCTTTCTACCATACCAATCTAATATAAGACCATATTTGAAAATAAATTTAAAAATTGTGACTATTTTTCTTGTGTTGGCATGGGTGAAATAAGAAATGCAAAATATTTCAGGATAGAATATCTTTCTAAAAAACGGTTTTGCTTCAGGAGTATCTATTTTTATTGTTCAATTGTGTTGAAAATATTATTGATAAAGTTGCTGACCTAATAAAACCATTAGAGACCAACAAAGGTTTTCTTGCCATTTAAATTAGGAATAAAACATCCTAAATAGCTAAGAGCTTGACTAAAACCAAAGCCAGAATCGAATAACGTGTTTGCAAGTTGTTAAACTAAAGAAAAAATATTAAATCATATTTCCCATGACATTTTTGTGCCTGTTTTCTTCTGGTGCTTTAAAAATATCTTCTAGTTTAGATTAGCATTTTAAATCATATATATATATATATATATATGTATATATATATATATATATAGTAAATCTCACATATATATATCTCATAGTACAAAAGAACATATTTAAATGAATTTACAATTTAACTATTTAGTAAGTAAGTGTTAGCATAATTAAATTAAATTCCCATTATGTCTACAGAGACTTACAAACTATTTAATAAAATTTGTGATTAAGTAACTTCAGCAATTTCATCTCAAAATAGGGGAGTTATATCGACTGATGCCAGAAAAAGCAAGCCATTTAACCCATTTAAAAGCAACCAATCAATTCAATGAAAACAAAATTATTTAAGATTGGAAACTCATAAACCAATTAATGATGGCTGAGTTTACTAGCTTTGTTTTCTTATATTTTGTTCATGTAAAATCAATAGCTAGCAAAAGTGTCCTCATTACAGATGCCAGCAAGACAGTTTAGGTGGCACCACCAGCCTTTGTTGGTCCCCCACATCCCACCCCCTGCAAGGCTAGGTCCCTCTCTACTGTTTTCTTTCATTCACATGGTAACTATTACATATTAAGTACCTAGTAGGTGGGGTAAAACCTACTTTCAGACTGGAATAACAATATCTCATTCCTCTTTTAGCATCCACAAATGTTTTCAAAAAGAAGTGTTTAAAAGTATGATATGAATATTGAATGAATGATTGAATGCTTAACTCTATCATTACCCTTTAACAAGTTTCTTTAAAGGCCCCCACTGTTTCCTTAGAATCATGAAATAGATTCACTTTAATATATATTCTCCGACTCCAACTTTTGCTAATATTCTTCCTAGATTGAAATCGAACCTAGGATTACCATTTTAAAATACACCAAAGTAATTTTACATATCAGAATGTCTCAACTCTTTCATACATGTTATAAGCAATGTGGACTTGGATAATGTTTCTTTCCATGATGAATATTAACTAAACTTACTATGGTAATCACTTCACAATATATGTAAATTTGAATCATTGTGTGTGAACTTTAAACTTATATAGTGTTATATCTCAATACAACAGAACTTCCCTATTGCTCACCTGTCAATATAGATACATTGTCCATGGTCCAGACTCTAGTCTTGACCTCTAATCACTCCTTCATATTTATTTATGAGTGTTGTCACTAACATACTAATGTGATTGTCTCATTCCTTGTTACAAATTCTTCAATGTCCCCACCTCCATAAAGGTTGATAAAACATAAACTGCTGTGATAACACACAGTGTACTTTCTTCTATTGTCCTACCCCTACCACACCTGCATAGCTACATCTTCTGTCTCAAGCACTGCTTGATTTTTATGATTCACTATTGCCCTTCCCACAGTTTCATAAACTTGCCATACTTTCTTGTTTCTCTTCTTTTGCAGATTCTTTCTACTGCTTAGAACATTCTCTTTCATTCTTGTGGAAAACCCTACTCATCCTTAATCTATCCATTTAAAAGTCACAGTTTTTAGCCAAGTAGGATATAGACTACATCAGGACAAGTTTAAGTTTACCTTAGTCATCACTGCTTCTCCACAGAACCTTACGTGCAGCCGGTCTGTCTCCTGTTTTATGTCAACTAAAGCCTTTCTTCAAGTTAAGCAGATTCAGGCATTCTTCTTGTCTTGAAGCATTTTGTGCATTATTCCATCATTGCAATTAATATTGTATTGTCATTGTTTGTGTGCCTAACCCTCTCTTCACAAAAAATCAAAGTGCTTTGAGGGCTCATTTCATAAATTTTCATGCTGTCAAATGCTGCCCAGAAACTAACAACGTACTCGGCATATTGCATTCAGAAATATTTGCTATATGAATGACTGAGTACTCACAGGGCAGAAATAAAAGATAAGGCTGCAGATCTAGAGAAAGCTTTCAATTCTCGGTAGGAATCAAAACCTCTGAGGAATAAAACTGGGCAATTCCTTCTTTAAAACAACAGGGACTATATCCATGGACTGAAGGCGAGAATTTCCCCTGAAACCAGATTGTATGAAGAAGTGAGGAACGCCACAAACAAGCTATATTTACAGAAAGCAGTCTGTTGATTCAGGAGGCAGGATTGAGAGAGACTGCATTATCAGCAGCTGTGCAATACTGAACTCAGCAGGCTGGGAGTAGGAAAATGCTCAAATAATATATTTTCACATCCAACCCTGTGCCATAGGAATAATTCCTGCAAGCTGGTGGCAGAGTTTTGGTTTTTCCCTGCCCATTGATAGCCCCTGCCCCATACACACCCACACACAAAGACCTTCTTACACACAACAGGCCTGGGAGGAAATGGAAGATGAGCAATGATTAAAAAGGAAGTGGCAAGGAAGCTATACAGAAATGGTGCAAAAACAAAAGAAGAATAGGGAAAACAAGAAGAAAAGGCTCAGACTGTAACATTGGAAACTCTGAGTACATGGGAGCTATATTTCAGAATTTTCCTAGCAGTGGCCTCAAACCCTCTTGCCAATAAGTTTTTGAATGTCCATCCCATGAATTTACCACATTTGTCTTGCACCACAAAGATGAACATTGTTTATTTCAATTCTGGGATCCTTGTTGTACTATAATGGCCTCCACTTTTCTTGGTAGCACACAAAATTTCCTCAATGTGCAAGTCTTTCCCGTAACTGAGGCCAACTTATTACGTTCAACTCTCAACACCAATCCAACAGACCACACTCCATTTTATATTGCTCTAAAATTTTGTGGAACACCAGAGTAGATCTCTGGCCCTACAACTTTCCATTTGGTCAGTTGATATATACAAGTCTTAAGATAATCAAGAATTATAGGATAGGTTTGGCCTCCAGCAGGAGAATGTACAGCAATCAAACTCAGAGGATTCAGTTGGAGATCGGTCTATTCCTTAGTCTGGCTTCAATCTGTAATTCAACCAAAATTATTTTCTAAGCAATATATTATGTAAGTGCTAACGACACAGCAGTTACCAAGATAGACATATCTTGGCCTACACAGAGGTCAGAGCATAGAAAAGCAAGTTTTGACAAAGGCAATAAAAGTTTGATGTAGAATATAAAAGGAAAAAATTCTATGAGACTTTACATGGTCTGGGAATTTAGGCCAATACTTTCTAAATTTAGTAAATCTGTGACCAATGAGTTTGGCAGAAAGATAGAGGAGAGGGGAGGAAAAAGTTATCCACAGGATCTATATAACCAAGTTCATTTTTCCCTTATTAGGGGGAAAATAAGATTAGTATGTTAGAATTATTTTTTTTTAAAAAAAGGAGGGTAAAGATATGTAGCTAGAGTGGTAGATAAATGTGAATCATACTAGGCTTCATATTTCTATATCATAGAAAGGGAATTGTGTTTCAAAGGCAGTGTAAAAATGAATAAAGGGTTTTACTAGTATATCATATTTGCCTCTTTACCAGACATGATTAATATACCATCATGGCTGCTCTGTGGCAAACAGACTGATCCAAGGGTGAAGGGACCTAAATCTTATGAAGAAACGGGCAATGTAAATGAGGAGACTTTGATACATTCAAGAGATATTTATAAGACAGAATTAGTAGGACTTCTGCTAATTAGATATGGTGGGTGAAGAGAAAGGAGAAGTCCAGGATGACACTCAGATCTTTGGTTGAGTAACTAAGCAGAGGGGTATTACAAACATGACAGAAAAAAATTGGGTTCATAGTACAATTGAGATGCCCAGAGCAGGTCTTAACTCCCTTCCGTATGTTCCATCAGAATACTTGCAGCAGCTAATTTTTAGCGAGCACTTCTATGTGCCTCTCAACGCACTCCATTCATATTCATTTATTTATTGCTATGAGCTTAATATCTTACTTGGCAGATATTAAGAGACATTGGAAAGCTTAGTCATGCGCCCATAGTCACAGACCTAGAGAATAGTGTCATTGAATTCGACATCCAGGCTGACTCCAGAGCCAAGGCTTGTGAAGACTACTATTCTACTGCAACTTGTTTATTTGGTAAACCTTCATTCAGGCAGCGTCCCAATGTAAGTAAATATTCATTGTGGTAGAAATGTTCTTCCTTTGGATGCTCACATCTTTCTCCTGGAATAATCAAAGAAATGTGAAGTGCTAAGAGGATGAATGAGCTTACATAGAGAATGGAATCTAAAGAGACTACAGGGGATGAAGATGACGAGGACGAAGCAAACACACAAGCACAGAGCAGCAGCAAAGCCAACTGCACTCAGTCCTCTATTGAAGCTTTCTCAAAAAGCCAAACTTAATCACGTGATCTCACTCATTTGTGGAATATAATGAACCACATAAACTGATGTACAAAAATTGATCCAGAAACAGAGAAGCATCAAACAACAGACTGTCAAACTTCAGAGGGAAGGCAGGGGAGGGTGTGTGTGTGTGGGGGGGGGGGGTCTGGGGGGTGGAATTGTACAAGATCAACCAAAGGACTTGTATGCATGCAGATAAGTATAACCAATGGACACAGACACTAGGGGGTGAGGGCATGTGCTGGGGGGTGAGGGTGGCCAGGGAGAGGTCAATGGGGGAAAAGGAGACATACGTAATAATGTATGTAATACTTTAAACAATAAAGAACTTTTAAAAAAGTGAAACGAGCAAACTGCACTTTGCAGATCATATCACAAAGTAAATAAAAACAAATGGTGTGTTTCCAAGAAATCTTGTTTTTGAATAAAAGTGATAATTCTATCTCAGTTGCAGTCTGGGGTGATCATGAATGCTATTTTCTTCATTCTGATGGGTATGAAGCACTATTTCTGCCTTAGGATTCTCAAGAGTGATGACGATTTATAACATCCAGTCACCCATAATCATGTTAAGAGGAAGAGGGTGGGAACGAAAGCAGCCAACTGTCTTACCCTACATGCTTTCGAGAACTTATTGTTTCAGTGGGCCTCGCAGAGTGCCTGGCATCACTTTGGTAAGTAATAAATGTTACCTTTGAACTGTATTGAAGAAGTGCAGTTAATTTTACTAACATATACAGGTGTATAATACACATAAATACCTATAAATGTATATGAATGTCTATATGTCCGAATATGTACACATATACATGGAGAAGGTAGATTAGCAGCCATGATTGCAAACAGAATCACTCTGGCTAATTTAAGCAGAAAAAAAAATTAAGTGATGTGAAGCCTGGAGAAATATCTTGAGGTGAGCCTTCCAGGAATATAACCACATCCCAGCATCTGTGTGGTAAAGTAACTGTCGCCACAGCAGCTGCGATCACCAAGCACCAAATGCCAGAAACTCACCGTTTCTGTTGCTGCTACCGCTGCCAGCAAAGGGGCCACATCTGCAACAACTTAGCCCCATGTGTTCACTGCTGCCCAGAGAAGAAAGCCTTGCCTGCATTGAGACTTACATAGTTACACATGCATGCTCACTGAAAAACATACTGCATATGTGAGTTCTTAATTCTGTATTAGAGAGGTTGAAGTTATAATTGGGGAATTCGCAATTATAGAAAGGCAATGGTAAAATACACAAAGGTAGCCACAGTTTGACAAATGTCTATGTCTGTACACACACATACACTAACAGAGTTGTGAGGGTTACACTTCTTGCATGTAAAGTGTTTAGGAGTGTGCCTGGCACGTTGTGAGTGTGATGCTTGCTATTTTTTAATGTTCTTGATTTTATTATAGATTTTTAGAGAGGGAGAAAGGGAGGAAGGGGGAGAGAGGGAGGGAGGTAGGGGACATTTATTTGTTGTTCCACTTATTTACGCATTTATTGGTGGATTCTTGTATGTGCCCTGACCATAGATAGAACTTGTAAAACCTTGGCATATGGGGACATCGCTCTAACCAACTGAGCTACCTGGACAGGGCAATGTTCTTTTCTTCCTTCATTTCTTCCCTCCTCCTCCTTTATTTTTTATTTTTTGCTTATACCAATAATGTAAATGGGTAAATATTAATGTAGTTATTAAGAAAAGTACATAATCAAGATTATAATTGAGATGTTCTAACCTGTGGCATCTTATATATCATCTCTAGTCTTTAGTTCATTTGGATATAGGAATTTCTTTAAAAATCACTGACATTAAAATCAAATAATGAATCAACTAATATTTCAGAAGGTAAATTTAACTTTTTCTTGCCAGATTCTCAGAGAAACCATAGACAAATGTTTTATTATAATTTCTCAGAAAATAAAACTCTATACTGGGGGTATAAAAGTTCTCTGATTCCTACTCATCTCCTCCCCACAAAAAACCTCAAGCAAACAAAAAATGCCATACACATGTACACACACAAACACACCCAACTGAATCAGGACTCTTACTGGGCTTCACTATGGGCACAATGTAATAAACATGTGCTTTGGAGCTAGAGGACTGGAGGTATGACCCTGCTGTCATCATTACCTGCTGTGCTACTGTGAGCAATTACCTACATTTCTTTCTTTTTAAAAAAAAAAAATATATTTTATTGATTTTTTACAGAGAGGAAGGGATTGGGATAGAGTTAGAAACATCGATCAGCTGCCTACTGCACACCCCCTACTGGGGATGTGCCCACAACCAAGGTATATGCCCTTGACCGGAATCAAACCTGGGACCCTTCAGTCTGCAGGCCGATGCTCTATCCACTGAGTCAAAACCAGTTAGGGCTACCTACATTTCTTAATCTCCTTGAAGGTAAAATGGGTATCATAAAATCTTTTAGATAAAAAAAAAATAGACAAGATCTGTGTGCCGAGTGGCTGGCTTTGTAACCTCTGTATCAGATGCCAGGACAGTGTCGTGTTGAAACAAGCTGTCTATTGATTCAGAGGGTCTGAATTCTATGACTGAAAATTTTCAGCCTTTCCCTCTCTCCCTCTCTCTGTGTATATGTGAAAACAAAGTGAAAAATAACAATTTCTTTATGAAAGTGATTAAATAAGGCAATATAAGTACCTTTTGTTCATATAGTATCCAAAACATATTAAGTTGATTGTTATTATCAATCCCACTTGCCCTAGGATACTCATACTTAAAATACCCCAACTGCTTTGATTCAGGGGCTACACACAAATATAGCATATATTTCATGATTTGAAACCTGTCTCATCACCCACTCTATTCCCACTCTGTGCTAAAGCAATCCAAACTGACAGTTCTCCAAATGCACCACGCTTGTCCATACCTGTGTCATTACACATAGTTCTCTAGGCCTGGTTTAGTTTAGGCCCCTGCCATCTTTCTCTTCCTGGCTGAGTCCTAATCAGCTACTTCGATTCAAATCATGCCACATCTATAGGCAGCCTATGATGTAAACCTCCATCATAGCCCATGTAGAATAGGTGACTCACCATAGGGCTCTGGCACAGTACTTATCACATCGTAGCCACAGGTCATGATTTCCATTCTGTATCCTTGATATCCAGCAGAGTTTCTGACATAGCAAGTAGTTTATAAATTCTCATGAGAGGAGGAAAGAAGGGAAAGAAGAGAGGAAGGATAGACCAAAGCTTTCATCGTATAAGCAATGTTTCTGCTGACATGTATGTCTTCCTGGTCCCAAATACTTCATCATCATAACTCAGTAATTAATAATCTCATAAAGTTTAAGGAATCATACTGAAAATTCTTTCAAAATGTACAAATATAACTTATATCCCATGTCTATCATTCTAACCTACTATAAGTATCTGAATACTCCTTGTTCTTACTCCATACTCCTTTTTTTGTATATGTACTGCCCTCTGTCACACACCTGCTACAATGTAGCTTTCCTCTCCCTCTCTCTCCCTCTCTCTCCTCCTCTTCCCCTCTCCCCTTCTCCCTCTCCCTTCCCCCTCCCCCCTCTCTCTCTCACCCCCTCCCCACAGATATATACTTTTGCCAACTTCCAGAGAAATCATCCCCTAAATTTCCGATGGGCTCTTACTATGTAAACATCCTGTACCTTTGCACTTCAGTTATTATATTGTCTGACTCCGTCTCAAAATCAGCTGATAAAAAGTCCGTGTTCTTCCTCTTTCATCACAGTCCTTAAGAAACCTGCTGTGTGTCTTTCTTGGTAGTGCTTACAATAGGAGAGATGCTAAAGTGTTCACATTACACACCCCAGGATAAGTTACCTCAATATTTTTTGTTTGCTTGCTTTTGTTAATCCTCACCCGAGGATACTTTTCCTTTGATTTTTAGAGAGAGTGGAAAGAATGGGGAGAGACATCAATTGGTTGCCTCCCCCACCCACCCCGACTGGGGCAAGGTCTGAGGCACGTGCCCTTGACCAAATCAAACCCAAGACCCTTCAGTCCATGGGCTGACGCTCTAGCCATTGAGCCAAACTGGTGCAGACATTTCTGGTTATTCTGTTTTTATTTTTGAAGTTCAAATACTGATAAAACTTCCCTCTCCACATAGAGCATTCTACATCAAAAAGTACATAATTATGTAGTTCACTAAACTAAACCAATAGTCTGTGCTTTAATGGATTCAACATCTCTAAAATGAGTTTTCAAAACCATTTTTTTTCTTGTTGGCAACTTACTAAGTAGAAAAGTCCTCCCACCTCACCTCAGTGTGCTGTAAATATGCCTCCCATGTCACAGACCGAGAGTGTTAAATATAATTTTCCCAACTAATTTTACAAATTTACTTGCCTGTATTCTAGATTTCAGGGCTCATGAAGATATATATTTGTTTTCTTGCTACTATATCCTCATTGTCTAAGAAAGTTAGTAAGTGAATTATGAATACTGCAAGCTCTTATTTAGAATTAATTAAGCTAATGGTGATTACCGAAATTCTGAATAAAGTTTTTGAGCACAGGAAGGGGAGTCAGGAAAATTTATTGTCCCTCGCTACTGCCACTCCAAGACTTTTAGTGACTCTACCCATCAAAAAGAGAGGGTTACATTACAAGAACACTTCTAATTTTCTATGACTACTATTGCTTTCAAGTCATTTCATCCAGGTATAATGAAGAGATAAACACATTAACAGAAATTGTTGCTCCTATTATAAAGAGAAAAAAATTTTATATATATATATATATAAAGCTTATAAGTTTAAAATTGAGGAAAAATTGATTTCATGTTAATATATTATATTAGTGAATTTAATACCTACAGACCAACTCTAAATCTTACACTCTGCAAAGACTGCTCAGTTGTACAGTTTGTCTGGATTAATCTGATGCTTGCTCTTATTTTTCTTCTATTATTTTTTCCACATGGGCTATTTTATTGATAAATCAAAAGAAAGGATCAAATAGACAAAGCAACAAAGCAGTAAAGTGCTCACTTCAAGAGTTGCATCCAATCTAATTAATTTTTCATTTGCTTCTCATGTATTAAAGACCAATCAATTTGGGATTATGTTTACAGAGTTATAAAAGGAGAAGAAACCGGGCCCTCAATTTGTTGTCTATTCTGTCCAAATTAGTCAGTTAAGTGATCCCAGGAGATACCATAAAGTGTATAAATAGGTTCTTATAAGTACCTTTTCTTTTAATTACAGATCAACTTGTCAACACTTTCTGCAGAACTTGACTTTGGTAGAAGGGCAAAGTTCTGAATCAAACAATAGAGCAATAATTTTTCAATTTTTTTTCTTTGCTTATCTCTGTGACATACTTTAGTTAAAATGTCATTAGAGAGAGCCATTTTAACAGGTGGAAATTTGGAGTGCAAGAATTGACTATCACTCAATGAAAGGAGTTTCCAGCCATATAAAAAGTGATATTAAGATTAATGGCCTTTATCCTCTAAGAATCTGTCACTCTTAGGGATATACTGAATTACTCCAGAAAATGGAATTGTATGAAATAGTAGGAAGGGGCACTATATTTCAAGGAAATAAAGAACCTGGAAAAATAGTGTCTTCTAAAATGGAGTTCCTAGAACATTAAGGTGGAATAAAAATAAAATTTATGTGTTGATTAAAGTTTGGTGGTGCACCTGTGTGAGGTTTGAGGTACATCAAAGTACTCTAAAGCCAGTGTTAAAAAATCACGGCTCTAGGACTTGGCATTTTAAGATAATTGACTTGAGACTATCCAGTAACCTTTAGAATTATCTCTAAATTCTCTCTCTCTTTCTCTTTCTCTCTCTATTCAATCGATAACCAAGTCCCCAAGGTTTCTGCTTAACCCTCTTCTCCCTGAAGCTGCATCATTGTTCACCTGGCTTATTGCAATGCATTCTAACCACTCTAGCTAACTCTAGTCAGGAATATTCCAATATCCCCAGGTCTCTGCTAACACACTTTTTACTTTACACAACTGTTCAACTTATTTTCAAAAATGTAATCAACACTCTTCTATCAATCCTGATCTTTTACAACTCAAAATTTTAAAATATTCACCACCTCTGTGAAGGTCTTTAGAAACTTCATTTATTCCATGTGCATCGGGAAATGTTAGACAAATAGTCACTTCACACCACAGGCTGACAATAAATATCAACACGACTCATTCTGAAATCCTGCCCAGAGTCGCAGTCTTTGGGTCAGGAGAACTCAATAGATTTTAGGGCGACACCTATTGGACCACTTTGTGCCAGAAAAAAATTGTGATATAAAGTAAAGACATACTAAAGAAGTGGCAAATTAGTATTTTAAAATATACCAATATTTTTTGTGTGAACCTTAGGGTTGTGTTTTTTTTTTTTAAAAAAGGCATTAAGCAGATTTCCTGACCCTTTAAATAATATCAAATGAAATCTCAGTTTTAAAGTGATTTTACTTTAAAACTCAGTTTATTATTTTATGAGATATAAGAGTCTTCTCCCATTCTTAATAAGAACTTTAATTGTGAGATATCTTGGGAAAGGAAATGAACTTACACTGTAAAACCAGATGGAATCACAGAATGAAAAGATGACTTCTGAGGTTAATTTACAACATTCTGGGATTCCCCTCGCCCCCCTCACATTTGGGAAAATTAGTTAGGGCAGGATACTTTATATCTCTATGAAAATAATGGCCTGAAATTCATGGCTGTGTTATGATGTAGTTTAAAAATTGAGTCAGAGTTGAGTCCTCTCAGAGCCTCATGAGAATTCCTATTATATTATTTTCATGGGGTTTTATGGCTTAATTAGGACTTGGCTATGAGTAATGTGTAATAACTTGCTTTCTATTCCTCACCCTCATATTTATTAGCTCAGTGGTTCCTAAACTGTGTGAGATGGTTATAGTTGTTTGACCTAAAAGTACATCCCAATTTTTGTTTTAATGTATTTTACTAGAGGCCTGGTGCACGAATTCATGCACCAGTGGGATCCCTCTGCCTGGCCTGGAGGATCGGTCTGAAACCGCCTCTCTGACATCCCCCAAGGGGTCCTGGATTGTGAGAGGGTGCAGGCCAGTATGAGGGACCCCACCAGTGCATGATTGGGGCCATGGAGGGACAGGGGAGGTTGCCCAGCTGTGAGAGACTGTGCGAGGGCTCCAGGGCATGTCTGGCCTGTCTCTCTCAGTCCCGATTGGCCAGACCCCAGCAGCAAGCTAACCTATTGGTCAGAGTGTCTGCCCCCTGTTGGTCAGTGAACATCATAGGGACTGGTCGACCTGTTGATTGTCTGCCCCCTGGTGGTCAGTGTGGTTGAGCGGCCTTAGCATATCATTAACATATTATACTTTGATTGGTTGAATAGAAGACCGGATAATCAGACACTTAGCATATTAGGCTTTAATTATATAGGATTGATTTCAGAGATGAAGGGAGAGGGAGAGAGAGAGAGAAACATAAATGATGAGAGATAACCACTGATTGGCTGCCTCCTGCACTCATCCCACTGGGGATCAAGCCTGCAACCCAGACATGTGCCCTGACCTGGAATCAATCTGTGACCTCCTGGTTCATGGGTTGATGCTCAACCACTGAGCAACACTGGCCAGGCGAGACCTTACTTATTTTAAAGCCAGGTTTACTAAGGCAGAATTTGCATGTAATAAAATGTATTCTCCTTAAGTATAAAGTTCAATGAGTTTTGGAAAATATATACTGTCATAACTATCACCACAATAAATATATAGAATATTTTAATCACCCTAGTCCCCTCACCACTGCAATCAGATGCAATCATTCCCTCCCTCAACTCAACTCCCTCCCTCAACCCCCAGCCTCTGGCAATTTTGATTTGATTTCTGTACCTTTTTAAAAGTTTTTCCTTTATCATAACATATAAGTGGAAATATACCATATGTCGCCTTTTGTGTTGAATTTATTCAGCATTAATGATTTTGACATTCATATACATCACTGCATTTATCAGCATGTCACTTTTTATGTCTGAGAAGTATTTTGTTGTATGAGTATATAAAAATTAATGCATGTAGCAGATGATGGACATTTTGAGTTTCCAAATGCTACACCATATCCCAAAGTTACTGTTTCATTTTTTATCTCCATTAGAATCCTACTCTAGAACTTCTGAATCAGAAACTCTTGAGGTAGAAACCAGAAATCAACATTTAAAAATAAAAACCAAGTTGACTCTTACACACAAAAAAGTATGAGGTAGCAGCCTGCCTATCTCCAAATGTGGTATCATTTGTCCGAGCTAAAACTGCTGTCAGAATTATTATCAAGAAATATTTATTGAATTATTGGGTTTACCGATTACCTACACAAACATGATAGCTGTATGGCCAAAATACAACATGCATTATGTTTCTATCACCAATGTAAAAAGTCACCACAACTTGATAACAACACAAAAATTTACCTCCAAGTGCTGTAGGCTAGAAGTCCAATACAGGTCTTTCTGAGCTAAAATCAAGGAGCTGGCAGGGATATAGTCCTTCCTGGATGATCTAGGAGGAGAGTTTGTTTCCTAACATTTTCCAGCTTCTAGGGGTTGCCCACATTCTTGGGCTCACAGCTCCTGTTCCCCAACGTCAAAGCTAGCAATCTCGTCTCTCTCTCTGACCGTTCTTCCATCTTAGTGTTTCCTTCTGACTCCAGTTAGAACAGGTTCTCCTCTTTTAAAAACCCATGTGGTTGATCGGTGCACCTGGCTGGCTAGTCCAGGATACTCTCCCCTCTCAAGGTCCTTAATTTAACCCATCTGCTAAATGCTTTTTGCCATGCACAACAACATATTCACAGCTTCCAAGGATCAAGATGTGGATATCTTTTAGGGCCATTATTCTGCCTGCTATAGACCATAAGATTCTCATGAAATTATTAGAATTCATTGATAGCTTTTGCTTTCTTGTTGAAAATCTGGACTTTGTTTCCATTTCATTGATTTAGTAAAACGTGGAGTAAATTACCTAATCTCTGGGAATTTTGATTTTTCTATCTACAATAAGAAGCATAAAAATATGTGTTTGTAATATCAAAAAATAGATGCCTGTAAATATATAGAATAATCTCAGGAACTTTCTTCATGGCATCCTGGTTTGTTGGGTGTGTGTTTGCAAACATTAGGAATAGCAATGTTCACACTATTATTGCCGTCAGTCTTTTCTTGTGGGCCATTGGCAGTAAGGAGAGGACACAGTCTACTGATCGAACTTGGAACCATGCAGTGCAGAGATTGCATGCCTGCATATGGTCCCATTAGTTAAAAGCAAATTGGTACTTATTTTGAGACAAAATATACTCCAAGTTTAAAAATACAGTATGTATGTTTTATATTTCTCAAAGCATTTACACCCTTAATGTACGCTACCCAAATAATTTGTTGAATGTGAAAAAAAATATTTAAGAAGATGCTTTTGAACATAATTACCAAAATTATTTGATTTATATTTATATGCATTTAGGAGTTATAGTAAAAAGAAAAAAAAATAAACACTTGAGGTTTGAATTTAGAAAATGCAGGTTTCAATCCTAAATCTATCATTTTCTGATGTACTGAGAGGCTTGAGATAAGTATAAAACCTTCTAAACCTCAGTTTCCTAATCTCTAAAATTAAAATAATGATGCTTCTTCTCCTTTGATACACAGTACACTCTGAATTTCAGATAAATAGCAAATATATTTTTTAGTGTACGTATATCCCAAGCGATATATGGGGCAACTAAAAAGGTTTTGGTTGTTTTGCTTAAATTCTAATTTTACTGGTGGTCTGGATCTTTATTTGAAAAATCTGTCATTTCAATAAAGGAGGAAGAAATATACAGAGGCATCAATTGTATTGATGATGTTTTATTTCTTAAGCTGGGTGATGGGAAAATGGATATGTGTCGGTGTTATTCTTTATGCCATTTCCAAAGTCTTAAATATTTTATAGTAAGCTAAAATATGAATAGGCAAAAATGAACCATTCACCAGAAGAAATTTTCTAGTTAACAGATAAAACTGTTAACTAGTCAAAAATAATAAATCAGGCCAACAATAACAAATCAGGAAGGATGACTGAAAAATAAGATAAAAAAAGAAAAAAAATTAGGTAAAGCAAGGGCAATAAAGTAGAATCATGCACTATTTTTGTGTTATTAACATCTTTCATTTTATGGCATTTATTTTTTTTCCACATCACTGACCTGAGATAGAATGCTTAATTAAAGAATTCAACCCAGAAATAAAATCTTGACCCTTAGGTATATTCCAAAACTCTGTAATAATTTCAGTTATATTTCAATCAATGAAAACATATTTGGCCACAGGTAAGAATCATAATAAATGAAACATTCAAATCTATAAAACAAGTTGCAAAGAGTTGGCTATCACCTAATTATCCTAATCTAAGCCTAGAAGAGAAACATATGAATAGATAAAACAGAATAATGAGATACACATCTACTTCTTTAGTCAAAATTGGAAAATGGCAGCTCTCAATCCTGAAGGGGGATCATCTTAAAATCACCTGGAAAGTTTTAATAATAGGAATGCCTGGCACTCACTGTAAGCAAGTCTGATATAATGGGCTGCAGGAGGAAGCAGTCATTGGTAGTCTTTAAGACCCCCAGGTGATTCTAATATATAGTCAAGGTTGAGATTCATTGCCCTAAAATTTGAAAAGCCCATACTGTGTAGGAGGATAGCGTAAAACCAAAATGCTTACCCTGTGGAAGTAAGAGCTGGCTCCTCAGAGAACAGATTCAAATATCACCTGACTCCATTGACTTTATACCCAACATAAGTGATAGCAAAACAGGCATTGTGGAGGTACACCTCCATAGTGCTGAATAAACAGAGCTTCACTGAAACACTTGAAGTGTGTAAAAAGGACCCTAAAGAATAATGACACTTGTAGTTTACTTACTAAGTCTTGAGAACTCTCAGTGAAATCCTACAAAAATGGGAAAAGGTCTAATTTCAAAATGTTGCAAATGAAAACTTGCAAACTTTTTTTTTTTTCTTAGAATGAAAATACATCAGGTTCTCCCAGCAACCCCTGGCCTTTACCACAATGAGATGGATTTAAGACAGTCAGGTTTTATTTCTAGTTGAGTAACATGAGCTTTGGTTTATGGCCCTTTTTCTCCTAGCCTCCTAATTAAATGACTAAATCCCATCCACAGCATTACCTACAGAGCATGATTGGAGAAAGATTAGCCATTAAAGAGAGAGGGGAATGCTATTATGGCTTTTGAGGCCTATAACCACCCACTCTCTTAGGAATCCTATTATGGCTGAGCATTTGTGTTATTGGTATTGCAACTCAATTCACATATATCAAGCCGTAAACTCCATTTACAGTCAATCCATACGTCTAGGTCTTCTCTGGTAACTTATTTATTTATGTTTCACTTTGGAAGGAGTTATGTGCTTCACACTACCTTTATCTGTTGCCTGGGACTATGGAGCTGCCATTTGTGGCACAAAAAATGCTGTTTTACCTTTGGTTTTAGTTAGAGCTTCCTAAAACTTTGTCATGATGCTTCATGTGATTTAGATCCATGTTCAGCAATAATACAAGTAATTGTTTCCCCTAAGGAAGAATGCTGAGCAGGACCAATTCTTCAAATCAGGGTAAGCAGATCCCGTGAACAAATTAATTTCATATATAGTTCCTTTTATAATTTAAAACAATTGTATCCAAAATGTGTTCCTGTCTTAGAATTCAACTCTTTGGAAACAAAGGACTAACCCACATTAAGCAGGTGACCACACCTGTCACCCAACTACAGAGCTCGATTAGCTCGAAAATGCATTTCGCTGACAGAATAGCTTGAAATGTTTGGTGAGCCTCCATTTTCTTCCCCTCCATTATGTATGCCTAAGTGAAGGATTTCTCTTTTTTCCATGTTTAAATCCATGTCATTGACAACAGACATTGCAAACTCCTCAATGATTTCTCTGCGCCAAATGAATTTCTGTCAAAAGGCTGAGATGAAATCTGTCTGCTCCTGGTGACCAAATTGATCCAGCTGCAGCACGAGATGAAACAGATGATCCATCTAAGTTTGGCTGGGCCAGAGACTGCTCCCTCCTACACATCCAGGGCTGCTGAAAAGGAGCACATAACTTTATCTTAGAACCAGGGCTTAGGGTAGTTGAGTGTTTTCATTACCTGTGGACATCAATGGCCTTGGGACATAATTCATCATGCTGAAATCACTTCATTATTTTAATGAGGTTTTTCCTCTTTCCTCTAACTAGGATAAAAAGTACAGGGGAGAGAAGTTTTATCTCATTATTTCTAAAACTAAAAAAAGAGTAAGGAAGTGGAACAGAAACACACAGAAAGCCTGCAAAAGAGAGGCAGCCATGGTCACTGCTGCTGATCTCGCCTTCTGCCTCAACAAAGACCAGGGCAGTGTGATGACCAGGAGGCTTTAAGCTCAAAGGTAACATGGCTGCTGGGGCCTTGGTGTGTGAAGCAAAGTGATTTTATCTCAAACTTTTCAAAAGCTGTTAACTCTCAGAGCGTATTTTTAAAAAGAGAGAATACATGTATCCTTGCTGATACTGGGTAAAAATAAATGACCTCACTTGCTCTTCAAATCAGATAACTTCACTATTGTTCTTTAATAAAGGTATAGGATCATTGCTATGTTTAGAAAGTGGAAGAGTGGAAGATACCCTTTGAGCTTGTGAGCATTTATACATATTATGTGTTGAAATACTGAAATAGCTTCCATTGTATGAGATTCATTCATTGAGATTAATTCTGAATAGTGGATAAGCAGAAGACTGGTCAGCATTTAGGGTTTTGTTTCCTTTACAGCCATGATTTTCAAACTTTAGTGTGAATCAGAATCACCAGAATCATGGATCCCTGGGCTCCACCCACACAGTTTCTGATTCAAAGGTCTGGGTGAAGCCTGAGAATTTTCATTTCTAACAAGTTTCCAGTTGTTGCTAATGATGCTGGCCCAGGGACCACACTTTAAGAACCACTGTCTTAAAAATCACCATATGGGACATCAGCTGTGTGCTGTTTTGCAAAAGTAGCCAAGGCATTGTTTTGCATGCTGTGGCCTCAGAAGCCTTTCACTGTGAAGAGAGTCCTCAGAAGAAGATACTGACTTTTGATAAGTCTACAATGTTGGACTGATCTTTTAGTCTTGTTTTCATTATCTAAAACTAATCACTTGTCATTAAATAGGAGAGTGAAGCCATTGGAGTGGGTATCATTCAAAGACCTCCTACTATTTTGCATTCACTCTTACCATATAATGTCAGACAAAAATGCATGTGTTCTATTACTAACCATGGCACTCTTGTGTTGCTGAAAGGTAAAATTGCATATAACTCAAAAGCTTTAAGTCATGACAAAACTTCAGATTTTTGTGTCATGAAGATCAAACCTAGAAGATACATCATACATTATGTAGTCCATCCAACTCAATTCCTCCTTTCCAATGACAGACACTGAGACCCAGAGAGTACAAGTGCATTTCCAAGGTCACATAGCTATGTAGTTCAAATCAGAGGCAGAATTAAAACCAAAATTTCTGGGTTCATCCAATGCTCTATTTTTACTTACACATTGACACACTTCTCCATAGACTCCTCATTCGTTAAACAATGATATTATACATATGAAATATGTGTCAGAAACTGCTAGGCACTGACTGTGCAAAAGAAGGAAAGAAAGTGTGGAACTAGCATCTTCTTACTGACCTCTCTGTGTCAAGCTTTATGCCAAATAATTTTAATAAAATGTCCATTACAGTTTCCTATTTAATCCTCATAGCTACTGTGAGAAGCATTACCACCTCATGTTTACTAGAAAATTCTCTTGGTTGAACCCAAATTTAGCAATCTTACTATCATAAGACATGCTCCCTGTCCAAGAAAAATTCAAGACCTAAAAAGACCCGAAAACAAACAATTTCATTAAAATATCATAAGAACCATAAAAGAGGTAAAAGGAAGAAAGAAGCAGTGAACATGGCCTATGAAGAAATGTTAGCAAAGCTGACATTTAGTGGTCATGTGTTACATAGTAGGAAATTAACTTATGCCAATCCGATTTGATCCTTTCAGCAACCCTGTGCAGAAGGTACCATTATCGCCATTTTACAAATGGAAAATAGAAATAGGAATGTGCCCACATTCACAAAGCAGAGCTGGCTGTGCTTTAAGATAAACGTGTCCAACTCCAAAGCCCATGCCTTTCCCATATGTTCTACTCATCATGGATGCTATACCAGGGTCTGTCTCTCTCTTTCCTGTCTTGAAATGCCCAAGTTCTCTGATATGGGGATTGCTTGGTGAATGGGGGCACATATTGTCTGTCAACAAACGTCCACTCTCCTCTAGGAGTAAATCCTGTGCCCCCAAAAAGTAGCTTCAGTGCACATAACCCTGCAAGCTGAAAACGTGCACAATAGTACTAAAGGTTTTACTAGCAAAATTTTACCCTTCCTAGATGCTTCTGCCCACGTTATCTTAGGATGTCTTTCTTTGCTTTTGACAATCATATCATTATGAGCTTCACTCTTAAATGGAGCAGAAGGGGCAGAGAGATAGAAAGCTCTCTCCTTGGAGAACCACAAACAAATAGCATTCCAAGAGCATTATTTTCATAAAGAAATTTATTCACTCAGAAGATGAATAGAGTTGATAAGCTTGGTGTCTCTAAAGACTTCCCCAAACTTGCACTTTCAAAAAATTAATAATACAAAGGAGAGTGCTTTAGGAAACGAGTGGTACAGTAACTACATTCTGTTTTATTAGAGAGAGATAGGCTTCCCTCCCAGAGTAACAAGGTTTTTCACAGCTATCAGCCCTGCAGACTGATTAGATATAGTTAAACCCATCAGGGCCATGCAGTGTCTGTTAATTCTTGGGCGGATCATGGGACTCTGGAGACAAACAGCCCTGTGCACAGGCCGAGCATTATCCTGGGCAGCTGAGTGATGCCTGACTGCTGCCTGCTTCTGTTTCCCTTCGCTATTCTGACAATGCCATGAGGGACTCTGAGCTTTAAGAACCTCCAGAGACTAATAATGCAAGTGCTAATCGTTAGCATCTCCCAGAATTCTTGTAGTCCTCATCTCCTCCAGATTCCCTGGCTGCTGTTTGTGTAATTGAAGAAAACAACACAGCCAAAGGGAGGCAATTTATCTTGTGAGCCTCCTTGTAGCAGAGCAACCTAGCTGGGTTGCATAACAAAAATCCAGGCAGCGGAAATAATTGATCATCCGGGACCTGTGGGTGTGGTCTCTCCTCTTAAAATATGTAGAGGTAAATTGAAAAAAAGAAAAGTAGTTTTAAGAGGAATTAAAAATCTTTACACTTTAAAGCAATCTCCAAGGGGCATCTTCCCACTGGGACAAAGCAACCTCAGCAGAGACACATCCAGGAAGAGCTGCATTTATTATTCAAAGCCAATAAATATTGGGGAATGACATCTTGGGCTAAATAGGTCTATCCTGTGCCCATTGGCTTTGAGGAACCAAGTCGAAAGTGTAGTAAGGGATTATTAGTCTAGTATAAAAACAGTTAGATGCAGATTATAAAATATAATACAAGTACCCTGGCACCCTGTTAATGTTGATTCTGCTATTAGATGGCCTATCACAACAAATGTATAATATCACTCTAGACAACCAGTCATGCAACTGCTGGACTGAAGAACATCTACTCCTTTACATATCAGACATTTTTGAGAAAAATCTCTAGGCATACAGCTGTAAATACAAATGATCCAGGAATATTTCTAGGTTTTTTTTCAGTGTATCTGATAGCCCAGGAGGCACTAGTAGATGAATAAAAGCAGCAAACAGAGTGGGACCATCTACTTAGCAAGTAGCACCTCACCTTGACAGTTGTTTTTCCATTGATTATTTCTTTAGAGAGAGTAGAAGGGAGGGAGAGAGACAGAGAGAGAAACATCACTATGAGAGAGACACATCAATTGGTTGCCTCCCACACATGCCCTGACCAGGGCCGGGGATTGAGCCTGCAACCTAGGTACGTGCCCTTGACTGGAATCAAACCCAGGACCCTTCAGTCTGAGGGCCGACACTCTATTCCCTGAGCCTAACTGGCTAGGGCTGGTTAGCTTTTTAAAACTCCCTTTCATTTATGTCAGCTGCACCAAGATACTTTAATACTTCAGGGAAACCCACTCAAAGCAAAAAAAGAAATAAAGTGCACAAGTGGAAATTAAATATAACAAAGATCTGAAATATAGTAGGGCATTAGAAAATCCCTTAAGCATTATAAGAGTTTACCTTAAATTTTCCTTTTTTTAAAAACTATATTTGTATTGATTTCAAAGATGAAGGTAGAGGGAGAGAGAGATAGAAACATCAATGATGAGAGAAAATCATTGATTGGCTGCCTCCTGCATGCCCACCACTGGGGATCAAGCTTGAAACCCAGGCACGTACCCTGACCTGGAATGGAACCGTGACCTTCTGGTTCATAGACTGATGCTCAACCACTGAGCCACACTGGCTGGGCTCAAGTTTTCTTTTATTAAAATAAAATCTTATCCCAGGCTTATTTTTACCTTTCAACTTTGCTGCCTAATTCTGGACTAAGTTCTGGCAACACCATGCCAACCAACCCCTTCTCGTATCAAGGGGACATGGCTCCTCCTGAGGCATGATTGCTTCCACTGATGGAGTTACACTTCACCACAAACCACTTATCATCTAGGCCTCACTTAGCAAAATCTCCCTTCACCTGGTATTACTTCAGACCAACTTTCTTACCGGTGTTTCCCTCCCCACTGTTTTATTAGGTCTGCTGGAGGAGGAAGGGCTCTCTCAGGATGAGGCTACAGCAGTGTCATTAAGGTAATCGTGCTGGACTGATTAATGCAGAGGAAGCTAAACAAAAGTGAACTCAATGTGGGCTTCTGAAAACGAATGTTATCGAGGCCATGAAAGTGCTAAATATATTATTTCCATCTCCACTAGATCCTGCTTTAAAAAAAAAATTGAAACAGTAGGAACTCTCAAAGGCTATTTTCAACTAACTAGTATTAACATCCCTATACATATATAATTTTTAAAATAAAAGCCCAAAGTTAAGATAATGAAGAATTCTTATACTGCCCTTCATGGGAGTTGTTTTCTCATGAATTTCCAAATAAAATAAAATAAAAAATATTAATAATCCAGAAAAAAATATAATGATATATTAAGTCTCACCAGTCCATATTTCAGAGCTATTTGAGCCAAGTAATATGGTTGCAGCTCTAAGTAATATAAACAAATTGATATGAGAACAAGGTGAGAAAAGCAATATAACAGGGATGAGATCCAAAAGATGTAAGCTCTTGTAGAACGAGCATATTGGTCCCAGAAAAAATTAAAATGTGCTGGCAAAAAAAAAGAAATCTGAAACTGGTGGGTTTTTGCTTGTGTTTTTATTTCTCATTTCAGTCTATTATTATGCATTTGTCTGCATTACTAGAACTTACTGTGTTGCAGAGTGTTCAGAACAAGTCCTATTGCCAATCCTCAACCATGACTAAATCCTAGAGCCTCCTTGATTGAAGCAGTGAGGTCACCCGTCAGTGCCTAGAACTTCGTGAGATATCAATGATTGCTGGTTTGTTTTTTTTTCCTTACCTCCCTTATTTACTTACTACTCCAATCCCAGACCTGAAAAAAATAACTAGGAAACTCAAAAAACTAGTCTGGATTGAATCAAATCCATGTTTGTCTCCTCTGGGCCAGATCCTCAGAATTCTTAGAAATGACTGAATTTTCCTCACTTTGTCTTTTTGTGTCTGACAGAAGCTACTCCTATATTGTTCATTCCTTACACTCCCTACATTCTTCTTCCCTGGATCCCCACAGTTTGCCCTCTTCCTTTGTGAGGAAATCACATCTACCAGTATTTCCATGCACTCCTTTGGCCTCCTCCACATTCTTCCTGTATATGCTGCTCTGTCTTCACCAACCTTCTCTTGCCCTCATTCCCAAAGCTAAATCTTTCTACTTGATCCTTAAGTCCTGTACCTCATGATCCTCCGGGACCCCTTCCTTCCATTATCTCATGTGTATATCTCAATTGTTCCTTTGCATTGATCTTTGCTCTCTCCTGTCCTCCAAAGTTATTCTCCTGCCACCTCCAAACAGCACAAATTCATTTTGTGTCTGTATAGCACACCTATTTCCCTCAGAAGAATCATACACACTTGCCTGTGTATATGTACCTTTTGTATATGCTGTTATCCTAAAGCAGTTGTGATTTTTTTTTAATTTAAGCTAAACATCTGAATTTCTTGAAATTAGATTTTATTCAGCAGACATTAGGAAAGTGATGAGATTCACCATAACAAATATCTGAAATAACTCAGGTTGCTAACAAAGACTAACAGAGTTCAGCTGCTCTGAGAGGAAAGTAAGCTACAAGGGCCCAGACCCAGAGGGTAGGAAGAAATCCAGGGATGAGGGGTCAAGATGAGGCTCTAAGTCTGTGGTTCTCAACCTTTTTAATGCCACGATCCTTTAATACAGTTCCTCATGTTGTGGTGACCCCCAACCATAAAATTATTTTCGTTGCTACTCCATAACTGTAATTTTGCTACTGTTATGAATCGTAATGTAAATATCTGTGTTTTCCGATGGTCTTAGGCTCTACAGCAGCGGTTCTCAACCTGTGGGTCATGACCCACAGGTTGAGAACCGCTAGCAGGGTCGCCTAATGAATCGATATTTACATTCGATTCATTAACAGTAGCAAAATTACAGTTATGAAGTAGCAACGAAAATAATTGTATGGTTGGGGGTCACCACAACATGAGGAACTGTATTAAAGGGTCACGGCATTAAAAAGGTTGAGAACCACTGCTCTAAGTTAGTTTCACTATTTCTTAATACTTAGTTTGCAAGAGAAATAACTGAAAAGAAAGACTTTTAAAAAATATATTAGGAAGTCTCCTTTCATGAAATTATTTCCTTACAGGTTTGACCAGAGAAGTTCAAGACAAATAGAAGCTTAATATATAATTATATTTAATACATCAAATTCTGTAAGCCTTTATATTAATTTCTTAAAGTAAAAATATTTAGATAGCCACCAGCTCATCCTCAACAATGGTCGACATGGAGCCAATAGAATGAAATGTCTTGTTTATTTTTCTATTGGTATATTTCCTTTTAACAGAGCATATTAACGAAATAAATGTTGTTTGAAATAAAATCGGGCTTTTTCTAATCCAAAAATGATTTTCATCACATTAAAAAATGTATTCGAGCTCATTAAAAGAAATACTAGAAAGAGCAAAAACAGACACTTAAACAAAATAATAAGCAATTGGTGAAAAGGCCTTTCCTCGTTGAGACTATTTCTCACCAATGATAGAACATGTTCGGAAGCTTCCACATTGTGCAATAACAGTTTACTCTGACACCTTACAAAACAACCAACTCTCTCCTTTTGGGCTTTAGCCAAATATGGATAGACAGCACATCCATCAGCCTTCTGTTCTTGGAGTGATAACATAGAAGCATCCTCACACATACTTTTTCTCATATCATTCAACACTTTCCAAATCAATGAGCCTCTTGATTTTTGCTACATGCAGTCATTCTAATTTAGGCACACACCTCAGTTGCTTAGTATTCTGAAAGGCTAAATCGTGTGGGTGTTCAGGTCTTTCCTCTTCCTTCCAAGGATGACCACAGAATTAGCTCTTACACAATCTTCAACTATGAAAATTTAATGAAAATATGGCAGAGACCCAAACTTCCCACATTGTCTTTTCTTATCTATCTGCCATCCTTCAGGTAATAGCTATATGCAATCCCTTTCCCCATTTTGACTGTTTAGCTCCAGATGATCTTTGAGGCAAATGTGTACATCTTTTATCTTTAAAAATAAAAATGTTAGTTTTAGATGAGAATAGTTATGAAGAGTAAAACCCAGCTGAAATGATTTTTCAAGCCCTAGATACCAATGCCCTAGGCACATAGGTGAAATAAGGTATAGACTTTCAGACTGGACAGACAGAATGAGTATTCTTGTCTTAAGAAAACACAGAAAGGCTTGTTTTATTGCAAACATCCCACATGTAAAAGTAAAGTATTTTCTTCACTTTAGTGGGCTTCTAAGTTGATGAGCTGCTTAAAGCAGCAATATTGGCTGCACATATGTTAAAATAGTTGCCAGATGATGGCTGTTCCAAGGATAACACAGGACACCCCAATAGTGTGGAGGAGAGAGAGGGACTAATGCAGAACTGACAGTCCTGATAGGAGCAGATGGTGGTGAATACTCTCAAAGCTCTTTAAATCACACTATTCCTTATTCCAAGCTATTGTATGGGGATTTCCTCTACTCCAGCGTTTTCAAAGCTAATTGCTTTTGAATCTGCTGCCATAACTGTATTTGTCCAAAGGGAAACCTGGGGGTGAGGGGACAGAAGAGAACATACATGGACTTTCTGGCACTTTACTACTTACTTATCCAATTGCCTATTAATTATGTAATTTCACAGTTCATAGATTTCAGAGGGGGTAGCCAGGAATAGATCAGATGCCTTTTAAGGTTAGAGAGTAAAAAAGAGAGAAGAAATCGGGGAGGGCAAGGGTTGGAAAAACTATATTTAACTTCCTGAGAAAACCCTAAAATCAAGCTCAGTGCCAGAAAAAAAATAAAATACCTTGATAAAAAAACATCCGAGTGTGTCCAAAGAGAAGTGAGGAGAGATTGGGGGTTTCTCCTGGGCTTGGGTAAGAGTTCCCAAAGAGCTGTGCTTCCTGTAAGTTTTCAGTGGGAGAGATTTTGTTTCCATGTGTCATCTTTAAAAAGTTTGCTGTCCATATTTTTTACTTGCTGAGCACCTACTGTGTGCTACTGAGAGCTATAGAGAATGGAATATACAGTGTATTAGTCAGGTTTCTCAGAGAAACAGAACCAATAATACATGTAGAGATTTATTTTAAGAAATTAGGTCATGTGATTTTAGAGGCTTTAAAGTCCAAAATATATAGAGTAGGCCACCAGGCAGAAAACCAGAGAATAATGGCTTGCAACTCAAGTTTTATAATAGTCTGGAGGCATAATTCCCTCATTTATGGGAGACCTCAGTCTTTTTTCTCATTAGGCTTTTCACTAATTGGATATGGCCTACCCATATCATGGAGGTAATCTGCTTTACTCAGTCTACTAATTTAAATCTTGATCATATCTAAAAAATACCATTACAATGACATCTAGAATGGTGTTTGATACACACACAAAATGAAAGTACTGTGGCCTAACCAAGTTAAGACATAAAATTAATCATCACACACAATCACACTTTTCATTTAACTTAAAATGAAATAAATCTCCATAGAAGTGTTCCTCAAAGACACAGCCATATCCATTTATATGAAAACTAGAGGCCCGGTGCATGAAATTCGTGCATGGGGGGGTGGGGGTTCCCCTCAGCCCAACCTGCATCCTCTCCAATCCAGGACCCCTCAGGGGATGTTCGACTGCCGGTTTAGGCCCGATCCTTGTGGGATCGGGCCTAAACTGGCAGTCAGACATCACTCTCACAATCCTGGACTGCTGGCTCCTAACCACTCTCCTGCCTGCCTGCCTGATTGCTCCTAATGCCCACCCCCTTCCCCCCCACCAGCCTGATCTGCCAACCTGATCGCCCCTCACTGCCCACCCTGCCGGCCTGGTCACCCCACGTAGCCTGCTGGTCAGTCATTTGGTTGTCCTTCACTAACTCCCCTGCCAGCCTGGTTGCACCACGCAGCCTGTTCAGTTGTCCGTTCGGTTGAGATGGTCACTTAGGCTTTTATATAGATAGATGCTTGTCCTCCGTGAAGACCTGTTCAGAAAAACTGAACTTTATGAACTCTGTTTCCCAGGGATATTCTTTAAATATTGTTTTATTCTTTAAAAATAAAAAATTTTGAAATATAAAAAATCTATTTTTTCTTGTTATTCAAAATAACTTTTCCCTTACAAGTGCCCATCAGTAGATGAGTGGATCAAAAAGCTGTGATACATTAACACCATGGAATACTAGGCCAGCTGTAAAAAAAAAAAAAAAAGAATTACTTACCCTTTGCAACAGCATGGATGGACCTGGAGAGTATTATGCTGAATGAAAGAAGCCAGTTAGAGATAGACAAATATCAGATGATCTCACTTATAAGTGGAATCTAATGAACATAAAACTGACAAACAAAATAGGTCCAGAGACATGGAGGCATGGAAAAGACTGACATATCTCAGAGGGGAGGGAGGAGATTAGCCAAAGAATTCATATACATATATGCATAACCAAGACACAGACAATAGTGTGGTGAAGGCCTGGGGTGGGGCAGGGGCTGGGAGGAGGGTGGTAAAGTGTGTATGGGGGTGGGAGGAGGAATTGGGGGATATCTATAATACTGTCAACAATAAAATACAATTAAATTATAAAATAAAAATCTTTAAAGCAAAAATACAAAATAAAATAACCTTTCCCAACAAACTTCAGTTATTGCTAATGAAATAAAAGCAAATAATTTTGCTCTTTTATAAACTTGGGAGCTTTCAAAGATCTTGTTAGACTGAGATTTAATATTTTAGTCCAGGTTATTTAAAAATGCAATATGATTAGTATAGTTATGATGTGAAATAAGTAGAAGAAAGAGTAAAAGAGGCCAGTGAATTTCTTGATTATTTCAATCCATGAAACTAAAATTGCCATTAGGTATAATACATTGAGATTTCTTTTCTATCTTTGGAGATTCTGTGTGAGGGGGGGTGGGGGAAGCATGTGTTCCTTTAACTAAACAAGTGTGAGAAATCAATATAAATTTACAATTTGTTTAGGTGATGGTGCTTTTCTTTTTACAAAAACATTTTCTAGTTATGATTTGTACATTTTTCCTGACCAAACTTTTCTAAGCCATGCAGTGTAGTTACTGTTAGACCTATGCTTCAGAATTGGCAAATAAGGTTTAAAGTGATTGTGAAATTAACTTTGGCTACTTAACTAATCAGTGGCAAAAACAGGATTTAAATTATGTCCATCTCCTTCCAAATCTAAACTTCAGCTATGTGCCTCAATTTCTTCATTTACCCTCAGAAATGAAATAACACTTCTCAGAATTGTTTTAAAGATTATATAAAACTAGAGGCCTGATGCACGAAATTCATGCAAGAGGCTCAGCCCTCGCAGCCTAGGTGGGTCCTCACACCCCGGCTTCGTCCCCGGAAGGTCATCTGGAAGGACATCCGGAATGTCGTTCGGCTGTCCAGTCTAATTAGCATATTACGCTTTTATTATTATAGATAGTGAAGAAAAAGTGGTGAACACAAAGCTTGGCATATGGGAAATAACTCTTGCTAGCCTGTAGAATTATTAATCATCAACAGCCACAACCCTAAGAGTTCTGTGGAAAAAAAGGTGCGTAAACCACTCAGCCCAAGCACCTGGAAAAGAGACTGTTGTTCTGCACTGCCGTGTTCCTCAATTGCAGGGGTTTCCAATCATGTAGAACATCATGTGTTCAATGAGAAAGGTACCCCTTGGCATTGAGCAATGCCTCTGCTTATTATGGCAGGACAGAAGCAGCTGCCATTTAATGTCAGTGGCCACAATGTGAGTAGTGGTGAGAATGGCAGCCCTGAAAAACAAGAACTGGGGAAGAGGCGGCCAATTGGAGCAGCACCTATCAGGCTGAGCACTTTCGGTATCTTGTGGTTAACAGTAAGGAAAACTGTATGAAACTTTGTAAATTCCTTACTCTCCGCACAGCCTAGTAATCTGATAACTTCCACATAGCTCATTACTATCTCTCTTATCAGAACTTTAGGGATGGAAACTTATAGGCAAAATTAAAATTTTAACTATAAAATTTCAACCATCAAACTGGTGGTTGATTAAGTAGGAAAATCATATTGGACATTAGTTTCTGACAAATCATCATGAATTTTTAAATCAAATGTTGATATTTAAAAATGGAAGGTAAATAGTTTGTCTCCACTTGGCAAATAGAGATACTGAGACATGTGAAATTGATTAGATTGCACTTAGATTGATAAATCAGTGAAAAACCCAGAATAGAATCCAAATGATGTTTTTATTCCTATTATTTGTATATTTAGAGAACCAAATGGCATCACACTTCAGAAAGAACAATAAATCAACTTAAATTTCCTTCACGAACCCTGAATAATATAAATTCAGTATTCCAAAATGAAGAAAGCACCTTAGATTAAAATAGCAATATAACTGTCTCAGAGGAATCAGTGAAATATTAAATCTAAAAGAAGTTTGTTTATACTGACAGACTTAGTGGAAAATACCAAAGTCAGTTTGTCTATGCAATAAACCTATAAAAATCAAGTTGCCAGACAAATGCTTATGGGTGATACTGTTTATTATTATGGTCCTATAACAAATATTGATGACAACTGGATGATACACTGAGAGCATGAAATGCAAGGATTCAGCATACTAATTTTTTTCTATTACCTTTCTAAAACATATTTTAATAGTAAAACATAATGAAGACAGATGCCTAAGAAAGAGACCAGTCTTGCCGAAACCGGTTTGGCTCAGTGGATGGAGCGTCAGCCTGCGGACTGAAGGGTCCCAGGTTCGATTCCGGTCAAGGGCATGTACCTTGGTTGCGGGCACATCTCCAGTGGGGGGCGTGTAGGAGGCAGCTGGTCGATGTTTCTCTCTCATCGATGTTTCTAACTCTCTATCCCTCTCTCTTCCTCTCTGTAAAAAATCAATAAAATATATTTTTTTTAAAAAAAGAAGAACCACCTTATAAAAAAAAGAGACCAGTCTTGATTTAGAACTTATCTTACCAATTCTTGCTATTTTTTCATCTTTTCCATATAAGATCTCAAGTATGCCAGCTTTGGGAATGGTTAATGCTAAGAAAAGGTAGCCATTTTTTGTATATGGCTTATTTTGAGTTCTCCCAGAAACTCAACTGGGAGTTTAGGATTTATGTGCAAGTAGTTTATTGGGGGTGTGAATCCCAGGAGAGTGTGGGAATGAAGTAAGAAAGGGAAAGAAACCGATATAGGGTGTTTCATAAGCTGTGGACAACAAGGATTCAATGAGGCTTAATACTTTTGCTAGAAGGTGAGAAATATGCAGTAGAGTTTCACAATAGGAGGAAAGACAGAGATGGGACA
Organism: Cnephaeus nilssonii; assembly: GCF_951640355.1. Lineage (NCBI taxonomy): Eukaryota > Metazoa > Chordata > Mammalia > Chiroptera > Vespertilionidae > Cnephaeus > Cnephaeus nilssonii. The sequence continues at coordinate 77,056,958 of NC_137072.1, read as the reverse complement.
TTTATGCACCAATTTCTATTTGTGTTTTGTGAGCTACTGGTGGGTAGAGGTCATTGGTAGTGAATACCCTAACATTTCCAGCCTACTCTGCCTCGAACTCTGCAGTCTGCAAAAGCTTTTAAATTCAAACCTAAAGAAACTTGCATACAAGGTAGTGAGTGCCAAAAGGAATATAGTTTGGAAACCCACAGCATCTGTCACTGTTCTTACCCTCAAATGTGGACTGGATTCAAGATTATAGTGCAGTCATCAGTGTCAAATACTTTATTTCCTAGACACTTTAGTGCAAGTCCCTCTAATATTTAACTATTGATAGCCTAGAGATGGCCTAGACTCTGCTGGCACCATATGTCATGGTCAGCTGTGAGATCTGCCACACAAATGTATTACCAAAGAGAGATCAGATACCAACACTGAAATTCATTAAGCTTTTTAATGAACTTAAATAAACCCAGATTATCCTTTTTAATGCATCCATCTAACTCCCTAGATTGATATGTTTGTTAAGTGAAAAAGAAAGTGTGAAAATTTATACTCTGAAATGTCATAACCAAGAGTCCATCTCATCTACCCCATAAACTCTAGTCTCTCTCCTATGGACAAACTTTATTTTACGCCTTCAAAGTGTTAGGAGCTACTGGTAAATGCAGAAATCTATCTCATACATATATTCCTTCTGAGTAATGCACTTGCAAAGAACATGCCAAACACAAATGCACAAAGAGTTTGAGGCATATTCTTTCTTTTTATGGAAAAGTTTAACTTTTGGGCAAAATTTAGTTAGACAGCTGATCAAGTATTATCTAAAGGGCATGTGATTATCCAGATTGCAAATAGCACTCAAAATTGGAAAAGATTGGCATGTTTTCACATGCAGGTTTAAAACTGGTCATAGAGAAGTGATGTGCATTATAATTTTAGCTAACCAGAAGAACAAAGAGAGAATGTATATCCTTTACAATATTTACTAAAATTTTCTCAAACAGAATTAGTTAAAATTTTTAGGATGTCCAAAAAATTCTATAACAATGGCAAGTGTGTATTCTAGCACATCTTTAGAAATGAAATGAGAGTAGAGTTTGTCCAAGAGACTATTATTAGAAGACATATTCATTATTAATTCAATACTTTGAACATGAGTACTATGCTAATAAAAAGAATGTGTTCTTACAGAACTTAATTCATGCACAGAGACAGACTATGCATATCAAAATTTAAATACTGGAAAACTAGCATCAGATAACTACATATAATTATTTTAAATTGACAGGTTGAGACAATACGTGCTAGGTATTTATTGGGGGGGGAGAGGCATCATTAGTGATGACTTAGTTGAGTGGATGGGGTTGAACTGGACCTGAAAGACAGACTGGTAAAGTTTGACAGAAGAAAGAAACAATGAATAGAGAGACTTGACAAAAGTACTACTTAGAACAGTAACTCGTATAATGATTACTTATATCTGTACTAGCTGTTCAATGAATAATTCACTCAATGGTTCATTATTCAATAATTCAATATCACAATATTATTTTAAGCACTTATCCTACATAATAAAAAGGTAATATGTAAATTACCATCACTCCGCTACTCCCACGATTGGGCCAGTGGGAGGTGCAGGGGGCGGGACTCAAGGTGGCCGGGGTGGTGATTGGGCTGGCAGGACGCTGAGCTCGCGTCGCCAGCGGCGACGCGAGCTCAGCGTCTGCGCCATGGCTGTGTTGCATTTGGAGGCCCAGGCTGACGAGGCGGCACGGCTCCCGGGGAGGAGTCTGGCGGCAGTTGGGCGACAGGAGATCATGGCCATGTCCTCAGAGGACCAGAGGACGCAGGTTTCCGCACAGCCCGGGCCGGCCGAGGGAGGGCTCATGAAGGAGCCGGAAGGCAGAGGAGGCGGGGGTGGCCCCAGCCTTCCTGGGCGGGAGGCGAAGGCAAAACCCTGGCCTGGGCTCCAGCCGCAGGAGGACCACAACCCCGCCCTACCTCACCCTAGGGGCCCAGTGACTTCGGAGCTGCCGGCCACACCAGGTCCCAACCAGCGGACAGACAGCATACATGTGCATGATTTATCATGCACTGGGCCTCTAGTACAACCATAATTATCATCAAGAGGATAGAGCAGTGATGGGCAACCTTTTGAGCTTGGTGTGTCAAACTTCGCCAAAAAACTGAGCATAACTCGGGTAGCGTGTCACTTTGAGGAAAAAACATTATTTCGCATATGTTTCATCCTCAGGAGCAGCAAATGTTTCATCCTCGGCATGTGGCCGCCTCAGCAGCCGCGTGTCATCAGAAATGGCTATGCATGTCAGTGCTGACACGCGTGTCATAGGTTCGCCATCACTGGGATAGAGCCATGTATTCTGATTGATATTTATATCAATTTTTTACCAAGCATCAGTTCACCGATGAAAGGATTTAGTGCTACTAGATGTTGAAAAGTATTTCTTAAAGACCATTAGGGGGAAAAGACTTTCTTAAAAACAACTGTGAAATATCCTTTTTTAAATATCATTAAAGGCTTAATTTTTAAGTCAATCTAAGTTTGGGTTCCTCTGAATAGTGAAGAAATGACATAGACAAAAATAAGAAACTTGTCTCTTCTATTATTACTTTTTCCCCTTTAATAAGAAGTAAAAGAGGAAAAAATGTTATGTTTAGAGACATTGTGAGACCACCCAGACTAAATAACTCAGGCAAAACTACCCCAAAAGAAATAATTTCTAAATGTTAGTCATTCATAACATTGCACAAATGCTACATTGAGGTCCCTGTACTCTTTCTTGATAACCTGGGGTTTCTTGGACCACGAATATAGCTAAAATTTAATGGGCCTTTAAATTATATGCAAAGAACCTTTATAGATCTTTTTATATGCCCTCTTCATTTAGTCAAAGTATACAATATAACTTTAGTGCTTTGGCATCTAATAATATTACTAGGACACTATACTCCTAGAACACCATGTATTGATAGTTGGTTTGATATCCGATAGTGAATGTAGTGGCATCCAGAGTCCAGGGTGTTGGACTATAGCAGAGTCACTACTTCTGCTGTTTTCTTACAGGTTGACAATACATTCAGATAGAGCAGCTTCATTTAGTGTCAATCATAATGTTGAACAGTATCAGCAGTGTTACAGCCCCTATTACTCCATCTTAACCAGAAGTGGGGAGGCTCAGCTGGAGAAACTCATTTCCAGAAGTCTAATTCCAGACATGGCTCTACTAATGAGAAGCATCTAAGTCACCTGGGAAATGAAATGTGAAACAATTAAGTGGTAGGGTTCATAATTGCCTTCATCCTTCATACATGTAAGGTTATGAGCAGGAAACAGATGGCAAAGTCAAATTGGATAATTTTCAGAGAACTCAAAAGAGAATTTAGCAAGGTAGAAACTTTATTTTAGAAAAGCAACAAGGAATGGCACATTATCCTAAGATTAGTCATAGCATGGAAACTGTTGCACCCTAGGCCTGAATGTTGAAGAAAGATTCCTTCTAGAACACAGAGAAATAATAATACTTGAAAGAAGCTGTAGACTTCAATAGAGAAGTGTAGCCAAACTCAACTCATCTAGCAAAAAAAGGAGTAGGTCAATATAAATCCGGAGCTCACAGTAATCTTTTCTTTAAGATCTCCTGCCAGCATCGCTTATTGATCCCATCAGAATCAGGAGGTCAAAGGGGTCATTTGATCAATTCTATGGGTCAGTGTCCAGATGATTGCTACAGAATGGAGAAGTGTAGAAGAGTTGATATTGAAGATTTTCAAGACATTCTACCAAAGTAAAATGAAAAACATGATGTGTACATTATTATTAACTCTAAGAGCTGATGAGGATGAGTGGAAGGGAATAAAATATTCATGTCACGTTGAATAAAACCACAGTAGAAAAAATGGTGGGCATATTAGCAAGTCTATATGGATGATATGTTTATAAAATATCCATAGCAGTCACACAATTATACATATAAGGACTGAATAAGCATCATATCTACTCACAGCCAATTTAACCACTAATCATTGTTTTAATAGTGATTTAGTAGGTAATTGTTAATCTATCATTCATCAAGTATTTTTAACTGCTCAGCATTATACCAGAAGTATAAAAAGAAGCAAAATATATGGTTTTTATGGTCAAAGATTTTACACTACTCTTGAAAAACAAACATGCTTGTAACTAAATAATCTGTTAAATGCACACACAAATGATTTTGCTATCTAGATGATAAATTCAGAATGATAGCATAAATATCATCATAGAATGAAATATACATAGGTCATTAATTTACAATTCAGAAAAATTTGTAAATTTATATACTGCTTTCTTATAAAATGTAGATTTTTTTTACTGGTTTTGCAATTTGTTGTTGGAGCTGTTATTGATGACCTTTAATTTCCTGATATCTTTTCCACTCAATAACCATGTCGTATTACTTGACTATTATAAGAAAAAATATTAACAATGAATACCAACCAGTGTTGTGCACTCAAAGAGCTGCTGTAATGCAAACTGAAGTTCTAAAAGAAAAAGTCAAAGGATATTAGAGCATTTATCAGTTTTTAACTGAGAGAATATACTTGATATAAAAACAAACATAATAAGCCTAGCCGGTTTGGCTCAGTGGATAGAGCATTCAGCCTGCAGACCAAAGGGTCTAGGGTTTGATTCTGGTTGCAGGCTCCTCCTCGACCCAGGCCCTGGTCTGGCTGGAGAAGACAAACAATTGATGTGTTTCTCTCACATCAGTGTTTCTCTCTGTCTTTTCCTCTCTCTTCCACTCTCCCTAAAAATCAATGGAAAAATATCCTCAGGTGAGGATTACCAAAAAAAAAAAGAAACAAACAAAACATAATGTAAATTAGGAAATTAAGATCAAGATGTCCTTAGTTTTAGAAATGATTGAGGGACAAAATATCTTAAATTGAATTAAAAATAATAGTTTTCAAGCTTGCCTTTCCATTGAAAAGTCCCAAAAGACCAAACTGATAAAGTTTACAACAATTCCCCTATCAAAAAGCTATTCTGATTTACGTGGCATAAATTAAGAACCTGATCTCCACATAGGTGTTTCAGAACAATGCAGTCTTCAGTTAAATACAGGGATGTGATTAGTATAACACATTGAAAGGCAAATGGTTCGCTTTCATTTCTTAGAACTGCCTTCTGAGTTACCTCTTTCTTTTGTCTCCCAGAGTTTAGCTCATATCTATCACCTTTATTCTAGATTTTTGATTAATAATTTAAGTGGCTCTCTAAGCCACTTCATGAGTTCTTTGATTGAATCAACCCAGAGCTATTAAATTATCATTCTACTTTCTCTTTATTTATATAGAGTTGATGTGTAGTTATTGGAATTATTTTTCAATTAAGCATACTCTAAACACCAGGCGCTTTCTACAGAAATGTTCAGTGAGTCCTAATTTAGAAATTTCAACCTAATTCATTGCATTGTGAAATTTAGATAAAAAGATATTACATTAAATTCCCAAATTTTCCAGATGCCTCAGAGACAATGAGAATTCAGCTTTAAAAAACTTACAACTTGACCTTCATGGATATTTGACTTAAGAAAGGGTTTATCCATTGTGATATGTGCATTTGTATTTCATAGAATTAGAAAAAACAGGAGAATTCTACCTTGAACCAAATAATTTTGCTTTTCAAGGGCATAGAACATAAGCAGCTTGCTCATAAAGAATGCCATTAAAGAATCAGAAAAAAAAAAACACAAAAAACCTGTTCCCTAGTCTAAATTGATTTCTGGTGTTTTCTATTGTCTCCCTCTAGTAAGTATAGAATGGATATAATATCTTCTTATACATACATCACACAGAAATCTTAATAACAACATACACTGTGTCACAAAGGAGAAATAGATAAAATATGCTACCATAATTTTTAAAAATTATCAATATTTCTATAACCTTAAATAACTAAGATTTATTAACTAAAAGTATTAAAAGTAATATTAGTGAGTCTTAATTTATAGTGGCATTAGATATAAACCTTTTCTAGAGGAGCTTTTCTTTTCAAGATACAAATAATCCATTGGATCTGACTTAATTGGATCAAAGATTTTTTCCCTTAATATTTTAAATTTCCTTGTTTATCCTTTAAAATTAAAGTGGACTTCTGTGATGGCTATCAATTTCTCCTCCATCCATATTTTTGTCAATATAAAAAATGTATTAGAAAGTGGTAGAAAAGATTTGAGATTGGGGACAATATACATACTTAATCTGTTTTCAATTACTGCAGTCCTCTGAAAAGGGTAATTATGGAAAGTGAGATCACATGAATTTTTTAAAAAGAGTTCATTTCATTTTATATAGAGCTTTAAGTTTCACCAGAAACTGAAAGCCATACATTCCATAAGATTAAAAGCAAGTGGTGTTTCTATGTCACTATTAACAATCTCTTTAAAGGGGAAAAAGATGATAAAAGATTTTTAAAAAAATACAAATAGGCAATGAGCCTGAATAATGGACTCTTACAAAAGGGAAAATCTGTATTATTCACTTTCTAGGCAACCACATATAAGTTTGGACTGTTATTTTTAAGTGGGTGGTTCCACATTGCAAAGATATTTAAGCAATTTATCAGTGATATTAAGAAGTATTATTCAATGTGTTGCAGAATACCATAAATTGCATATAATAACACTTTCATAAATTGGACTTTGAATAATAATCCGTGTACTAATGGGACAATGACTTTCTAAGAAAAGGAGAGTACTTAGAAAAACTCCATTGGTCTTAGGGCCATGTTGAATCTCAGCCTCCACAGAAAACTTAATTCTGCTTTTAAAATTATGTGTCTCATCTTGAAGCAATAGTGAGCAAACATAAAAGAAAAGAAGCAAATGTGAAATAAAGTTTGAAATCTATACTATGGAAAAAAATATGGATCTCATTTGTCAAAATCTGGAGGTGTGGTATTTTCAGCATAATTCCCAAAGGTGAGCCCAGCAAGCAGTAGAGCCAATCAAATTACCTCTCTTTCCTTTGAAAAGATTGTCCAACCTCTGTCTTTTATAGCTCCTTTATTCCCCCAACCTAATGTGCTTAAAATCTCTCTCACCTAAACAAAGTTCCAGGGTTTTATGTTGTGTCAGTGATTATTTTCACAATGGTATCTCCCCTGTGAGTTGTTAACAAATATCCACAGAGAAAGGTGTGCTTCGAAGGCATAACATGCCACAACAATCCACTGAAAGAACATGTTTTATGCAGATACCATAGTCATGCTATCCTCACTGTTCCCTGCCCCCAACACACACATTTATCTGAAAAGTCAACTGAACGGGGAAGGAAGCTTTTTATTTTATTTAATGTATTTTTTTCTTACAAACTAATAATAAAGCAGTTTATAGACTATCTAGTAAAATTGTTACTCTTCTCGGCTTGTTCAAAAAACTCCTAAAAGGATGTAAACTATATCTACCCATGCCTATAATATCTACCTATCTAATCTATGTATCTATCAACATAAAAGGAAGATCAAAGAGCATAGCTACTGTGGAAAGGATGTGATCTGAGTGAAATTACTTTAATACAAGCTGAATATAGGTTTTGAATGATCTTCTTCCTAATTTTCATGTCTCATAAATTGTTCAGGTAAAGCTCTAACTCCTTAAACAATGAAATTTTTGGAAGCAAGAGTTCAGCAGGACAATGTTCCAAAGTTATATTTTGGTGAGCCATTTAAATGCATAAAGCTAATGACAACATTCTTCAATGTTACCAACAAAATTCTATTTAAATTATGACTAAGATAGAATTTGAGATGAAACTGCTTGAGGAATTTGTTAGTTATAAGGAACAATCAGATTAGTAAGTTTCTTTTTGCTTTGATGACCAGTCCTGAAGATTCCATGTTGTAAAGGCAAGGATCAGAAGCCAAAGCCCAACTAAATCAGTCTGGGCAGTAAAATTTGGCCTAATTCACCAGGTTTAACTGCTTCCCATTCTCATTGCAAAGTGAATGACATAAATACTGTTGGGGGAACCTCCTTTCTCCTCTTTCAGCTTGGAGGAACATCCTTTGTTATTTCTCCACCTCATCATTCAATCTTTCCAAAAGAAGAACTACTTTCACTTGGCTAAATTTGGGAATGTATTCTGGGAATGCCAAGGTTAACAACCTGTCTCCTTTAATCTCTTGTGTAACTGCCTGTCCTTGGACAGCATTTTCTCTGGTGTACTCCAAGCTAAAGGAAGTGTTCAGCTGAAAAGGTTTTGCTCCTGCCTGGGAGGCCTGGGAGTTGTCCAGATCAATCTGTCTATTTATGTGGTTCAGCATTAGGAAGCACATTTGGGTCACACACATAAGCCATATTTTTCAACATGTCTAAAGCAACAAAGCTGAGTCCGCCCCCTCCCCCCCCCACCACACACACACCTATCTGTCTGTTTTGTTCAGCTATCACTTTTTAAGAATTTATATGAAGAATAAAGACTATTTTTTTGTATTGACCTCAAACTTTAATAAATATGCTTTCTTGAAACGAAATTTAAACACTAAAATAGAGATAGCCCTAGATAAAGAAACTTTGAGCATTTAAAAACCTATTCCAGGTAGTTTTTAAATAAGACACCTAAACTTTTAGAAAAAAAATAATAGGAAATTTTAAAAATAAGATCTATTTATGAAAGAGAGGCAATAATTCAAGCTGGAATGATATGCAAGATGACAACTATAATTGTGCTTGCTTGCTCACCATAACTTTTAGATTTTTTAATTCAAAAACAAATTTCCCCTTATCATAATTAGGGAGCCTTAGTATAAGGGATATATTTAGCTTTGAATGGACATGCAAGCAATGAGGGCAGAAGACAAAGTAATTCTGACTGGGGAACCCGATTTGTTATAGTTCTGTTCCTAATGATGAGTTCTCAGGGGCTACCACTAACGCTATTACCAAGCTTAGATTCAAGTTGGATCTAGACTTATCACAGTAAATCAGATTTGAAATCAAAATGTCTGGTCTGTTCATTTTTTTAAAAAATCTGTTTAACTTTAACAAGGCATGTCTCCAAAGTAAAGGAGCATGTGGAACAATTGCAGATTTTCTCACATGACTGAGCAAATTCAGCAGGTATCTAGTAGGCATGACCCTACACTTCAGCAACAAAATATTGTTTAATATTTTCAAAGTACTCAAAACACATTGACCTCTCAATGAAAGTTTTGGCACTAACATGAACAATAACAGTTAGACCAGTATTAGTAATAATGAGACAACAATTTCAACAGCCTAAGAAAGACAAAAATGTCAGAAAAATTTTTGTATTTTGATAAGATTATAGTTTTTAAAAATATGTCATGAGATAAAAATCTGGCTTTGAGTCTAGATTCAGTAATATATACATGTTAAATAATCAAATACTTTAAAGGAGATCCCACATTAATTATTTTATGTTGGATATACTTGTCATATTTAAATTAAAATATTAATAAAATTATATTACATAATTATAAATTATTGATTCAAAATAGCCTACATAGTGTTTGATGATTCTGGGTTTCTGTGGAAAATTTATATATATATATTTATATTTATATTTATTTATATTGATAGATATAATGTAAAGAATGTTATGGAATACAGAGGAGGAACTGGACAATTATGACAATGGAAGAAAAATTTGACAAGAAGTTACATATAAACTAAATTACAAAAGGTCAGTTAAATTATCTTAGTTGACTAATATATATGGTAAAGTGAACTTGAATGGTGGTAAAAAGTGAGAGGGATCACCTCAGATATAACTTCGTGGTCAGATACGGATATACGAAATTTCAATGATTCTTAGGAAAGCATCAAATATTGTTTGGAAGTAAAGAGAATTGGAGGTTATGATATAAGACTGCACATGTAGGATGGTGCCAGGAATTTATGTTTTAGTTTGGAGGAAGAGAAGTTCATCAAAGCTTTTTCATATGGGCAGTGATATGACCAAATCTATAATTTAGGTACCTAACAAAGCTTGATTGCATGAGTTAGAAGTCTGGTTATAAATATAAATTTGGCAAAGAAGAGACTAGGGGAAGGTAGATAAAAGTTTCATAATCATCCAAGCAAGAGATAAGAGCCTAGTGATAGTTAAAATAGTGAAGGAACAAAAATGCTAAGGAGACATTTTAAGGAAATCAACACAACATTGATTAGATTATTATGTAGAGGGGAAAAAAAGTAATATATGATTTTAAATTACATAATAGATGATATAAATAATAAGCATCATGATTTCCATAGAGTTAAATACCTTAGATGTTTTAAATGGTCTTTGAAAGATTTATTCATTATTATCAGGTGATTTTCTTAATGCTTATATTCCATCATCCAAGACCATGTAAAACAGATGAACATGTCTGACTTCTCCAACATATCCATTACACTGGGGAAAAAAAAAGTTTACATTTCCTAAAGAAAACGAAGCAAAAATTTGCATTCATAATCCTTGACAACTCATGAAAATAATGATTATAACTATTATAATAGCTATTTCTTATATGACATTTATGTGTAAGTAGTTTTCCATGGGCTTTGCATATATTAATATACTTACTCCTCAAAATAAACCAATGAACCCCATTTAAAAATAGATGATAATACTGAGGAATAGAATAGGGTAAAGTAATAATTTGCCCAAAGCCGAAAAGCTAGAAGTGTCAGATTTAACCCATTGTACGCCATAAGCATCTATAGTTGCAAGCGGTGGACTTTTCCCACACACCACGCGGATCTAGAAAAAAAAATGTTTTCCCTAAGTGGCAGCCCTGACCAACTTTAAAATCGTTTTTCATGAGTCTTCTCAGCTGAAAATATTCAAGAACACCCGAATTGTGAGTATTATATTTATTTTTATAATATTCATTGCAAATTATTTTTTTAATTAAAGTCAAAATACCGTGGTGGGTGGGGATGGTTTCCATTTTGGACACATGGGAGTTAACTAGAATCTGAACACAGGTGGTCTGGCTCTGGTATTTGTGTTCTTAATCTCCAAAGCAGGCTAGGTTTTAGAATTTCACTGGATAATCTCCATCAGTGTTCAATTTAGCACTTTAGCACAATTTTGAACATTCTAAAATATGTAAAACCAATACTTTCCCTAGTCATAAATAATAACAGATAAAATATAAAAAACAGTCCATAGTAATAAATTTGAAAGATATATAAGAAGCAACCTAACAAGAAACATGCAAAAAATGTAGAAAATTATAAAATATTAATTAAAAATATACAATACAAATTGAGTAAATTTATATTTTATTAAACTTGGTATTTAAAAATCCACTTTACAACAGTAAATCTATAAATTTCATTCAATGTCAATGAAAAGCCTAGAAGTTTTTCAGAATTTGAAAGACTAATACCAAAAATACATATTTGAGTAAAGATATAAAGAATGACCAACACAATTCTAAAAAATAAAAACACGATGAGGAAAATTATCAAGGCTTATTATAAAATTACGAAATTAAAATGTCAACTTACCAGTAAATGGCCGTCTACACTAATAAAAGAGAAACATGCAAATTGACTATCACTCCGCTACACACACCAGCCAATCAGGAGCAAGTATGCAAATTAACCCAACAAAGAGGGCGGGAGCCAAGCTTCCCACCTGCCCTGGCTGCCCTGGCCTCCGCTCAAGGCTACAAAGTTTCAATTATAGAAGATAAATAAATCTCAGATACCTGCTTCCGGCCAGCCCTGGCCTCTGCTCAAGGAGGCGCTGAAAAAGAAAAGAAAAAGAAAAAAAGGAGGGGCTTGGAGCTTGGGCAGCCAGGGGTTGTGGCCAGCCTGCAAACAGCCCTCAGCCCTTCACCCAGGCTGGCCATACCCCCATGGCCCGATCCCTGTAAACGGGCAGTCGAACATCCCTCAAGGGGTCCCAGAATGGAGAGGGTGCAGTCTAGGCTGAGGGACAACCCCCCCACCCCCCATGCACGAATTTCGTGCACCAGTCCTCTAGTTTTATTTATAATAGCACTATTAACCTCACACTTTCACTTGGTATATTCCACTTCCTAACTCTGCTTTATTTTCATCATCACTTTTATCACTTTTAGACATATTACTGGTATATATTTATTTGTTTATTTTTCTCTTCTTCCATTCATCTAGAATATTAGTGCATTGAGAGCAGTAATTTGTACTTATTCCTTCACCTCCAATGTTATTTGTTACATAATATGTACTCAATAAATATTTGTTTAATGGGGAGGGGGAAGAGACTACTGTATTGCATAGTATTGCTACTGTCTATGCAAATTGCAAACTGTTAAGACATATAAAAATTATGCTATGTATTATACATTTCCACATATACCAAAATGTTGAGAGTAGTTGCTTTGGGGGAAAGAGGAAGAAAGAAAAATATGACTGGGATGGTGTTGGTTATTTCAATCTTTTCTGAATATTTTCATGCATTTATTAACAAAAGATGAGGTAAAAATGAAAAACTTAATAGTTTGAAATTAAAAGTAGTGGAAATACTGTTTTTTTCATATCTTTGTACTTTTCTGCATTTTTTATTTATTTAAAATATCAATTACTGTCCCTCATTATAAATTGAATAGCAGAGAACCATGATTTTCTCATGCACTAGGGAATCATTTATAAAGTCTTCCATAAAATGCAAATTGATTTAAAGAACACATTTATTAAATCAATATGCCCTTTTAGATTCTGCTTTTAGTGAAAATTATTGAAGATAAAATCAAAAACTTGGAGCAAATAAATGATGTTGCAAAGTATTATTTTCTCTATAACATAATTTTAAAAGTACTATTTATTTCAAATTACTTTTACAATCCTTACTGTTACACTCAAGAGTATTCTTCCTGGTATAGCCATGTCTCTCTAACCCATACCCACTGAGTTCCTTCTTGCAAAAATGTAATGCCCTGCTCCAACCAATCTCACAGAACCAATTGACATCTTGTTTGTAAAAGCATTTTTTATCATTAGGACTTATTATCTGGAAAAATAATTCCCCCAAAATTTGGTGATTATTTTCATAGGGAAAAAGATGTGAAGGAAAATTAAAGGTAAATGCAGGTGATAATAGAAAGATATTTTTCTTCTAACTAGAGATTACTAATGAGAATAGTAATAGAGAATTCTCAGCTAAAATTCTATTCTAATACTTTGACAAAAACTTGTGTTTTTCAATTTTTTGTCAGTAATTTATGGAAAATAAGTTTCATGATATTGCAAATGATTGTTTTCTATAACAATAGTGGGTATCATAAGGTTATATTGGTAAGAGCTTTATTTTGGGAACAAAATATGAACACAGAGACACAATGGATACCATGACATTGTCGATAAAAATAATTTCAGCAAGCCCAGAAAAGGCAAGCAATTGTTTGGGTTTTTTTTTTTTTAAATCTTTCTGATACCAAAAAAATCTATAAAAATCAATTGAGCAATTCAAAAGAAATGAAAACTTTAAAGAAACTGTTTTTTTAGTATATGCACAGAAATAATGGCAGATACCAAAATTACATAGAAACACGTACATTGTAATCAGAAACATTTCAATTGGAGACTACATTTTCAATGAATTACATTCTATGAAGCAAGGCTAAAATTATCTCTAGACATGTTGATAATATCATTCTATCCAAAAGATAAAGTGGGATATTTTTTGTGAGTGATTGTCTTTTTTTTCTTTCGTTTTTTATTGATTTGTGTCTTTCCAGAACAAAAATTACTTTCTATAGAAAGAAGCAGTTATATGAAACAGAAGAGATAATATACTAGCAGAGAACTGATTTCCTATGCATGAAAAGAAGAAAAGAGAAGATTATGTATTATTTTCTTCTTCATTTACAATCAGTTCAACCTCCCTCCAAAATGCATAGAATACCACTATGTGCAAGACATATCATCAAGAATAAAAGTTTTGATTGTCTTAGATTTCAAAATACCTTGTGAAAAAGCATCCAAAATTATAATCTATAATGCCAATTTGTAACAATTAGCTATGAGTTATTAAAAACTATTTCTATAAAGTTATCCAGCTAATGCTTTAAACACATCTACTTGAACTTCATTGCCACTTAGTATATGTCTTCAGTTTATGGAATGAATTATTTTTCTGAGACCATTATGAAGGATTATTTGTTCTGCCCTATTTATATAACCTCACTGATATGCGGCATCTATTGCAAGGGAATTGGAATACAGAGGTTTGCCAGTACATCATTACATCTAAGGTGCCCATCAGAGTGCCAGTTAACAAAGAGAAACACTGAATGAATGAATGAATGAATGAATGAATGAATGAATAGATGCACAAAGTAAATAACAAACCCTTACTAAAGTATTTAAAATACTTGATAAATGGAAAGAGAATACCTCCCAAAGTAATTTAGAGATTTAATCTAATTCTAATTAAATTTCCAATGAAAACTCTTAAAAATAATTTGGCAAAGTAATTCTAAAAGTTATAGAAAACAGTAAGAATAGCAAAGACCTGTTTAAAAGACTGCTGATGAGATATTTTCTTGTATGTTAAAACACAGTTAATTGGAATTACAAAAGTTATGCTAGATTAATAGCATAGGATAGGTAGCCTAGTATATTAGAAATTCATAAATAATCAATGTAGCATCACTAATAAGAGTGGGGGAGTATTTACTGAACACTCAGAATAAGCAAGGACTTTCTGAGACTATAACAATAGATTGAATTATAATGGAAAAAGTCAACTGACTTGACTATATAAAATTTTAACACATCTATTCTTAAAAATCATACAATTAAAACCAAATGACAGAGTGAGATAACTGCCACAAATATAAAAATTAATAAATGACTATTCTTAAAAAACACTGAGATATGCAAATTTACCCACTGAATAAAAAATGATCATGGTCAAATCACTCTTCAATGACATTTAAGATATGAAGAAAACTGAAAAAAAGAAATAACTAGACACTATTTTCCCCCTATCAAGTTTACAAACTTTTATTGTAAAATTATAATAATCCATTGTTGTACCAAATCAGTCCTAAAGGCATTCTTATATCAGACTGATAAAGAGGATACATTCACCTAATCTTTTGAGAAAGCAATTTTGACAGGTAATGAGAAGGGCATGATCTTTCCTTACAAAAGTGTAAAGCTTATGAAACCAGGATGCTCATATTCCAGTTTTAGAATAATGTCACAGCCAAAAAAGTACCAAGTCTGAAACCAAGAGATAACTTCAAAACCATTTCTTTTATTTTTGTAATACTCTTATTGAGTTTCTTATCTTAAGTGAGATTAATAGCTCTTGAAAGGGAGATGGATGGAGGGGCAAAGGGGGGAAAATAGGGACATCTATAATACTCTCAACAATAAAATAAATTTTTAAAAAACAAAACAAACAAAAGTGCCCCCCACTGCCCACCCATTTACCTTCTTACTCTTTGAATCAGCCCTCTTTCAACACTTCACGAGAATACTTCTCCCACCAGATTAGCCCAAGGGCATCATGTTCCTCTAAATATCCTTCACAGCTCCTCACTTCTGTATCAACAAAATAAAAAAGAATGGATCTGGCAAATCAGAACCTCCCAGGAACACAAGAGGGTCAAGAAAAACAACGAAATAAATTGAGGGAATCCAGCTGGAATTTCCTTTTATGGGCAAGGTAAATGAAAGACTTCAGAACACTCCTAAGTTAATATTTTGTTTGTCACACAAAAAAGCAATCAATATACTGTCAAAGATTGTGGTTCAAAAGAAAGATTCACAGGCAGCATTTAAATAATAGAAAAACAATGGATTCAATTTCTATGTCCATTAAAAGGTTCAAGATTAAGTTAATCATATATATATATATATATATATATATATATATATATATATATATATATATATATAAAGGCTAAAATGCTAAGTATCCCTCTGCCTGACCAACTGGTTGCTATGACGCACACTGACCACCAGGGGGCAGACACTCAAATGCAGGAGCTGCTGAGCTGCAGTGACTTGGCAGCTATGGTTCTCAGGTGATGCACCCGGAAACCAGAGAGGAGGGAGCCTGATTCCTTGTGGGGCCACACAATTCCACCAGTGGCTATGGGTTATAATGTTGCTGGGGCACCATCACCCCAAATCTGGTTTACTGCACACTTGCATTTGTGTTCCACACCCTGTACGACAGCAACTTTGCAGAGTGCTTTCTCACACTCCGGGACCCCTTGGGGGATGTTGGAGAGCTGATTTTGGCCCGATCCCCGCAGGCCAGGCCGAGGGACCCCACCTGCCGGAGGGGGCCCACCCACTCTGCAGATGCCAGGGAGGGATCATGGGAGGTTGGCTCCAGGGCATATCCAGCCCTTCTCGTCCAGTCCCACCCTGCTGGCCACCTTCTAATTAATTTCCTTTCAATGTGCACAAATCCGTGCACCAGGTCATTAGTTCATATATATAGTAGTGTGCAGTGATTAAAATAATATATTTGAAGAATAATGACATAAGAAAATCCTAAGTGGAAAAAAAAACGCACACACAAATAAACACAGAGTAGAAAATGTATTTCCAATAAGACAATATTTTTATACTAGAGACCTGGTGCATTAAATTCATGCACGGGGGGGGGGGGGGGGTGTCCCTCAGCCCAGCCTGCACCCTTTCCAATCTGGGACCCCTCGGGGGATGTCTGACTGCCGACTTAGGCTCGATCCCTGGGATCAGAGCTAAATCAGCAGTCGGACGTCACTCTCACAATCTGGGAGTGCTGGCTCCCAACCGCTCACCTGCCTGCCAACCTGATCACCCCCTAACCACTCCTCTGCTAGCCTGATCAATGCCTAACTCTCCCCTCCCGGCCTGATTGCCCCCAACTTCCCTCCCCTGCTGGCCCGGTAACCCCCAACTGTCCTCCCCTGCTGGCCCGGTCACCCCCAACTGCCCTTTCCTGCAGGCCTGGTCCCCCCCAACTGCACTCCCCTGCATGCCTGGTCGTCCCCAACTGCACTCCCCTGCATGCCTGGTCACCCCCAACTGCCCTCCCCTGCAGGCCTGATCACCCACAACTACCCTCCCCTGCAAGCCATCTTATGACGGCCATCTTTGACCACATGGGGGCGGCCATCTTGTGCGAGGGTGTGAGGGCAAATTTGCATATTACCTCTTTATTATATAGGATGGAGACAACTAAAGGAAGTGTACCCCAAATGTTGCTATTGATATTCTGGGTTTTTTCTTCGTGTTTCTTGTATTATGTGTTTTATAAAGTTCTGACAGTAAGCATGTTTTATTTTAATGATTTTTTTAAATGTATAGAGAAAAGGTGGGAAAACAACCCTTCTGAATATTTTGTTTCATTTTAATCTTTGAATTTACACTGATATGAAAGAGGTGTCTAATTGCCAGGTGCTAAGAAATTAAAGCAGTAAATTTCCTTCCATTAGATTCAGCTAAGGCTAAGCATTAACATTCCAGTTGTCTTCCTCTGGCTAATATTACAAAAGCTAGAGGACATGGCGATATCATGAATCGAAACTCAGGATGGTGACTGACAGTGTGTTGGTAAAAGAAACTTATTTTACCCAGCACAAATCTAAAGAGAGACCACAGAACTAATTTATCTTCTGATATGGTCCCAATTCTAAATAAGAGGAGATATAGCAATGCATTAGTCTATCTCTCATATGTCACAGTTCTCATTTAACACGTTACTGAAAAGAAAAATCTTTTACTATGTCCTGCATAAATAACATATTGTTATGACTCTTAATAAAACATGAACAATTAGCCTAGGGGCTTCTAGCACCTTTTTTTCATTTTATTATTAAATATTGAGAATATACAAATATTTATAGAGCATATTTAAGTTATAAAAATAATAATAAATCAAGGATAGATATAGTACAATTTCATTATATAAGGTTTGAAAACATGCAGAACAAAACAGTATAATTTTAAAGATACAAACGTGAAGTAAATCTAAGCAAAAAAAGAATATAATAAATACAAAATTAGGAGAGTAGCAAAGGTTATGCAGAGACTTAAATGTGAGGATAATGTTCCTTTTTAAACTGAGAAATAATTTGGTATCTTCAACTGTATTTATATTTATGTTCTGTATCATATTATATTTCTACTTCATTTTTCCTTTCTTCCAGGACTTACCCCTTAAGTGTGACCGGAAGACCTGAGGAACTAACAATGTTTCAGCATTGCCCTGGGGGAGACTTTCTCTGGAGAGGAAGCCTTTGCTGTGGTGAAGAATCTGGGAAGATTATACTCTGGCCACTCTTCCTCTTCCCCCTGCCATGACCTTGAGGGCATTTTTCATGGATCTTCATTGTGAGAACCTGGTAGGGTTCCTAGAGATAATGTCCCTAAACCAGATGGGGAGATCCCTGTGAGGTCAGCCTCCAGGAGTTTCTCACTTTCAGTGTTGTTCCTGCCCAGCCTCCAGCAGCAATTCATTCAAATCACTAGGAAAGTTGTCCTACTCCAAGGTTCCCAGGGGCCTCTGTTCCCTCTAAGTGATATCAGTATTGTATCTCACTGGATATGCCTGTCTCTTTAGATTTTGTCATCTCAATTTTTCTTAGTCCTTTAGGGGTACAAGAAAAATCATGGATTTTCAGTCTCTCTAGTTTTTATTTGTTATACCCCTTTTCTGCTCACACCACATGATTCCCTGTGTTATAGGATTTCATGTATAAGATATTATGAAGTAAATTACCTTTCATGAATGGAATCATCACTTGCCATTTGATTCTTTTTAATCACTCAAAGCTTTATTTTTGTAGCATACAAACCATTAACAGGTAGCTAAACAAAAAGAAACTCTCCTTTTACTATTCTAACTTTCTTCCCTCACATCTTTCAACATTAAAAAAAAGAGACATGCCAGTCAATTCCTGTTACTCCTAAATCTTTCAGTTACTAAATTACTATTATTTCCCTTGAGATGAGTGGTAAATACAAAATCGGTTTTGGAACTGATGTCTGGCCAACATAATCATTGGAAATGCAAAGGCATTGATATGATACATGGCTAGTGCTGCAAGCTCATCTAAAATAGCACATTCCTGGAGACTATGTGGATGCTGTCTTTATAATTCATCATGTTGTCCTGGACAATTAAAGAGCACTTCTGTTATTCTTTGCTTCTTGCATTAAGGTCCAAGTCAACTAGTTTATTTCTCTGGAGTGCTTTCCGATAAATCATCCCCAACACTTTCAATTTACCTCTTTCCACTAAGCCAGACAAATTTATACAATCCAGAAAACTTGAGAGGTTAAAAAGATGGTGGGTAAAATGGCCCTTCAGAAGTATTGTAAAATGGCCAATACTTCCAATTGTAGGGCTAACAGGAATTAATTTTACTCTCTGTGGTGTATAATGATTGGAGTTGAGGGATGGGGTTAGTTGGAAATAATTAGCAGGGAAGTGACAAGGAGAGAATTCTGAGATGTCCTAAATTAAATTACAGCAGAGGGTGGAAGACGATATAGGAGAGGTTAATCAGTTAATAGCTATAGGACAAAACAAACAAAATACTGCTTACATTCCTGAATGTATGTTGAAACTTTGAACTAATTTTTAGGTGGCTATTTCCACAATTATCTATAGAGAATAGCTCAATAATGGACCGCCAGGCTCCACCAGATCTTGCTTACCCAGGAAGTTTCAGAAGTATTGTCCGCAACCAATCCAAAACAGCACACTCTTCTCCCTTAGGGACTATATACCTACCAGGAACTAGCCCTGTTCCACCTTCTCCCACCGCCTTTATCTACAGCCAATGTCTATCCTTTCAAAACAACATATCTTTCTTCCCCAAACTTAATGCATAAAACAGCCCCACAGCTCTGGGACAACAGAAATGGTGTCTTCTCCATCTAGCCCTGGTGGTTTAGACTGCATGCCCCAGGACCTGGTCCTTTAGCATGTGGTCCAATAAACCCTTTCTTTCAGAAAGCTTCTGGCTGTGATGGTTTTCTGTTGTTGTTGTTGAACAAAAGCTGAACTGGTAGGTTGTTCATATCACCTCCTCCTCAGCAAGAGATTTAAGTTGATTAAAAAATCACTGAGTGATTTGTAAGTACCTTTTAGAAACCACCCCACCATAGCTCTGAACAATTTTCAAATGTCTCCAACTTTCTAGTTTGGTAGTGGACAATCTTCTATTTGTTCCTTGTTGGGTAAATGGAACATATTCATTATGTTTGTATTGCACTCTGGTCTTTTCATTTGAGCCAATGTACTCTGTGTTTGGAAAACCAAAAGATAACAGAAGTATATTATTTCAGACATGCATAAAAGCTGTAGAGTGAATATATATAGTGAATAATTTATGACTCAGCCGTTTTATTTATGAGTATCCACAGAAGGCCCCCCAACCTGAATAAGCCCACCATGGTTAAAGGATATGTTGTACCATATTAAGGGAATTTTTGGCAACTGTCTAGTAAACTTAAATTAGGGAAACAGCACATCTAAGCAGATCTGATGTTAAATCCATTCAGGTTTTAGATTATCAAATTAAGGTACAAACATACATTTTAAACTTCAATAATAAGATTCTTTTATTATGTAAAGTTAATGCTTAAAGCAAATTCTACTTTAGAGAATAACCACCTTCATTTTGTTAACCATCTCTAATACCATCCCCTCCAAAAGTAATTGCCTTCTAACATTCCAAATCATTCCAAACTTCTTTGCTACATAGTCATGTCCACAGGCTAAATTTGTGAAAATAAATTTTATTGGTTTAACTGATCTACTATGTCCTAGGTAATTAACTTACTTTAGTTCATTTAAGCTTTACCGCCAATTAGAAAAAGTGAGAAATAACTATTTTGGGTAACAAATCAGGGCCATACCCACTGAGCAGCTTATCTAAGATTAGAAATTGAGTTATTCCACCATATCATGATAACCTTATGCAAACTTCCTAGGGTATCCTGTTTTATAGATGGATACCCAGGATATGGAAAATCATGAACCAAGTAGGGAAAAGGTAGCTTTTGAATATACAGTAACTAAGTTTCTGTGAAATTTCTTACTCCACATAGTAAAAGAGTTGTAAGAAATCCTGTTTGGAAGAAGTCTAGCACTGGATTTCTTTATATGGTGAAAGTAGGAAGTGTTGGTAGGAGACTGCACGTTTGTTTAAAAACATACAAACAAACCCAAACCTGCCGTGACAAATCCTTGCAAATCTTTTTCTGAAGCCTCTCCACACTGCATATCATGGTAATAATGATTTAGGCAAACACATGATTTCTCTTATTACAGAAATGTGTGGCATCAAGGACCCATTTTCACTTTGAGATTTTAAAGGAGGCATATAGGTAGCATTTAGATATGAATAAACATGAGTAATAGATTGAGTTGTCTAACAGCCAGCCTCAAGCAGAAAAACCAACGGACTTGAACAAAGAGTCTCAGCAGAGGGAGATTTATGTTATTCAGCTGAATTACATTCCTTTATAGACTGCTGCTGATGGGTTTCGGGAAAAGCAGCCATCTATCCGATTTAAGTAGACTGTGTGCTGGCACTATAGATATACCCTTAATTCATCATCAGAGTTGCTGTAGGCATAGAACTGGCTTTGTTCTCTGCCATTCTCCTCTAGTTAAGTAAAAATGCCATTTACCAGAGTGTTGAATAAGTAGGAACCATATAGCACTATAATCAAGTTGCAGTGACGTTATGTATTTTAGCCTCGATATGGAAAGTGGTTAAATCAGCAGAGACTTACAATCTACAGAACTATGCTGACCTCTGAGAGACACTTATAATTTATCAGGTAGTTATTGTCTTCTATGTGTCAGTAATAATACTGCGATCTCTAATTTGTGTTGCATATTGTCGTTACAATGCTAATACTCTTTTCTATAGACTTTCTTCTTCAATTTTTTACAAGTTTGTGAAATAGTATTATCTTATTAGATTTAAGGATCATAAAATTGCATAGGAGAGGTTATATGAGTCTCTCAAGTTTACACAACTGGAAAGCAATAAACCTAGAATTAAAATAAAGATACCCTGACTCCAATGCCAATATTCTTTCCATAGGGCTGTGTTAGGTATTCTGGAATGGAGTTAGAATAAATGGAGTATATTCTGGAGTATATTATGTTAGGTTCTAAATTGTGAGTATGCATATAAGCAATGATAATAGAAAAAATGACTGGAAACATTAAGTATCAGTACTTCCTTGAAGCA
Organism: Cnephaeus nilssonii; assembly: GCF_951640355.1. NCBI lineage: Eukaryota > Metazoa > Chordata > Mammalia > Chiroptera > Vespertilionidae > Cnephaeus > Cnephaeus nilssonii. Next base: position 77,034,742 of record NC_137072.1, on the reverse strand, counting down.
CATCGAGTGTCTCAGTTATTCAAGTCATAGCAAAGAGGCATAGTTCTGCTTTAACATAACCCATGGGCAGACTTCCCTCAATAGCTTGAAATCATTAGAAACCAGCCTTTAGTGCTGAATATTAATTGAGGTTTCTGTGTTCAATCCCATGTTACTAAATGTACACAAAGTTGCTTGCAGGTAGGCCACACAATCTATGTGAAAGCATTTTAGATCTCTTTTCCACATATAGAGTCTGAGACAATTGGGAACATTTGTTCAGACATTTCAGTTTGGAATATTTTCAATTTTAAACCCCAAAATCAAAAACCTTAAATAGTTTCTATGTGATACGAAATAAAGTTTACTGAAATGTTTTCAAAAAGTATATATATATTACCTAAGATTAGGCAGATCAGATGCTCTACATTTTAAACCATTAATGATTCAGTCTCTGCATTTCCAATTCAATTGGCAGCACTGTCTTCACTGCACTCTCCCATTACAGCACGGCTATCTGTCACCATTTAACACCACATGCAGACACTATTCCACCTGCAATTTCAGCCTCAAATGGCTCCATATTAACGAGGAAGCATCAACACTTGAATGCAAAACCTCATTTAGGACGTACAATGACCAGAATGATGAAATAATTCTTTTGTAGATAATCAGTGGGTTGAACAGAAAAAAAAAATACTTGTTCTGCCCAGTTAAACCAGAATCTCAAGGTAACCAGATGCTTAGCGCATCAATAGACATTCGAGTGCCTAATAAAAATATATAGCCTGGTTAGAATTTTGTGGGACTGACTTCATTTTAAAAAAAGAGGCAACTGGAACAAGTTTTAAAATATAGATTTATCTACAGGCAGAAAAACTTCAATTTTCTTTTTTTTTAATCTCAGTGCATAACATAATACACAATTTTTACATTCTTTCTGTTATCAACAAAGCATAATTGCAATATATTAAGTAAAACATTAATATATTTAAAATAAATATCTCTCTCAAAAATTTGAAAGGGAATTGCAGGATTTTGATGTTTACAAATAAGCCAAAAATACATATCCCATTCCCTTTTAATTGACCTCTGTAATCTCTTTAACTTTTTGACTCTGCCTAAAGCCAGACCCAATTTTTTATGTGTTCCATAATTCTTAATTCAGCAAGTATTATTCAAATATTTTTATATACTTAACACTATGCCAGGCATTTGAGAAAAATTTTAAAAACATCACTTTTACTAGGCCCTTAAGCTCACTATTTTGTTATAAGACATATGCTCATGAGATTATATGAGGAATAAATGTGGTCAAATTTAGAATTGGTTAGAGAGTCAGTGCAAAATTACTCAGAAGGATGATGAGATGAAAAACACTGAAATCCAATTTTATTCCTAAATTTATTTCCCTTTACTATTTCTATTTACTCTGAAACTTTTTGTTGTTTTGCTACCCATATTATGCATGCATTCAACAAAGTAAAGGATTTATAATGTTTCCCTAAGCTATAAAAAGGTAATAGAGTGGTTTGTGTACATACACAAACACACATAGGCATCATTCTACAATTGTATATGTATGACCGGTGATCATTTCTATAGTATATTAAATCCATACAAATCAATGCTTCTATTTACTAAATACAATCACAAGTATCCTGAAAATAGTGTGAAAGATAAAATAAATTTTAATTATAATGAATATAGGCAGACATCACTTTATTTTATGATATCTCTGAATATACACTTATATAAATGTATTCTATATACACAAATGTGTAAAACTAATTTATGTGTGGACATATACTATATCATGAACATATAGGTGTATATGTATGTTTGTGGGTATCTTATTTTTTTTTCTGAGAGACTAATTTTCCCTTCAACTTAAAGACTAAAACTTTATATAGAGTCTTGATGAAACTTAAACCAAAAAAACTAAGAGTGGTAGTAAATTAATGATGGGGAAAAGTTATGGCAAATCTTTTATAATAATTAGTTTTTCAATTACCACAACAATTGTAGCTATTAGTACCACTGTCCATATCAACTTTACTGAAATAATTCTCAGAAATAAAAAGAAAGCTCTTTTCCCCTCTCTGCTGTAAGCAGCTCTTTGAAAGTGGATTAAGTAAACATGAGCCTTGTGCATTTGATAAATATGTATGTCTTATTTCTTCTTTCTCACTGCTTTTCATCCAGCTGCAGCTGGGACCCAAGCAATAAATACTATTTATTTATTTTAATAGTATGCTTAGTGGAAGTATTACCAATATTTCCTAAGCTTAAAAACATCCCAAATGCATTTTACTGTTAGGCTCAGCACTTTCATAGTAATTTACAACTTAAAAAGGGTAAACTCTATTACTCTATGTCAAACCAACAACTGGGTAAGTGCAGAATGTTACCCTATGAAATATGACCAAATTTATTGCTGCAGTCATTAATACATATTGATTCCATTCATAACAACCCAAAGGGAATTGTAAATCTCTGATGCTATGCTTGGTCTATTTCTCTGAGAGGAGCCCGGCTTGGCACTGCCAAATTTCAAGTAATATCCTATTAGTTCAGCAATCAATGCGGCTCATTTTCCTCTGGTTATTGTTAAAAAGACTAGTCAGTGACATGAACATCAAGATCTTGTATCTTACAATAAAATCTAAGCAACATGACTGCTCTTCTGCAAAGGTAACTGACTTCTATCAATCTTTGAAGTCGGACCTTTTCTATGAGGAGACATTTATTTCGGTTTTACTTCTGTAAGATATGACACTTGAATTTACAATACTGCCATGCACTAAATAGTTTCTTGTAGGCTCTTCTATTTCTGTATCCTACGCCCTTACATTTTACATTCACGTTAACATGGATGGGCTCCATTAAGTCCTGGTAAACATATTTGGTTAGTCAATTTTCAGAGTATAAGTTTTCTCTTTTTTATTGGACATCATTGCACATACTAAATATATACAAATTATTTGTCAATTATACCTAAAAAAAAAACAATTCTAAGACGAGCAAACAAATAAAAATAATTTAAAAATAGACCATGTGGCTGGGACTTGAGATCTATGCCATCAGAGGACAGTTTACCCTCAAAAGGCATGTGTTGAAGTCCCAACTTCTAGTGCTTCAGAATGTAACTGTATTTGGAGATATGGTCCTATGAAATGTTTAGGTTAAAATGAGGCCCTTAAGGTTGGGCCCTATTCCAATATATGTGGTATGATGACAGGGGCATAGGTGTTCGCACCGGGGGATGATCAAGAGAAGAGGCAGGAAGAAGGCAGCCATCTGCAAGCCAAGGAAAGAGGCCTCAGATGAAACCAACCCTGCTGGTATGTTGGTCTTGGAATTCAGGCTCCAGGATTGAAGGACAATACATTTCTGTTGTTTAAGCCCACATGTATATGAAGTAAAAGTATAGGCCTTTAAAGAGATGGCAGCTCCTGTTACTTCCACACCAAGAAGTCTTTCTTCTACCAATCTCTTGTTTGCTCTTCCCAAGAGGGATAATTCTTTTCTGATTAGTAGGACTTGAGAACCCTGGTCTACCTTTATTAGTGGGCAAGTTCACACAGCTGGATTTGCTTAGTTGTGCCTAAATATGAATTTTGCTCTTGCATATATCATACGTCTGTGAGAATATAAGCAAATGTTAATTAGGTTTGGATTTAAGGGGTGCAGAGTCACTCATCTCCCTTAGGCTGTAACATGTGCATAAAATCCAGTCCCACAGATCTCTGCAATGGAGTAATTAAGTACACTCCTGCCCACTAGCTGGTATTATTCCTTGTATAGAACAAACCCACAGAGTCACATAACAAATGAGTGACTAGACCAAGGCAGGATTTAGTCATTTTGGAGTCCCTTGTTATATAACTCATTACACATCATATAATTAAAATAATATACACCCCTAAACACAACCCAAAGCTTATAATGGAGGTGATACTCTAAATAGAGGGAATGTAGTATCTTTTATTGAAGGCATGACAATGTTTCAAGTACTGTCAATTAGAATAAACAGGGGTTGGCAAACTATGGCCTGCAGAGCAAATCCTGCCCACATCTGTTTTATAAATAAAGTTTTATTTGAACACAGCCATGCTCATTCGTTTCTATAGTTTATGGCTGCATATGCACTACAGAGGCACAGTTGAGTAGTTGAAACAGAGACTACATATCCCACAAAGCCAAAATATTTACCATCTGGCCCTTAATAATAAAAATTTACTGAATATGTCATACTTTACATAATGGTATATATTAAAATTATTAGAACAGCCAGTAATATATTGTAGGTACCACTAATGTTTAATGGATTGAATTGTAAATCTAACATAAATACTTCAAGTAAATTTTATAGCTGGACATAGATTTTCTTTCTTTTCTCTCTCCTTTCTCTCTCTGTCCCTTCCTTCCTCCCTCCCTTATCTTCTGCTAAGAACAGGAGAAAATATACTAGCAGTGACTATTATCCTTGAAAAATAGAGAAATGGATGCCACCACAGGGAGAGATACCCCCTCAAGCAAATCAACAAAACAGCCTCACTGGGAATACCTGAGGGAGCTAGTCTTGGATGGGTCACTCACATACTATCCTACACTACCCAGTACATGCTCTTAAATACCCTCCTCTTACTAGTACCACTCTAGTCATTCTAGTACCATTGTAATGAACCCAGCTATGGAAAACAATAAAGGGACAGCCAGATAATACAGGCATTCCATGTGTTCAGGAAGCTGTAGTTTAACACTCTCCAGGTAGTTCCCTGCAGATCCTGGGGAGGGGACTGGACAAAGGAAGAATAGACGCATGACCAGTAATATCTGGGTGATGTAGGGAAGGTACTTGCTTGTCAGTCACACCTGGAAACAGGTCATTAGCCAAAATAGGCATGGCCAATGCAAGCACAGGAAGATTTTACATTTAAACTCCAAAACAAGGGAGCTTTCTCTCTCTTGCTCTTTCTTGCTGCTGGCGTCGGACTCCTGGCTTTCAGGGCTTTCACACGCTGCACTCGCCCACATGGCCCACAGCCATTTGGACCGCCTCCTTCCTGTGGACTGATGGACTGGAACTAGGCTAATGCTGTGCCAGATCCAGTCCCACCATGGAACAGAAACTCTGGACACTGGCTTAGCTTTTAGCTCTGCTGTATCCCCAGCTGCACCTCTTCCAGGACTGGAATAAGGGAATTGGGATTTTTGAAACTCAGAGATCAAATTCCATGCAAATAAAGCTTTCTGCCACATCTCATCTTCCTGTGGGGGTCTCCGGAAATGCTTCTTTCCAGTAGTACCCCAGGAACCCCATTCTCACTAGCAAAGGAGAAGGCAATCCATGCAATTCTCCAATAACAATTCTACCATTTATATAATAAAAAGCCTAAATAAAAGCTTGTTTAAGTAGGAGTCACAGTTATTTCTATTTTTATGGACTCATGAAATGACAAATTTGTAAACTTAAATGTTGTATAGGTGGTCATACAGAGAGCAAATTTGGCTCATGTGTGATTTATCATTTCACGTTACACGACCTTCATATTTTTCATGGGAAAAGCAATTAAAGATAAAGAGAGCCAGAAAGAAGAAGTAGGATTAAAAAGTGGGAAGAATAAAATTAATAAGAATGTTATAGCAACAGTTTATTTTATAAAACTGTCTGCAAATATAGAAGAAATAATTACTTCTTCCCAAGATGCTGCATCTTTTTTTTTTTTTTCAAAATAAATTAAGTCACAAACAATTTGTCTTTACTCTGCTGCATCATTTGGGTGTTTATTTTCCTACATGGTTATATTAAGTTCTTGAGTCATTTAATTTTGAATAAACCCATTATGTCAGTTTTCATTACAGTGGTATATATGCATAACAAATTGAACTTAAAATCAAACTAAAGAATCAAAAGAGATAAACACAGACACGATGCCAAGTAATAGCCCCAACAGAGCTGACTGGCAGTTTGGCCATAAACATTTCCAATATTAAAGAACAGGGAAGTTGTTAATCACAAACTACATACATTCATAATCAAATCTGGTATATTTAACCACACTCTCCTTATTTACATAGTCTTTGATTTTTACTACATGGAATGAAAAATTTTCGATATGTAAAAATTGTCTCTAGAGCATCCTTATTTGTTATAACCTGTTATAAGTCACAGTCGTTAATTCAATAATTTCTAAACAACAGGAAAAATCCCTATTTTTACTGTATAAAGTAGTATGGGAAATATTTAAATGCTACGTTTAACAGCTCTATGAAAATTGATGCGTGACTATTATAATTCAAAGCATTCTCTGCCACACAATCAAAAAGTGCCTACTTCTGTGACCATGTTTATCATTTAAATCACAAAAGACATGTACCATTCACATTGCTTTAAATTTACTTTTATGCATCCAAAGGAACTGGGGTAGGGGAAGAAACTATTTAATTGACTATGAATAGCTTTCTTTAGTAAGGAAAATGTTCAAATTCAGAGTAAACTCATTCCAACTGTGTAGCAGGACACCATACTGGTTTTGGTAGGTATAATTTCAATGTGAAAAAGAAAAAAATAGATGGGTATTTTTGAAAAAACTAAAAATATATATTAACATATTGTATTACAAATATATAAACATAATTTTATAATTATTAACATATTAATATTAATATTTTATAAACATATACAATGGGTTCTTTTTCCATTTTCCCATTATATCTTTACTATATATCACATATGGGAGGAATTAAAATAATATTTATTGGTATAACTATGAAATATGAATTTATAAATAAAGTATTATATATGAAAAATGTAAAAATTCTAAAAAGTTCTAAAATGTAATTTTTTAGAAGTCACTACTTTGAGTCTCTTCAACAACTCTTATCCATGTGTTGGTTCACCATAGCGTCTTCCAGCACTCTTGTGTAACATTTACATCATTTCAATTTTATGTCTAAACGAGTGGCCCGGTGCACAAAATTTGTGCACTCAGGGGGTGGGGGTCCCCCAGCCTGGCCTGTGCCCTCTCACAGTGCGGGAGCCCTGTGATCGATCGCCCCAAAGAGGTAGGCCCTGCCCACCCATCTGGGTTCCTCGATGGATTGCCCCAAAGAGGTAGGCCAGAGCTGGGGGTCCCACCTTTGCAGCATGCAAGCAGTGTCAAGCCCCACCCACCCTGGTGATGGATTGTGACAGCGTGACAGCATGATGGCATGAGGGCATGACAACCACCTAGGCTTTTATTGGTATAGATATATTGATGGTGCTGAAAAGACAGGGAAATTAGATAGTCAGGAATTGGGACCTTCGGCAGTGGTGGGAGTTAGGTGAAGGGAGGAAATAAAACTGGGAAACTCAGCTAGGTGGAGTTACTAAGGCAACCCAACTGGGTGGGGAAGGAAGGGCTTGTGTGAGAGGCATGAACTTTAAAATGTATGGATATTGCTAAGACAGGCAGTATGCAGATAGCCAATCACAAGGTAGTGAGTTGTATAAACCAATCCCAAGGATGTTGCTAAGGCAAAATTCTTTGAAAAGACCAATCAAGAGCTAGCAAGGGTGTATCCACCCCCTAGTCAGTGGTCGGCAAACTGAGGCTCACGAGCCACATGCGTGGTTTGCCGCTCTGTTGACTAATGAGTTTGCTGACCACTGCATAAGGCATTACCCTTACCCAGAAGTTTTGACTTTAGGTTAAAGACATTAGTACATTATTAAAATGTTTTTTAAGTGTTTTTCTCTAGCAGTGGTCGGCAAACTCATTAGTCAACAGAGCGGCAAACCACAGCTCACGAGCCTCAGTTTGCCGACCACTGCCCTAGCTTAAAAAACCTACACTTCCTCTACCCTCTCTCTCTTTCTCTCCCCTGAACCCACGTGGCTTATGGCAATGTGGGACTCTACTCATGGACCAATAGACTTTAACACCCGACTGTAACATGGAAAAGAAGTTCTGGACACTGGCTCCTAGAACCCCCAGCTGCACCCTTTCCAGGACTGGCTTCTCTCAATAAACATTCTTGTCCACCATTTCATTCTTCGATTTTGTGAGACAATGAACTCAGACTCAGACACCCTACGTTTTAGTTTCAGTGCCCCATAAAAGGACACCTGCATAAAATGTAACTGGCATCACATGTCAGGAATCGGACAGTTCTATTACCCCATTTCCAGACACTGCAAATCTCTTTTAGCTCTTATGGCATTCTTAAAGTTGATACCATACTGAGCTAGAAGAAAACCATATCATGATAGTTATGGAGGATCTACTTTACTCTAGGCAGTATTGTAGACACTGAGAACAAAAATAAATAAAACCAATCATTCTAGTGAAGTAGAGACATGTACTACATCTATGTCATCATCACTATCATCATCCATGCAGAGAGGTAAGGGTAAAATTAGAAAAGTGGGATGAAATGTGTGTGTACTACTGTTTTGTTCTGTTCCTTCCAAATCTATTTTCTCAAATTCATCTCTAGTGATAGAACCCTTTTGACATTGCTAAGTAGCAAATCTTAGGCCTACTATAATTTATGTCCTTAAATTTCTAAACCTACTATATTTTGGATATGTTAAATGCCCAATAAATATTCACTGTTACTAAGGATATTTATTTAAATGACTTATTTATATCATGTTGAAAAATAGTGGTATGTATCAGAATAAGAAATGAGCAATATATGAAAGAATTGTTTAGGCCTCTCTACCTTTCTAGACTTAATCATTGTCTTCCTGGATCATAATACTAGTACATAGCATCTTCCTCTTCCTAACCAGTCTCTTTCAGTCCTGCCTTCAGATCTACTCTGCTGGTGTCTGCCAGTTTCTCTCCAGTTTCCAAGCAAGTTACTGGCATCCTTAAAATCACAACTTGAAGTTATGTATGCCTTGAAATTGAAGGTAAGATTTCTGAAGGATATTTAAGTAAATTCCATTTATTCCTCACCTCTTGAAACTCCAAACAAGTCTAAATTAACATCTAATTTTGCAGAGCTGTAATTTCAGGGGAAAATCAGTTTCAGAATCATTGCTCTTAGAAATACACATCCAAGCAAGTAATGACTTGCCCTGAGAAAGTATGAAGTGTTGAGCTGTCCTTGAACCACACTGATAATTTCTCTCGGCAATGACCTGAAGACAATGATGTGTGCTCTGAGAGGGGACTGCCACACTTTTTAATCTGCCTGGCTTTCTGATCAGGCAAAATATAAATCATTTAATCAGTTACCAACTGATCATCAGGTACAACTAGTATAAATTTTCCTTCATAAAAGTTTCATCAAAGCTGGGGATGGCTGCACTGCCTTATTTTTGCTTGAGAAATTACAGCCTGCGAAGATTGGCTGGTAGTCACATGTGATTGATAGGATTAGGGTGGATGGCCTTTATGCAGAGGAGTTCAAGTTTAAATAGCCTTTGCAATGACTTCCATCTTCCCCTTACAATAATGCTCTACTTCACTTACTGCAAAAGAAATGGCAACTAACTTTTTATTTTTCTGAAAACACTTACTTATGGCTAGAAAAAGAATTGGCAGACATAATCTTCAATACAGTAATTGTTTATTATAAGCCAATATATATGTATATATAGCCAGAAGACTAAAGAGAATCATAAAGCTCTATATAGGGTCACAAATGATGATTTAAAAAACAGATATGTTTGAATTATGTGTATTGTTATTGGCTATTTTGTTTCTGATGTAACATCTGTGGAATTGAAGGTGGAAACCACCTCCAATTAAATGAAGAAAATGTGGATTCAAAAGCTTCTTTAATAAGACCATGAGCTCATTGCCTTTTTTGTTTTTGTTATATTAAAACGAATACCATACAGGTGGAAAAAATCATCAAACTATCATAAACATTACTCAGAATGAGAGGGGGTAGTATGAAACTCCAGAAGGAATGACGAAAGAGTCCTAATTATGAAATATTTGTAAGACAAGTGATATATCTCTCTCAAGTACTGGTCATATCAACAACTAAGACATAAATCAGCTTTAACAAATAAACAGACAAGTTAAATTTAAGGAATATAACTCACAGTAGCCTTACTTCACTTTGAATGTATTTCAACTTAAAAGCACCAATATTTCATAGTCTCAAATCAATAAGTACAGTAGTCCCCACTTATCTATGAGGGATATGTTCCAAGACCACCAGTAGATGCCTGAAACTACAGATAGTACTGAACCCTGCATATATATAAACTAGAGGCCTGGTGCACGAAATTCGTGCATGGGGGGGTGTCCCTCAAACCACCCTCTCCAATCTGGAACCCCTCGGGGGATGTCCAACTGCTGATTTAGGCCCGATCCTACAGGGGAGGGCAGTTGGGGGTGAAATAGCCTGCAGGGGAGGGCAGTTGGGTGCGACCAGGCCTATAGGGATTGGGCCTAAACCAGCAGTCGGACATACCTCTTACAATCCAGGACTGCTGACTCCTAACTGCTCTCCTGCTTGCCTGTCTGCCTGCCTGATTGCCCCTAACTGCTTCTGCCTGCCAGCCTGAACGCCCCCTAACTGCTCCCCTGCCGGCCTGATCTCGCCCCCAACTGCCCTCTTCTGCCAGCCTGGTTGCCCCCAACTGCCCTCCCCTGCCAGCCTGATGGCCCCCAACTGCCCTCCCCTGCTGGCCTGATGGCCCCCAACTGCCCTCCCCTGCCGGCCTGGTCACCCCTAACTGCCCTCCCCTGCAGGCCTGGTTGCCCCCAACTGCCCTCCCCTGCAGGCTATTTCACTCCCAACTGCCCTCCCCTGCCAGCCTGATCACACCCAACTGCCCTCCTCTGCTGGCCTGTTCGCCCACAACTGCCTTCCCCTGCTGGCCTGATCACCCACAACTGTCCTCCCCTGCTGGCCATCTTGTGATGACATCACGTGAGGGTGTGACACCACCTAGGCTTTTATTATATAGGATGTTGTTGCTTTCCTATACATACATACCTTTTCACTTAAAGGAAGCACTTTATGGCTTTACTTTGGCATATCCAAATTGCCGCCATCACTACTCTTGCACTTTGGGGCCATTATTAAGTAAAATGAAGGTTCCTTGAACACAAGCGCTTCCTCAGTCAATCTGCTAACAGAGATGGCTACAAAGTGACAATGAGCAGGTAGCCTATACTGCACGCACATGCTACAAAATGTGTGATTCCTGTCCAGGGCAGGATGAAGCAGAAGAGCATACATTCTGTTACTCAGAACAGTGCACAATTTAAAACTTAAGAACTGTTTATTTCTGGAACTTTCCATTTAATATTTTTGGACTGCAGTTGACCACAGGTAACCAACACCATGAAAAGCAAAACCACAGATAAGGGGGAAATTACTGCATATGAATCACTTTACACATCAATCCCATGTAGTTTAATGTCTTTGCTGAATTATAGTAAATTTCAAAGTGTGGCAAACAGGTATAGAAAATTTGATTCAAATATTTAAAATTTCAGTTGAGAAGACTGGGAAGAAGGTAAAAATGTTAAACATTTATAACTTCTGATACCAGTGTGGTTGGCCACCGTGAATTAGGGGAGGGGGGGTGGGGAGGGGAGACGGGGAGTGAATCCAGGACTATAAAAACAGTGGATGTCAAAAGCAGTTTGAGCTTGATTTGTGTTTCTGTTTCAGGAGGATAAAACAATCCTTTTCATTGAGATGGATGTTATTGGGCTGCTGATTTTATTTAGCCTGAAGTTTACTGTTCATCACCTTCATTCTTCACTGTAGAGCTGTAAGCCTATATGTGACAGCCCCAAGGAGCTATTGTTTTCTTGGAAGTTCTGGGCTTTTACTGGTTGTCAGTGTTTCCCTCTTCTTCTCAACTTAAGTGTTTCACCATTCAGCCAGCTGCATAGCTCGGAAACCTCTAAGTGCAACCAATTTTTTAAATTCATGAACTAAGGAAAGTATGTCTGTTCATAGTCCCGTCATCCTTTCCTATATCTTATCCATTGATATGATACATGGATTTTTTCCCCCCAAATATCTCTCCTTTTCTTGAAAGTGATCAGCCTGGTTCAGACACCATCATCTCATAGCTGTGCTCACTTATATACCCCAAATTGAATTGTGGGGTCAAAAAAAGACCCCTTGGTGATCCCTTTACCCATTTAAACATTTTGGTGGTTTCACATTGCTCTTAGAATTAAAGAAAAAAATCCTTATTGTACATATATAGCCTTTTCTGGTTTGGTCCCTCTTTCCCTCTTCACCTGGATTTCTTATCCTGATTCCATTCCATCCACCCTACCATAATTGTGTTCCTACCATAGTGATCTGAATCTTTCTTGCCGCTGGGTTCTTTCATGCTTACTGCTACCATAGGACCTTTGCATATACTATTTCCTCTTTCAGTATGCCCTTTGCACTCAGCATCCTTTAAATGCTTATGAACCTTTGTATTTCAGCTCCAATGTAACTTCCCAGGGGAAGGTTTCCTGTCCTTTCCTTTAAGGTCAAATGAAAACATTATAGGAAGAAATAAACCACGTAGCTTTTCCTTGTAGCTTGCCTCTGGTAAAGTTTACATTTTTTAATGCTTACTTAATTAAAAATAACTTCCTGTTTAATAAAATTCATTTAATTTACTTTCGTATTCCCAGCTTTCAGTACAATCACAGGGCCCCAGCCTTTCTTAAGTGCATGAATTCATAAGAAGAAGGCTGTTCATATCTGAAAAATGAAATTAGATAACTTGAAAGACAGAAACTGAAATAAATCCAAACTGGTCATTGAAATGGTAGAGGAAAAAAATTACAGTAATAAAATTCTCAAACTTTTCAGTCTCAGTACCCTTTTACACTCTTAAATACTATTCAGAGCTCCAAAGGGCTTACACTTATATGCCTTATATTTATAAACATTAACCATGTCAGATATTAAAAATAAGAATAGATATTTACTTATACATCCATTAAAAATAATATAAGTAAAATAAACCCAGGACATGTTACCATAAATAACATAGTTTAATGAAAAATAAATATATTTTCTCAAATAACACAACTACTAAGAGAATGGTTTGTTTTGTGTTCATGGAATTTCTTTAATATATAGCTTTACAAAAGACAGCTGGATTCTTTGATCTGCTTCTGCATTTAATCTGCTACAATATCACACATCAGGTAGCTCTGGAAAACTCCACTTGTAAAAAATGAGATTAAACATGTAAAAGAATTTTATAGTATATTATGAAAACAATTTTGATCTTGCTAACCCCATGAAAGCATCTTAGGTATTCCATCAGGGATACCTAGACTACATTTTGAGAACCACTGGTATAATTTATCCTCCAAACTAGCACACCTTTGAAATAAAGAATAAAAGAATGCACAATAAATATTCATGCTAGAATTTTAAGCATAAACAGGAATTATTGTTAATATGTGTTAATGAATGGTTATAAAAATATGCCAATTAAAATGTTTCATAATTCAAAACAAATATAGGCTACATGGCATAGATATTTTTTTACTACAATATTGTAACCTTTTTAAAAGTTGGATACTTTTTTGTATATTCACAAGTTAACATAGTGCCTTATACAAAATAGGCTTTCAAGGAATATCTAATGAATGAATGAGTGAATTATTGTGTAAAGAAACATATAAATGATGACTCTAACTGCATGTTTCCCAGACCTTATAGTCTGTTTTGAGATGGACCGATGAGAATGCATTTATACTGTTACAGTTATTCACCATAATGTTCCCTTCCTCCAAGTCACTCTACTTATCCGGTTATTACAAACATATAAAGGTAGAATATATGAGACAGAATACAGGTCTCCTACATGGTATGATTGGAGAGGCACAGAGCCCTTTACCCTGGAAAATTATCCCTAACTCTAGTTTTACTTGAAATATATTGACCATTGTTGCTAAGAATTATCTTTTTCCTTTGTGCCAATTTTTAAATGGAAGTATGCTTAAAAGAAACTTTTCATCCCTCGTTAAGGTTTAGAAACATAGCCTTATTCTCATATTCAAGTACTTAAGATTTTCTCCGAAATTGTTTGCATACTGACACACACATGCACACACACACACACACACACACACACACACAGCAAATACCACATAGAAAAGGTTACTTAATCCCTTACTTAATCAAGATAGAAAACTTCCTGAGTGTGAGATGACCTTAGATAATTTCACTTCCACAAGAGATAACCTTAAACATAAAAGCATTCTTGGGTGCAATAACAGATTGGAGATAATAAGAAATGTGGAGGACAGAGACAGGTGATTTAGAAAGTTGACAACTACTAACTCACCAAACACAGAACATTTTACAACTATGAGTGTTTTCAATTTATTACTAGCTATTCCTATGTCATATAAATTTATTAGGATCATTTTCAGTTATCAAGTCATATCTAAATGAAAACATTAAAAACTGAAAATGGTCTAGAAAAAAAATAATTTGTTAAATGATTAATTTACCTTAATTATTTCATACTGGTAAAAATGGTTTATTCATACTCTTCCTAAATATTAATTAGACACATTCATATCCTGTTTGCTATAAGAAATTCAAATATACAAACAGGCTAGATTTAAATGTAAGTGACGGGAGAGATGTACATAAATAACTAAAATATAAGGTGATAACCAAAAGATTTGGTGGTTCCTAGAGAATGGGGATATTACTTTTGTTTCTGATCATGTAGGGAAAAGAGACATAGATTACATACTAAAGAGAAAAAGGGATAAAGTAGCTGAATTTTTGTCTTGAAAATGAAATGAACCAGGTAAAAGAATTATCCTCTGAGCAGTACCTGAATATAAGTTGAATGAAAGGCTAGCTTCCACTGGGAGCATAGAGAGTTAAAGTTAGTTTTCAATTGCATTGTTAGGAAATAGAGGCAGAAACATGGCTGACAGTATTAAACGTTAAACAGAAAAGATGGTAAAATGCATATGAAAGCATAAGAAAACAATTCACAGAGATGTTGATCATCAGGTTAATTGAGAGACAGGAAGAACAGGGAAGGTATTCAGCTTGGGATCCATATGTGAATATAATTCATGGGTAGTAACCATAGTATGTTCAAGAAGTAGCTAAAATTTCAGCTAAGAATATGTCTTACTCATGTTTCTTCCTCTGCAACCTCTAATAGTTGCAGTTATTTAGCACGTGCTTGAGAAAAGGTTACTAACTGAGGACGGCATGTAGAGTGTGCATCCTGTCTCATGCTGGGTAGCAGTGGATAAAAGCCTGTAAGAGACAACTTGGAGATAAAAATGCAGGGGCCTTGACCATCCAAACAGATTATACTTTATTACATTTTAATATAGTGTCATAAAATTTCTTTGAAAAATAAGTAAAATTTTAAAGAAATATTTCAGGAAGGTGTTTTGTTTTGTTTTTCCCCAATACCAAGTTGCATTCAGGATAGTTGGGAACAAGGATTTTCAAACTATAGGTGCCATTTCTATCAGAAAAAACAAACACTCATCTGGAGAAAAAAACACAAGAAAGGAACCAGAAAACTGAATTTTAATGTTGTTGTTTTTTTATTATTATTATTCCAGGCACTACATTACACACATTAAGAACATTTTCTGATTACCTTCCCTTTCTCAAAAAACAATATATATATATATATATATATATATATATATATATATATATATATAGAGAGAGAGAGAGAGAGAGAGAGAGAGAGAGAGAGAGAGAGAGTCTGTTGCCTTCCCTGTGTGTAGTAACCTGGGATCAAACCTACAATCTAAGTGTGTGCCCTGATTGGGAATCGAACTGGCAAACTTTCAGTGCAAAAGATGATACTCAACCAACTGAACCACTTAAGTCACACTCAAAGCTTTTTTATCTACATTTTTATATGAGAAATCTGAAGTTTGGACATGTTAAATAATGAACGTTACATAGAGATTAAGAAGAAGATGGAATTTTACCACAACTTTAAAGGTCATACTATTTCCCAGCAACAAATTGAAAAGGGAGCCCACTGTATGGGAGAACATATTTGCCAATGATACATCTGATAAGGGGTTAATTTTCAAAATACATAAAGTACTCATACAACACAACAAAGGAAGACAAGCAATACAATTTTAAAATGGGCAGAAGACCTGAATAGACACTTCTCCAAAGTGGACATACAGAAGGCCAAGATACATATGAAAAAATGCTCAACATGACTAATCATTAGAGAGATGCCAATTCAAACATCAATGAGATACCACCTCAATGATAATGGCTATCATGAATAAATCAACAAACAACAAATGCTGATGAAGATCTAGAGAAAAATGAACCCTAGTACACTGTGGGTGAGAACGTAGACTGGTACAAGCAATATAAAAAACAGTGTGACATTTCCTCAAAAAATAAAAAATGGAACTGCCATTTGAACTAGTGATCCCACTGCTAGGAATATATCCTAAGAAGCCTGAAACATCAATCTGAAAAAATATATGCATCCCTATGTTCAAAGCAGCATTATTTATAATAACTAAGATGTGGAAACAGCCCAAGGACCCATCAGTAGATGAGTAGATAAAAAAACTGTGGTACAGCCCAGCCAGTATGACTCAATAATTAAGTGTCAACCTATGAACCAGGAGGTCATGGTTCCATTCCCAGTAAGGGCACATGCCCAGGTTGCAGGCTCAATCCCCAGTAGGGGGAATGCAGGAGGCAGCTGATCAATGATTCTCTCTCATCATTGATGTTTCTATCTTTCCCTCCCCCTTCCTCTCTGAAATCAATAAAAATATATTTTAAAAAGAAACTGTGGTACATATACACAATGGAATACTATATAGCTGTAAAACAGAAGGATCTCTTACCTTTTGAGACAGCATGGAGGGACCTGGAGAGTATTATGCTAAGTGAAATAAGCCATTCAGAGAAAGACAAGTATCACCTGATCTCACTTATATATGAAATCTAATGAACAAAATTAACTGACGAACAACATAGATCCAGAGAGACATTGAAGCATATAACAGACTGCCATATTTCAGAGGGAAGCGGGTGGGAGGGGTAGGAAGAGATTAACCAAGAATTTATATGCATATCTGCATAACCCATGGACACAGACAATAGTGTGGTGAAGGCCCGGGGAGTGAGAGTAGGGTCAAGGGGGCCAATGGGGTGGGGGAAGGGGACATCTGTAATACTTTCAACAATGAAAATGATTTTTTTTTAATCTTTTTTTTTAAATCATTTTTTTTTATATATATATATCTCTACTATAACAAACGTTACATTCTGGGAAGCACTGACTTCAGAGAAGCTGATTAGAAGAAGGTTTTATGCCCTCACTGGCTTGGCTCAATGGATAGAGTGTCTGCCCACAGATTATTCTTGGGTGAGAATTAGCAGAAAACAAAAGAAGAAAGCTTTATGAAAGAGCAAGAGTTTGAGCATCAGTGTTGCAGATGAAGAGTGTCATGACGTCTTGGCTACACTTCCCATAGAGATGTGGAGTCCACTTTTCTCTCCCCTGGAGTCTGTGCTGGGCCTGTAACTGCTTGGTCTTAACAGAAGTGAACCTGCATATCCTCCTAGTCTCTTGGAGGGCTCACTGTGGGGGAAGCCAGCCACCATGCGGACTCCTGACTCTCCTGAGATCACCACAGTTTGAGAACGCCAAGTCACTTGGAGAAACCCTGCAGAAGGAGATGCCATGGTCAGAGAGAGAAGTCAAGGCCACAAAGTAGTAAGGCTCCAGACATGCGAGTGAAGAAACATTCTTGCAAGTGGATTTCCAGCCCCAGCCACCCCAGCTGATGCCATGAAGATCAGGTACAGACTGCCTGGATGAGGCCTTCCCAAAATCCTGACCCCTCAAATTGCAAATCAAAATAAAATAGTTGTTTTAAGCTGCTATTATTTTCAGTAATAGGCATTCTGAACAGCCAGGGATAGCAAAAGCCACAATGCTGCTATTGACTATTTTTAAAATGCATATCAAATGTTGCTGAAGATTATTATAAAAAACACTAGAGGCCCAATGCATGAAATCTGTGCATGGGTAGGGTCCCTAGACCTGGCCAGCAATCAGGACCTATCAGGGCCTTCCCACTGCTGGCCAGGGCCTTCCTTCATTACGCTCCGCCCCTGGTGGTCAGTGTACGTGATAGCAAGCAATTGAACTTCCAGTCTCCCAGTTGAACTCTGGAGGGGACACACTTTGCATATTAGCCTTTTATATATATAGATTGAGTCCTACATGAATAATCTAATGATTGATGATATGTTCAATCAGATTATTGCAATAAAGTAGCATCACATGCACATGTTACACACACGCATACACATACACCGAGCAAACTGAAAAAAAAGGGTGAAAATAAAATGTAATGTGAGGAGAGAGAAAATCTCTGGTAGTTAGTGCTGATCTATCAAATATGACTCATTCTGATATTCACAGTGCTTTATCTCAAAGGGTCATTTTTTTAAATCCTCCTCACCTCTGTGGGAATCTTTTAGTCCCAGTGATCCAACTTCAGTGGCAGACCCCACAGCTAGGTCAGTTAAAATCAATTCTCAGATAAAATTTAACCAACAAGGAAAGGCTTCAAGGAAAGGAGAGAAAGATTTGACAAGGTTTTTATGGGAACCTCTCCACACTTCACACATTCCGGGCCTTGCAATGTAATAAGCATTTGCTAGTCATCCTGGGGAATGCTATTTTCTCTCCTCTCAGCTAGACCCAGGAGCGAGATCGAAATGCTTTGTCTAAATGTCTCCTTGTTCAGAGAAACTGATATTAGACTGTAAACTAAAAAAGGTGCTGTGCTTTCAGAAAGCATTTCACCACTCATTGTTTCCTGCCCATAGATAATTCTGAGGAAGTATGCTCATTGATTTATGTCAGCTCTAAAAGCCCCAATTCTCCTGAATTATTCTAGTGCATTTCAAGCCAACCAATTCTAATTCATTTCTTTAATCTATTAACTGCATAAGAAATTTTTGGTCATTTCAATAGGATTTTTCAAATCTATAAAACACATGTTTAAATCCTCATATCTACTCTAAATACTGCATATTTTAACATGATCTGTTGATAGGCGCTATGGTACGTCAAGTGGAGTTAAATATATGTGTGCTTAGCGCATATAGTGTGATCTGTTAAGGACCTTTAGTGTCCCTGACAGCACTTTTTCCATTTTATCTGGGCATTTGTTTCTCAGCTGTCTTCAGTGGTGACACTCAATCAGCATAAGATTCTAGTAAACATTTGACTTTAGATACTAACAGGTATAAATCATTATTGCTCCACAGGCTGGGAAATGTGGTGTTCTTTAAATTAGCATGATTAGTCTTATTTTCTTTCCTAAAAGTTTATCATAAATACCAGCAATTGACAGATCTTGTTTTTCCATAGATGTCCTTCAGCAAATATTGAAATATGATGAGCCATAAAACATTACTGGAAGTGATAGAGCACAATAATTCAAATAGGGCAATTTTCACACTTCTTCACTCTGCCTCGCTCTATATATTACATGTAAATGAATTTGTCATGTTAAAAGATGGCAAATCCATAAGCTCAGACTACTTGTGAAAGAACTGACTTTTTTACTTATGCCAAACCAAGAAATTTAGGTGAAGGTAAGATCTCAGGCTGATTTGTACTCATATGTCCCCTGCACTTTAACAGTATCTGGCTCATAGCGGTGACCCATCAATAGTTGTTGAATTAATTAAGAATTAAGTAGACATTTTAAATTTTCACAAAGTATTATTGGAGGGCAGATTTAAATAATATAATTGTCTAGAATGCACCTTCCATTTCTCAGTAGCTAGTCAAGAAAGTTAAACTCCTGCTTTTCATCTCTGGAATATTTAGGATCCAAAAATAGGGTAGACAATCTACTTGGTCACAGATGAAAGACTTATAGTTGAAACAATATATGATGTATTTATCAAGATAATTTATATTAAAATTATAGTACTCAAGATTTGAAAAAAAAAGTTTTTTTAAGATTCCTCTAACTTATTTATTTATTTATTTATTTATTTATTTATTTATTTATAGTTTATCAATTTTCAGAGAGAGAAGAAGGGAGAGGGAGAGAGAGAAATATTGACGTGAAAGAGTGCAACATCGATGGGATGCCTCCTGCACACCTCATATCCGGGATGGAGCCAGCAACCGGGGCATGTGCCCTTGACAGAAATTGAACCAGCAACCTCCTCTTGCAAGGGAGGACACCCAACTGAGCCACACTGGCCAGGGCTGGCTTCTTTATTTTAAAAGTAAGGAAATTGCCACCTTCAAGAGGTCATAGACTAGAAGTACCTATTACAGCATAAAAATCAAGAAAATCCCCCTCTGAAACAAACAAACAAAAACACCACGAAAATATTACTTTTACAAGCATTTATCCTCTCACCCCTTAACTTCCCTCTCTCACTTCACTTGATATGGCAACATAGTAATTTTATGTCCCCATTGCATAATACAAATGTCTTTTTTCACTCCACTCAGTCATCCAACCCCCCTTGCTTTTATGTGACATGCTTATGACATACTTGTTGGTGAGTGTGTCTTAGAAAGCTCCAGGGGTGTGTGTGTAGGGGGGGGGGGGGTGTTAACAATAGTAAGAGCAATTCCTTCAATGTGTCTTATATTCTGGGCACTGTGTTATTTTTATGCTACGCAACCAAATATATTTCTATCAAACTCTTTTTCACTCATGGATCAGGGCACCTTATGGGGAAAACAGCTCTACTATTAATTGCTCTTCATCAGGTCAATAAAAAATAATCAAAACAGCAACCAACAGAATGGGAAAAGAAATTTGCAAAAAAAAGTATCTTTGTTAAAGGGTTAATATCCAAAATATATAAATAACTCATACAACTCAACTACAACAAAAAACAATACTATTAAAAAACGAGCAGAGGACTTGAACAGACACCTTTCCTAAGGACACATAAAAATGGGCAACAACTATATGAAAAGATGCTCAACTTCACTAATTAGAAGAGAAATTCTAATCAAAACCACAAGGAGCCCTAGCTGGTTTTGCTCAGTGGATAGAATGTAGACCTGAAGATGAAAGTGTCCCAGATTCAATTCCAGTCAAGGGCACTCCTGGGGGCATGAGGGAGGCAACCAATCAATGTGTCTCGCTCACATCAGTATTTCTCTTTTTCTCTCCCTCTCCCTTCTACTCTTTCTAAAAATCAATGGAAAAAATATCCTCGAGTGAGGATAAAAACAAACAAACAAACAAAAAACCCACCTCAAACATGTTAGAATGGCTATTAACAAGACAAGAAATAACAAGTGTTGGAGAAGTTGTGGAGAAAAAAGAAACCATCGTTCACTTCTGGTGGGAAAGTCACTACGCAAAATAGTATGGAGGTTCCTCAAAAAATTAAGAAGAGAGCTACCAAATGACCCAGCAAACCCTCTATGGTTGTCTATCCCAAAATACTGAAGACATTTGTTTTATAAGGATCTATGTATCCCTATGTTGATTGCTGCATTATTCATGGTGGTCAAAATATGGAAACAACTTAAGTGTCCTTTGATAGATGATTTGATAAAAAAAAAGTGGCATATATATATATATATATATATATATATATATATATATATGTATTCATAAGAAAAGATGATATACAGACATTTGCAACAACATGTATGGATCTTGAGAATATCGTGCTAAGTGAAATAAGTCAGACAGAAAATGTCTAAAGCCATATGCTTTCACTCACATGTGAGATATAATGGAAAACAACAAACAAACAAGACAAATGAACAAACAAAAACCCTCACCCACAGACAACAGTGTAGTGGTCCCCAAAGGGAAACGGGTGAGGGAAGCAAAAGAGGGTAAAGAGGATCAAATATTTGGTGATGGAAGGAGACTTGACTTTGGTGATGAATGTATAATGCAATATACAGATGAGGTATTATAGAATTGTACACTTGAAATTTTTTTCAAGTTATTGATTTATTTTAGAGAGAGTAGAAGGGGGATGGAGAGAGAGAGATACAGAGAGAGAGAAACATTGATTTGTTGTTCTATTTATTTGTGCATTCATTGGTTGATCATTGTATGTGCCCTGACCCAGGATCAAACCTACAACTTTGGCATATGGGTACAGCATTATAAAAAAACTGAACTACTCGGACAGTGCTGAAATTGATATAATCTTATTAAGCAATTAGAGGCCTGGTGCATGAAAATTCATGCACTTGGGGGGTCCCTCAGCCCAGCCTGCATCCTCTTGCAGTTTGGGATATCTTGGGGGATATCCACCTGCCAGCTTAGGCCTGCTCCTCGGGAGATCGGGCTAAGCTGGCAGTCAGACACCCATCTAGCAGCCTGGGAGCTTTCAGGGGATGTCCAACTGTGGCTTAGGCCATACAGAGAGCGGGCCTAAGCCACAGTTGGACATCTTTAGCACTGCCAAGGTGGCAGGAGAGGCTCCGACCACCGCCACTGTGCTCACAACCGTCAGCCCGGCTTGTGGCTGAGCGGAGCCCCCCCTCTGGGAGCGCACTGACCACCAGGGGGAAGCTCCCGCATTGAGCATCTGCCCCCTGGTGGTCAATGCTCGTCATAGCAACCGGTCATTCTTGGTCATTTTGTCTTTGGGATCAATTTGCATATTACCCTTTTATTAAAAAGGATGTCACTCCAATTAACTTAATAAAATTAAAAAAATAATCTCCTGGTGCAGTGCAATAACTCTCAGGTAATACCTGGAATAGAAAGTACAGATTTACTTGACAGTGTAACCAAATAACTGTTATTTAGCCATGCATTTTCAGAAAAACATTGCAATAATGGCCTAAGTTCCCAAAGGTTATTTTATAAGTAAAATAAGAGTCATTTTATAAGTAAAATGTATGTGAACCAAAGAAATTTTAGAGCTAAATGGGGCTTAAGTGATCATTTTCACTTAAAATCTTTCCATCACTAATCTTTTGTTCCTCTTATGATCAAATTAGAAAGATACTCAATGACACTCCATGTGTAAAGTAGATATTGACATCTATAATAATAAAAGTGCAATATGCAAGTCGACCAAATGGCCAAACAGTGGAAAGACCATACCGGTGACTATGCTATGACAGGCACTGGCACGAGGTCAGCCAAGGCGGGTGCGATGCGATTGGTCGGGGGGCCCCACCATCACCCCACAATCGCCCCACAGAGGGAGGCCCAGGCTACTGGCCGGCAGGGCAATCAATCAGGGGGCTCTGTGATCGCCCCAAAGAGGGAGGCTCAGGCCACCGACCAACGGGTTGAGGCAAGTGGGTGGGGCCTCCCTCAACAGGGTGACTGATCACGGGGCTCCCAGACTGCAAGAGGGCTCAGGCCAGGCTGGGGGACTGCCCCCCACCACCAAGTGCACAAATTTTGTGCATCAGGACTATAGTTCTCTATATTAAAAGATAATAAGACAAGTATGTAAAACACAGCATATGGAATATAGTCAATAATTTTGTAATAACTATGTATGGTGCCCAGTGGGGGAACACTTTGTAAAGTATGTGATTGTCTAACCACTAAACTATACACCTGAAACTAATACAAAATAAATACAATAAAAGTAAAAATAAGAGAATAACAATGACATAAGTTACAGAAATTCCTCTTACTTGTTATCTTAATATGTATTTGTGGTTCTATTTGAAGTTCCTTATACCATATCTCTTTGGCCATAAATAACTACTGTTCAATGAGTTATAGACAAGGGTTGATCAATTATGAAAACTTTATTCCTATAAAGAACTGTGCCTATGGGTCTAATATTACCAACGCTGCTATTCCAAATACTTGGACCTTTAAAAATACCACCGTAAGAAAAATGCTCCTAAAAGAGCAAGTGTCACCTTGATCTAAAAACTATTTATTCACATTGATTAATGCAGATATCTGTCTTTATCCTTTCAATCTTTTAATGTCTGCTACAAACAGTATTTTGGAAAATCTCTGAGTTGCTATCATAAACCTGACTTGAGATATTTGGTGATTGTATCTTTGCAATAATGTATTATGGAATCTCTTTTCTATAACATATTTTTATTTATCACCAACAACAGAAGACACATGTTTTATTACATAATCACAAAAGCTTAGTCCTTTGAAGTGGAATTTCAATTATTCATAGTATACTATAAAAATGTTATTCAAACCTCTCATTATCAGTAGTTAATACTATATACTGCTGGATGGATAACAACTTACAGGAAAATCTAGGTTCTATGCCTATAATTAATGAAATCATAATTAATTTTGCAGGTACCTAACAAGAATAAAATCACTCAAATGCATTCTCAGAGGTTGAACACTTCAGATTATTAGAAGGAAGAGATGTACGTGTTGTTCATAATAGAGAAAAAAGAAGAAAAATCACATAAATATATAAATATTTTTAACTTAGCAAGAAAAAAATAACTAAGATTATAAATTTTATGAATTTCTGTGGTTCAGTGTGAAATAAATGGCTATATGCCTAACTCTAAAAATCATTTTTAGGCAATATATAAAGATATTTCATTAAAAATATAATCATTAAATTGTCAAATAAATAGTGAATTAGTATCTAATAAAAACAAACAATCTTGAAGAATATTAGTTGCCTTTGAGAAATTTTATATTCTAGTTCTACATTTTGATTTGTTATTTTTAAAAAGAATATTATTTTAAATCTAATTCCTATTAGATATTATTTATAGTAAAGTCTAGTAATATAAGGAGAAATAGATGGCTTTACAGGTTGAAACCAAGTGAGAATCTTTGAAGTAATTAACATATAGTTTGCAGATCAAATAAAATTATACTGGCATGAATTATTTCAAAAAGTGGATTAAATAGTAAATTAAGACATTATTTTTAATAAAAGTAAATTTTAATAAATTTCCAAGCTAATAAAAATTTATTATAATGTGATCATTCTTTTGAGGAATCTCAATAATTCAAGAAAGTCCACATGGCTCCACACATTCAAAACAATTAAAGTGGTATGTTTTTAAGAACATTTTTGAATAATTCTTCATTAGATTTTATCTTTTAGTATTTTTGTATTCCTAAGCAAGTCCATTTAATTTCTCTGAGTCTTGGGTTTTTTCTTTGTAAAATAAAGTTAATAATAATAATAAGATATTGTAAACAGGTGGGAGTTAAATAAGTTGAATTAATTTAAAAAAATTTAATACTATGTCCTTATTGGATTTTATGTAATGCTTAATCCATAGGAGTTACTCAGTATATTCATCAAAGGAAGAAAGGAAAGGAGAAAGGAAGGGAGGGAGGGAGGGAGGGAGGGAGGGAGGGAGGGAGGGAGGGAAAGAGGGTAGAATAAAAGTAGGGAGGGAAAAAGGGAAGGAAATAGGTAGTCAAAGGAAAGAAGGATGTTTCCTTAATTATGAGTAACTAGGGAAAATGGAATGTATATAGAATAGCATATTGCATCCAAAATAAAGAAATGGAGGAAATTAGAGGTGTTTATATATATGAGAGAAGGTACAGATGAGTTAAAAAAGGAAAAGTTAGAGAAAAGTAAGTTGAGAACAATCTATATATATAAAAGCCCAGCAACTGGACTGGCGGAACAACCAGAATGACCAGTGGTTATGATGCGCACTGTGGCAGCCAACCAGCCTGATCCAGGCCCAGATCGGCCCCCACCCCGGCTGGCCCAGGACCCAATTGGCCCCCAAAACCCCAATTGGGGGCGGGGCCAGCTGGCCAACCACTTGTGGCCCCTCCCCCCGGGCCTTCGCCACCCCCAACCAGCCCCCAAAACCCCAACCAGGGCGGGCCAGCCGGCCAACCACCTGTGGCCCCTCCCCCCCACCGGCCTGGCCCGATGGGCCCCCATCAGGGCAGGCCAGCCAGACCTCACCCGTGCACGAATTCATGCACTGGGCCTCTAGTAAGCATATAAAAGGTTTGCTGTTGAGATATGGAATTTTTAGATTATTCATTCTGTTTCCTTTATCAATTAAGTCAGAATTTTTGTAACAGTTATCAATTTTATTGGGAATACATATGTCTCTTTAAACATTCTCCAACCTGCCGAAACCAGTTTGGCTCAGTGGATAGAGCGTCGGCCTGCGGACTCAAGGGTCCCGGGTTCAATTCCGGTCAAGGGCATGTACCTTGGTTGCGGGCACATCCCCAGTAGGGGGTGTGCAAGAGGCAGCTGATCGATGTTTCTCTCTCATTGATGTTTCTGACTCTCTGTCCCTCTCTCTTCCTCTCTGTAAAAAATCAATAAAATATATTTTAAAAAAAATATTCTCCAACCACCACATCTCATAAGGATTTATTGGTATACTTTTCACCCAGAGTAATAACATATCTTGCCAAGAGGAAATTGTTCTATTTTAGGTCAGGTAAAATAATACTTGAAAGAAACATTATATAAGAATTTCAGATGTTAAAAGTAACCTTACAAATAAACTATTAAAAAAGGAAGTACTAGCAACCCCATAGTTCCATGTGGTACATAAAAGAAAATGTTAAAATGTTTCCCTGAATACTGAACCTGAATTTTTGGAGGCTGTTGAGAACACCATCATTGTGAGGTATTGGTAACACAGGGTCAAACTGGTAAAAAGATTTGTGAACTAAGAGACATTTGAATCAATATAAAAGGCTCCTATTCATACTAGAAATAATCAAACTAAAATCAACAGAAAATAAATATAATATTTTAGCCATATGGTGAGCCAAAATGGGTCCTAACATATGATAAATTTGGTACTATGATAAGGAAGAATTTTAAATTAAAACATAGGCAACATGTAAACCAGTAACAACAAAGCACATGATCCAGCTTTTCCTGGAATTCTGGAATCATTCTAAAGTTCCTTTAACATTTTTTTTTCATGGTGTTCACAGTCCACACATGTTATTAAGATCAATTAGTATTTATTGAACAGCCACAGGTCACATGACACTAAATGAGGTGTTTGGGGCACAGAACACATCACAGTGGTGATCTTAGCTACGTGACATTTTGGTTGGTAATAGAGGATGTAAAAGCAAGCATTTGAAGTTGGCCTTTGCTCCTGGTCCCAGGGTGAATTACATAATATCAGTTGACATCTTCTTCCTGCTCCAAGGACTACCTCTAAAATGCTGCACTTCTGAGTAACACATTAAAAAAAAAAATCTATCAGAAGGCTTTGATCCATGTCCAGGAGGCACTCACGCAAAAGTTTACTAGTAGATTATCTGCTATTTCTATGATATATGACAGTTTTATTAAGAAAAATACTTCAGAGTTATTACCACCACCTAATAATGTATTCTGATACTACAATGCGTTATAGGATTGAAGAGAAAAAGATTAAGAAAATTTGGTAACCATCCCATAAATACCAGAAAGTAATATCCATTAAGATATCACAAAAGATCATGCAAACTTGTGTTGCAAAAACAATTCTGCAAGTTTACATCATCTAGAAATGTTCATTTTGTGCTTTCCAATGAGATAATATCTTTAAGTCATTCTCTGTACCTTCAACTGTTTTCACTGCTCATGATATGAAAGAACGCATCAGAGAAATAATAGAATTAGAAAATAGTTTGTAACTGTGGAAACTATAGCTTTCTAATCATGTTTTTGAAAATTAATATGACTTTTGGTAATTTGTGAAATCTGACAGATTTCACAAATCTAAGTCAGCCATCACAATTAGAGTAAACTGATTTAAGAGTTTTTCTTAGTGGCTTTAGTACAGGTGTGTATGCCTTGTGGTGGTGTTTAATCAGCTGCAGTGAAACAGGAAGGCCCAACCCAGTCTGGTTTTATTACAGCTAAATATCATTTATTAATTCGAGTTCCTCAAACAAAATCTGTTTCTGCGGCTGTTTAATAACTTCCATATTTCAACCTTTGAACCATTTAAGGTTATACTTTAGAAATAAAACTTTTCCATAGGTTGGCAAATTTCATTATTAATATCTGAATGCTGATTAAAATTTTGTGCAGTGAATAGTTTATCATTACCATTATATTTACTTTCTTCTATGAAATACCCTGGTGCTACAGTTCATTTTAGAATTATCTATTTCTTATAGGGAAGCTTTTATCTTTAGCATTATAATAAAAATTTATTTAAATGAAAGACATGAATACCCTCTTTTAACCAGCATTTTTTCCTTTCAGATAAACATTGATGGAAAAGTTAAATTTTTCTAAAATTATAGTATCCTTTTACACCACACTAAAAGAATACAAATAGATAAATTCATAGATTTAATTTAAATAGATCTATTCAAATTCTGCCTCATCGCTGACTTTTTTACAGCTGCATTTCAGTAAAGCAGAGTAATTGTGATAGATATTGCAAAAGCTCTGAGTATGAAAGACATGAATTCACGTCCTGGCTCTAGTATGCCTTTGCTAGGTAAGCATGGAAAAGTTACTAAGAATCTTAGTGCCTATTTCTGGTACTAAACCTAAACCATAGTTTCAGTGAAGGAGGATTTCCCTGAGCACACCTTTGCTCTCTTTCCCCATTGTTCCTCTGCGGGTAACCCGCACCCTCAACTCAGCTCCATCCGTTTCTCCATTGAGATCAAACTGCCTGTAAGTGGCACAGCTGCTACTTCTCCTCCATGCAGACAGGCGAAGGGTCCCCCTAATTCTAGGGTCAGTCTTAGCAAATCCACTTGGCTAACAGACCTAAAACCAAGTGTGGCGAACTGGCCTCCATCAATGTTTTTTAAAAGGGTCAGATACTGGCCTCCATCTTTATTTTTTGTTTTATTTCTCCACTTATGAACCCAAGAAAGAAAGAGGAGGGTTAATATTTGCAGGTCCTCTTGAATATTCACTTTTGTCTTTTTTTGTTTGTTTGTTTGTTGATCACCTAGTACTCACCAGCCATTTCCATGGATGTGTTTCAGAGACTTGTATCATTCTCCCATCTTCCCTTGCAGAGAGACACATCAGGCTTTATTTTTAAAATGTGGAAATGAGGCTTATCAAAGTTAACGAACTTGTTCAAGGCAATCAAGTTAATAATTGGGTCTGTTTAACTTCAAACCCCACTTGGTCCTTCTTGCTATACTGCATTTCCTAACATATGGATGGCCCTGCGCAATGCTTGGTATCAAGGGATAGTAAAAAAAAAACTTTAGAGTTCTGAATTAATTTTCTATTGTCATGTAACAAACTGCCTCAAAATTAGTGATTTAAAACAACACACATTTATTAGCTTACAGTTCTGTTGGTCAGAAGCCTGGGTAGGCTTGGCTGAGTTCTATGCTTGGAGATTTCACCTGGGATGAACTCTCCATAGAGGCTATGGGAAAGAATCTGCTTTCCAGGTCACACAGTTGTGCCAGGATTCAGTTACCTGAAGCTCTAGGTCAGCTGGCTGCCCGCTGGGGACTGACTTCAGATTCTAGAAACCACCTGCATTCCTTCTCACATGGCCCACTCCTCTACCACTGAGCACACACACAAAAAAAGCTATCTGCTTTTAAGAACCTTGAATAATTAGACGAGGTTTACCTAGGTAATCTAGGACAATCTTCCTACATTTTAAAGTTAACTGATTAGTAACCTTAATCACATTTGTGCAGTCCCCTTTGCTATGTAACCTGACATATCCAAGGGCGTGATACCTCATCATTTTTAGAGCCCCAGGAATTAGGGAGAGAAATATTTTGGTAGTCGAAGTCATTCTTAAAATTCTTCCTACCACAAATTCTCTGTTATGAGATATGATGTATTAGTTTTCTATCATTGCCATAACAAATTACCACAAGTTCAGTGTCTCAAAACAGCACAAATGTATTATCTTCCAGTTCTGTGTGTAAGTCTAACATGGTTCTCACTCAGTTAACACCAGGGAATTGGCAGAGTATCAATCTCTCCTGGACACTAGAGGGAAACCTATTTCCTTGTCTTTTCCAGAATCCCAGGGCCACCCATTCCTTAGCTCTGACCTTCTTTCTCCATCTTCCAAGCCAGAAACTTTGCATTTCTCTGAGAAGTTTTCTTTAGTCATATTGTTGCTGGTGGAAGTGGGGTTCTTGCAGTGTCTTCGAGAAAAGCATCCCCAGGGACCCACAAGAGAGAATGAGGTCTGGTGGCAAAATTTATTCAGGAAGCAAAATTAAAGAAGTTTCCCAGTGTCCCATCTCTGTCCATTCCGCCATGGAAAATCAGGGCCAGAAACAGAGTTGATGTCCAGAGATTCTGTGCAGTATTAAGCTAAGTCCCAGTCCAGCATCAGGTTACCTTGGCTTGTGTTAAGCCTGCAATCTGTTGCTTTGCTGCTGTACCCAGGCCTGTGCCTGGAGCCTGCTTGTGGAGTCCACAGGGCTTCTAGGTCCACAGGGCCATGGAAAGAGAATGCATGATGAACAGGGTGAGTGTGGGTCAGAGGAGAAAGAGAGGGAGAAGGAGGGGGAAGGGGAGGGTAGAGAGAGGGGGAGAGGGAGGGAGAGGGAGGAGAGGGGGAGAGGGAGTGGAGAGAGAGAGAGAGCTTCTTTGTTCACTTGGGATTATGTATTCTCAGGCTTGGGACAAGCCAGAAAGTTTTTCAAAATGACCAATCATCTTCCCAAACTTTCACGGGCTTACATTGGGGTCCACCCCTAGCCAATTATCTTTTCCCAGGTTAGACTGACAGGCCTCTATGGTCCAGCATCTCCCCCTGCACCATTCTGACTTCTACAGCATGTTCTTATCTCCCTCTGCTTCCCTGACTATGCAGAACAGGAAGAGGGAAGGGAGGGGTGTTAATCCCCTTGGAGGGACAATGCTGTGATTTCTTGGGGTCTGAAGCTGTAGCTTCCTGGTGAAGCAAACAGGCCTAGTGTCTGAACTCCCCTTTGCTTCCTCCCCTTCATTAATGCCTACCTAACTATGGTAACAATGTTTCCTTCTTTTTTACCACAACTGATTTTAAGGATCCATCAAATTGAATTGGGCCTACCTTATTAATCCAGGATAATCTCTCCATTTTAAGGTTCTTCATTTAATTACATAAAAAATTTTGTAATGTACCTTAACATATTCATAGATCCTGGGGATTGTGATGTAGACATGTTTGGGAGCAGGATGAGCATGATTTGCCTATCAAAAATGATATTGATGCAGATATATTTTAATCTAAGCTCCTCAGTTTTAAATGTGATCTAATTATATTTATTACTAAATTGTTCAATTTGTGATTACCAACATAAAAATGTTCATATTTTATAAAGATTTTAAATCTTTAGTAAGCATTAATGACTTTATGAGTTAATTGGAATGCTTAATTAGAATACCCATTCTTCAAGCATCATTGCTTATATGCTCATACTGTCCCACCAAAGATTAACTCTATTTAACCTTAGAATCTGATAGCTTCAAATCATTCCCCTCAGTGCAATTAGAAGGTCTACTGTAAGAACACCTGAACTTTGAATTAGTCATGCAAGGTATCCCTCTTTCCATTTTGACCGCCTTTTCCACTATTCAAAATAATTCTTACAAATTCTCTTTCTTTGTCTCAACAGTGCATTCAAGATTCAAGTAGTAACTTAACAGAGAGCATGATGGGGCCAGAAATTATTTTTTGACCCTGAAACCACTCAGACTTCCTCCCAATCTTATATCGAACTCGCATCTAATCATCTATATATATAAACAGGTAATATGCAAATTGGTCGGGCGTCACTACCGGCTTGAGGAGGCTGCATCATGACCGCTCAGGAGGAGCTGCACGCAGATGGGCAGGAGGGGACTGTGTGCCGCCCCCAGCCCCAGTGGACATACACACACACACCAGGGGTGGGGTGCTCTGAGCTGGGCCATGCGGCGCAGCTCAGAACATGCCCCCAACCCAGCAGACATCTCCACCCAGGGACATACACACACCAGGGGTGGGGGTTTGCTCCGAACCGCCGCATGGCGCGGCTCAGAGCACGTCCCTGGTGGGTGGCGCCAGCAGCTGGAGTGAAGCAGCCCTGGACCCAGATGCTTGGCAGTGGCTGGAGCAAAGCAGCCTGGGTCCTGGGTGCCAGAGGGAAACTGGTGCCAGCAGCCAGGGGAAGGAAGGCCTATTCTTCCACAAATCTTCCTGCATCGGGCCTCTAGTGTATCTATATAATAGAGGAATATGCAAATTAGCCAGGATGCCATAACGTCACGACCAAACAGCAGGGATCTGAGGCTGCATGGAGCCTGGCCAGGGCAAGGGACCTCAGGCTGTGCCCCCAGCCCCGGGGCCTCATGCTGTGCCCCCCACCCCGCGGGGCTTGACAGGGGACCTCAGGCCATGTCCCCCGCCCCGGAACCAGGCTGGGGGACCTGAGGGTGCACCCCCTGTCTGGAAGGGCTTGACAGGTGTGGGGCCGGCTAGGTCTGGGTCTCACCCAATGGGGGTGGGACCGGCCAGGACTGGGTCTCTTGCGTTTTCAAAGCGCATGCGGATCGTGGGCGGGAACTTGACTCTAGGTCCCGTAGTGTGCCCCAGACTCTGACAGGAGGGAGATTTTCATATACATTTTACTAATTTTCATCTCTGACACTTCTATTATAGAGAAAGGGCAAATAGCAATATTAAAATATTTCCTCTAATTAATTCCTTTGGGCCACTAGTCCTATCTAATAAAGAGGGAATATGCTAATTGACCATCATGCCCTCACAAAGATGGTAGTGCCCACCGTCAGTAAGGAGGGAATATGCTAATTGACTGCCATGACCTCAAAGATGGTGGCATGAAGAGCTTCATTGTACCAAAAAACCAGTACTTACATTTCTCAAAAAAGGGTACAAAAGTTGGGTGACCACATTATTGATCTTCCAAGGACACTATTTTAAAATAAAGGGATTGCACAACAGTTGCACTGGGACAATTATGTTCTAACAGAGACCTTCTTGGACAAACCAGGATGTATGATTACCCTTTGCTAAAAAAATAAAATAAATAAATAAAAAACAGTATTTTCTTCTTAGCATTTTGACAATGGTTAGAAGTTTCAAATTAGGGTTATAGTTAAAACTTTGAGTCTAATGGACCCCTGAAACTTATCCAAGAAAATCACATTGGTACATACTGCTTTCAATAACTTCAGAATTTTCAATCCGGCTGGCCCATGCACGAATTTGTGCACCGGGCCTCTAGTAAAAAATAAGCTCACTACTACTCAAAAATGAAATAAAGCATTGCAGAAATGTAAGCAAGTTTGAAAGTTAAAACCCATCTGGCTTTTACTATTCTTCAACTCACACTTCCTCTAAACTCACTGAGAACACTCGCTCCCTAAATTCCTCCAAATGTCCTGCCAATTCCTTCATTTGGTTCTTATTCTTGACTTCCTCACCTTCAGCTACCCACATTGATGTCTTCTCTTTTCTAGTATAGTGTATACTTCTCCCCTCTATTATTATGTCCCAGACAGAAATTTACAGACTTCATAGCTGTAGTGACTGTTTGATAGTTTTTTAACTAATTAATTAAAAGCCCATTATATATAAGCTACTGTTAATTCATTTAATTTAAACTATTAGAATTCTAATGTATAATGATGGCAGTATCTCCTAATGCCAAAATGTAAGGATTTGATAGACATCAATGAGAAATTTTGAGTCAGTTCTTTCCAATTTTGAGTAGACGAAGCATCTTTAGCCTATAGATGCTGTTAGTCTTAGCATAATGTTATTTTCGTGGGAAAGCATTTGTATGTGCTTCCTATCTATACTAATAAAAGGGTAATATGCTAATTAGACTGGATAGACCAGACGTCTTCCAGAAGTAATTCAGGACGTCCTTCCTGACAAAGCCAAGACCCAGGCAAAGCCACCCAGGGTCCCGGGTGCCTGTGGCTGGCCAGAGAGAGGGAAGCCTGGGTCCTGGTTGCCTGCAGCTGGCCGGAGGAGGGAAGCCTGGGTCCCGAGTGCAGGAGCGGAGGCAGAGGTGGTTAGGGGCGATCAGGCAGGCAGGTGAGTGGTTAGGGGCAATCAGGCAGGCAGGCAGAGGCGGTTAGGGGCAATCAGGCAGGCAGGTGAGTGGTTAGGGGCGATCAGGCAGGCAGGCAGGTGAGCAGTTGGGAGCCAGCGGTTAGGAGCCAGCGGTCCTGGATTACGAGAGGATGTGCGAGGGGTCCCGGATTGTGAGAGGGTGCAGGCCAGGCTGAGGGACCCCCCACCCCCATGCACGAATTTCGTGCACTGGGCCTCTAGAATTAAATAAGGGTGTAAATAATCAGGCTTAAAAAAAGAGTGACTTGTTTTGCTCATTAGCTGAATGCGTGTGGAAAATGACTCATCGGTTCATGAATTTGTCATAATGCTGTCTGTCCTGTCAGCTAAGGCCCAGATTAGCAGCGTCATAGCAGGAGGCCCAAAAGATTACAGAAAATTGCTGCTAAAAAAATGACTTGATAACATTTTAAGTTTGTTATTTTTTGGCAAAACAATGTAGTCAGCCAATTGCTGAGTTCTCTGCATGCTGTTAGCCTCTTCTTGAATTATATTTAGTTTGTCGAAACATGATGTGTTTTTGTTTTACATGGACAGGACAGAAGGTTTACCAGCTTGAACTGGTTTTTCTGTGAAAAACTGTCCAGCCCCCCACTGATGTTAAATGTGTCATTAACCTTCTACCTGGGGTGTTTATTACCTTAAGTTAGACAATATTCGCAAATGCCCTTATCAACATAATGAGGTCAAGGCAGCAATCAATGTCCGCTGAGCTGTCTCTTGTATCTTGAAAGTACGACTGCTTTTTAAATCAAAATCTATCCTGTAAGCTAAGAAGAGACAGAGAGCTACAGAGCTTCATTGTACCAAAAAAACGGTACTTACATTTCTCAAAAAGGGTACAAAAGTTGGGTGACCACATTATTGATCTTCCAAGGACACTATTTTAAAATAAAGGGATTGCACAACAGTTGCACTGGGACAATTATGTTCTAAC
Source organism: Cnephaeus nilssonii (assembly GCF_951640355.1). Classification (NCBI taxonomy): domain Eukaryota; kingdom Metazoa; phylum Chordata; class Mammalia; order Chiroptera; family Vespertilionidae; genus Cnephaeus; species Cnephaeus nilssonii. The sequence continues at coordinate 76,999,871 of NC_137072.1, read as the reverse complement.
AGAGACCTTCTTGGACAAACCGAGATGTATGATTACCCTTTGCTAAAAAAATAAAATAAATAAATAAAAAACAGTATTTTCTTCTTAGCATTTTGACAATGGTTAGAAGTTTCAAATTAGGGTTATAGTTAAAACTTTGAGTCTAATGGCCACCCTGAAACTTATCCAAGAAAATCACATTGGTACATACTGCTTTTAATAACTTCAGAATTTTCAATCCAACCACACCCCAAAATAAACAAAGTAAATAACTTAGAAGGATGGGGATGGGGATTTTTCCTTTATTTTTCTTCCCTTTTAAACTTATCATTTTTAATCATATTTTCTTTGTTTGAATCTACAAGAGGTATCCCAAAGGCTAGGAATATTTCTATATCATAACTTTATTTCAACAAATTGGGTATATATCATCTTTCATCACTTAAAACTCTGAATAATTCTATTTTGGAAGCAAAATATCTGATCCACAGTTACATTTCAAAAGAAGTAGTTTTCATTTAAATATCTCTTGTTCCCTATCTTGATTTGGGTATCGGCTGCATGGATATATATGTATACACATTATATATACATATATATAATATATAATATATATATATATATATATATATATATATACCTTTCCAACTTTCAAATTATATAAGTGATATTTGTGCCTTGACTATATATAATTATACTAGTATATCCTTTAAAAGCTTCTGTTACCTTTCAAAGATAGCAGTTAACTAACAAATACTTTGGGATTTCTGTCTGTTTTAATCTCTGTGCCAGGCTTTATTCTAGGCACTGGGGATACTGGGAGTCAAAGGCCTTGCTTCAAAGAACTTAACATTGTAGTGGGATAAAAGAGAAAATAAACACAAAGGATTTAAGTAATAACACAATATCACACAGTAATTAGTCTGATAAGGAAAAATCCCTGAAGAGGTGACATTTGAGTGAAGAGCTTAATAAATAGAAGTAGAGAATAACATTCTAAACAGTTGGAGAATGGGGTTCTTGGATATGGGAACATATTTAGTATTTCCAAGAGACACAAAGTATATTGATTCAATGCCCAGTCAGGGCACATACCTAGGTTGTGGGTTCGATCCCTGTCAGGGTACTTATTAGAGATAATTAATCAGTGTTCCTCATGTAGATAATGTTTCTCTATCTCTCTCTCCTCCCCCTCTCTGTCTCCCTTTCTCTCTCTCTAAAATCAATAAAAACATATCCACATATCCTTGAGTGAGAATTTTTTTAAAAATGAATCCAGAAGGATGATAAAATGCATTTATTCCTAAAAAGAGAGAGTAGAGCATAACTTGCAGGTGACTTATACTTCCTACATGATTATTTGAGAGAATAGACATCATACCAAATAAACATTTTTTCTTGATCAGAATTTTAATAAGCATTTAAAAAATATTAGTACATTTTAAAGAACAAAAATTAATAATATATGAGACTGTATTTTGTTATTTTTGTTTCATTCTGTGTGTCAATGTGTCAGGCTGTGCCAGTCTAATATGCAAATGAGGATTTAAGAAACTGAGCAGATATCACCCCATTTTGGGAAAATGATAACAATATATTCCCTTCTTTAAAAAATGCCAACATTTCAATGACCATACATTTTACAGATGTTCAGTTGAAAACATCAATATGTTATTAGCTTGCTAAAGACATCTACATAGATATAATATGACAATATTTATTGAATGATTGAATGAATGGAAATGGCAGGAGAAAATGTATCTGGAAGGCCATGTACTTTGGGCAGGTTTGTTTACTAGTGTGGGTAAAAAGGCCTCTTTGCACGTGAAGGTACAGCAAATTGTTCTGTGGGATTATCCTTCTCAACAGTGATAATAAATAATTCTCAATGCAAATGCTCCACAAAGGAGGCTAATGCTGCTCTATTTGCTGTTTAGATTTACTATTTGGGGCTGCCAAAACTATTTAAAGCCTCACAGGATCCTGCTTGTGATAGGCCAGTGTAAATTTGATGATCCATCTAAATATAAAGGGATGTCGTTTTAATGGTGCCATCATTATTGGAACTGTCCTCTGCACAGAAATTCTTAGCCATCAGTAGTAAATGACAGATGTGTTAATTAAGAGACTGAGGCAAAGCCAAGGTTGACGTTCTAATAAACAGGTCATTAACTTTGGTAATGACCAATTTGAGAAGATGATTGTTATTACAAACTATTTTCCATGAGTTATGAGAGCAATAGTATAACTCTGGATTACATTCAATGGTCAGATTATTATAATAGAAAGTCTTCTAAAACAATGGATATTTCTAATATGTCACCTTACCTATTTATAACTTTAAACTTTTGCGCAAAACTTACTAAGTGCTTAGTTGATTACATTCACATAAATAATTGGTCTTTCTTTTGAGAGTCAGATGTAAGCTTTGCTAATGGTAATTTGAAGATTCTGCCTGCCATCAACTTGCTACTATGTTAGAATAGCAACTCTTCTCAAAGTCCACAAGTGATATTTAAGTAGGGTGAGGAGATGTGAGAAAGATTAGAATCATATCATAAATATGTTGGGGAAAAATTAGGAGTGAAAATTTCCTCTTTTTAAACTAACATAAGAATTTCCTCCACAATATCTATTGTAGATTGTTAAAATTTTCCTGGATAAATTGCAAATATCAGGATTTTTTCCTCATAATAGATTCCATTCCATGTGGAATAACTCTTCTTATAAAGTTCTTTCAGATATGTAACAGTTGCACTGTTTCTTCAGAAAATGTGGATGATCTTGAAACCCTTCAGAAAATGTGGATGATCTTCATTTCATAAAATATTAAGGTAAAGGACTGCAAACATCTTTCTGTCTTCTTTAAATTTTCACTTTTCTAATTAAATATGCTAGGCATTGGCAACCATTTCTCATGTGACATGGCTTGCAAATCCCTCACTGTTTTTCCTTGTCTGTTCCCACTATAGAAATTTAAAACGCTAAATACCCACATTTTCAACAAACTTTGCAAATAGAAGTGCCCATTCTCCATCACAGTGAGCAATGAGATGTAAACAAAAGTCTGATAAGAACTTTTGAGAGATATGTGCTTCCTTAGACCACGATCTCAGTCTTCCCTTCTTAAATATGAGCAGGATACCTGTATCTGAAGAGGCTATGCTGCAACCCAGAAGTGTCTGCCCAAGGACAGAGTACCAACATGCTAAGCATGGCATATTGAAAATATCATGGAGTGGATAAGCCCATATAAACCTCACAATTTTATAATGTCTGAAAAAAAGTCCATATATACTTAAGACGCTATTCATTGAGTTTTAAGTTTTTTTCAAGGTAGCTAAGGGATTTGAGTAGCTCTTCTTTTTGGTACTTCCTTTGCCTTCTTGCCAATCTTTATTCATTCACAAAGGAGTTATACTTTGTCATAAGCCACAAAGCATTCCCAGCAAGCCACAGGTAGATTGACTCTTCCATGTAGGTAGAACATCCTGTCAGCATTTGTCTCACTGTCCTTTTTAATCTCACAGTGCCTTTCCCTTCTCCTTAATTGATACAATGGTCTGAAAGTCTATCCCACTCTATACTATGTGAATCACCTACTGGGGGTCATGGTAGGCTCTCTTAAATTTTCTCTCTTACAAGACCAGTGTAGGCCACATTTGATGCTAGTAGACTCAGAAAGACATAGGACAGGAACAAATCATGTACACCTGGCAGTGCTGGGCACTCCTCTCCAAAGGGCATCCTCACTCAAAGCAGTTTGACTACCAGTTCCAGGTATCAGAAAACAAGACCCTCATGAAATAGGAGCTACCCTAGCTTAAAAGCTTACTCTACATGATCTTCTAGAAGGAAGAATAGTTAAAATCCGAATAGTTGAACATTTTTGAAAAGTTGCCTTGGGACCATATAATCCTAATATATGTTTCTCTCCAGGCTTCTGAGGGGGCTGCTGATCAGACCTGCCTCTCTGATCAGGCCCGGAGATAGGCCCAGAAATGCAGACTGGCATATAAACCGACCAATCAGAACCAAATCTGGGTGAACTGTGAGGAGCCAATAGCTGCCTAGAAGGCGGAGCTTTTGACACTGACTAGCATAGAAACCAACCAATCAGAACCAAATTGGCCAGCAGGGGAGGGCAGTTGGGGGCAAGATCAGGCCTGCAGTGGAGGGCAGTTGGGGGCAAGATCAGGCCTGCAGGGGAGGGCAGTTGGGGGCAACCAGGCCGGCAGGGGAGGGTAGTTAGGGGCAATCAGACAAGCAGGTGAGCGGTTAGGAGCCAGCGGTCCCAGATTGTGAGAGGGATGTCCGACTGCCGGTTTAGGCCCAATCCCACAGGCAGTCAGACATCCCCCTAGGGTTCCCCGATTGGAGAGGGTACAGGCTGGACTGAGGGAACCACCCTTCCATGTACAAATTTCATGCACCAGGCCACTAGTTTAATATATACCTTTTCACATGAGAAAAATATGGCATAAGGAAATTGAATGGCTTTGCTAGGGAAACAAGGTTACTCAAAGGAGGTGCTAGACTAGCACACAGGCTTCCTAACTCTTAACTCCTAGTGTTCTAAGTAGCCCTGTTTCTTAAGATACAATGAATATTTTATTGTTATTTTTACTTATATTTGATTGGTTGATTTTTTTTCTTTCCTCTCCAGAGTAAAATTCAAAAAAATATAAACACATTATATTGACTTCTAAGTTATTAAACTATAAACAACACATTTATATTAGAATTCTAATATTTCAGAGTGATTAAAAAGTAATGTACAATGTCATTAACTAATTTACTAAAAGTAGAAAGGATAATATCATATCTGCAGTCAAATGTTGATTAAAACACTTTTAGATTATTTCAAAATGTATTTTTGATGGTATCATGACTCAAAATAAGAAAATTAATGCACATTTCCGATTTAAGGCAAAGACTAAAGAGAATAACTGCTGATATGAATAAGATAGACAAAAATACCTAAGGGATCCAATTGTTAATAACTGTAATTATATTTGTTATTTCCTAATAAATGCTTATTATGTGCAAAGAACCATTTGAAAAATCTTTACATGCATGAAACTATTTAATCCTCACAAAGAATTAAAATTTTGACCCTTATTTCTGAGATTAAAAATGCTCACATGGAAATGACTAGCTAGACAGCTAGAGACAAGACTGAAATAAAATGACACTATAAAAAAAATGCATCCCTCAAATTCCTACAACATAAAGTGCCACCACTGACTCAGACAAATAAATGTATTTTAATGAAAATCATTTACAATTAGACAATTTCAATGCTACCATTAGAACTGTGTTTCTGACATGTTTCATATCTATTAAAATGACATACAATAATAGATGCCTATGACAAATGGGAGAGCAGAATGTTGGCAACAAAATTAGAATTATGCTTCCAAGACACTTAAAAATGTGATATTTGGTTTATTTTCAAACAGTATTAGATATAATACAATAAAAATGGCCTGTTTGCTTGAAGCTATCATTACATGTATAAAACACCACAGCAACAAAAATCTAAATTTAACAGGTTATAGTCTTTATTTTCCTTAGCCTCTTTATCTGTCTTTACAATGTCAAATCAGTGTTAAGAGTGAAACTATTCCATCAATTAACCAGTTGCTTTTTTGACATGATTCCAAAATATTCATGTGTGTGACTATTTAGCTAAGTTGTCCATTTTAATTAAATTGGATGGATATTTTGTTTTACGGAATTTGTGTGTCTGTGTGAAACTTGTCAGTATCACTGGAAAATATTGGTTAATGTATTCCAAGCATGAAAGATGCTCTTTTGGATGATATGCGACACATCAAAATCATTTAAAAATCATCTTTTCAATCAAAGACTAATAGCATATATAGAAGAGAGAAAAATATCTGCATAAATATCTACAATAATATAGGATATGACAATTTCTATTAGAGTGGTATGAAGTGGCAAGGAAATTCAAAGGAAAGATTAATGCTGAATGGTGTAAGGGACTCGATTTTAATTTTGTGCATAAAAATGCATAATGGAAAATGTTTTGGGCTGCCCTTCAAAAATAGTGAAGGTCAGCTGGCGTGGCTCAGTGGTTGAGTGTCGACCTATGAACCAGGAGGTCATGGTTCAATTCCTGGTCAGGCATATACCCTGGTTGTGGGCTCGATTCCTAGTGTGGGGTGTGCAGGAGGCAGCCAATTATGATTCTCTCTCCTCATTGATGTTTCTCTCTCTCTCTCTCTCCCTCTCCTTTCTTCGCTGAAATCAATACAAATATATTTTTTAAAAAAGAGTGAAGATTTTTATAGGAAGAGATGGAGAGACAATATGATGTTGGGAAATGCATAATGAGGAGATGTGAGGAGTCCACATGAAAGTACAAATTAGTGAAGCAAAACGGTTGAAGATAAAGTTGAAAAAATATATTAGGAAAAGAACACAAAAGATTTATTTATAAAAGAGTGAGATAATTTAAATTTTATCTTTTTCATTAATCTATGTATATTTATACATTCCAGCACTTAATAGGTCAGTTGGAAAAATGAGATTACTGTTGCAAATAATCCAGGTGGGAAATTGTCATGGAAGGGTCACAGTGTTATCAGAAGAAATGGGAGATTAGGATAGTAGGTTTGTGTGTGCAGTTGTGTGAATGGGGACAAAAGTGCAAGTATGGCCCTAGCTGGTGTCGCTAAGTGGTTAGAGTGGTGGCCTGAGCACCGAAGGATGGTGGGTTTGATTACTGTTCAGGACACTTGTATGGGTGGCAGGTTCGATCCCTGACCCAGCTCGGGGAAACCCTCAGGATGAGTGCAGGAGCAACTAATCGATGTGTCCCTCTCACTCTGATCTCTCTCTCTCTCTCTCTCTCTCTCTCTCTCTCTCATCTTTCTCTAAAAAATAAATCAATGAAAAAAATATCCTCGGGTGAGGATTAATTTTTAAAAAGTACAGCTATGAAAGCTTCTTACAAAGGAATAATCACTGGGACTTATTGTTTGTTAGAAGCTATGGGAGAAGAGTGTTAGACACAGAGGGAAGGGTGAATAGCTTTGATAGGTGAGCTCCTGATTTCTGTAGGTGATGGTGCCATTAACACCAAGGAGCAGGTAGACATCAGGATGAATTCAGGATGAGTGCTTGGTTTATTAGGAAATGGTTGTTTTATTTTTTACATATTTAGTGCAGCCTAGTAGAGATGCCACATTAGCAATAGTAAGTGTAAACCTGTTTTTGGAAGGCAGTTAATGCTAAGAAGAATATGTACTTGGAGCTATTCACATTGAGGAGAAACTTGAAATTCTGTGTGAAACTGCAAAGACCTCATATGAAGAAAAAAGAGCATTGCATAACACTAGCTTTAGGGGATGAGGAGGCAGGAGACATGCCTTTGATGGAGGAAAGAAGGTTATTTTGGTTTCTATTACGGTTATTTTCATAATTTTTGTAAGGAGCATAAATAAATGTCTGAGGAGCAAAATACATCATTCAATCCCAGTTAGACCTTACCTAATCTAAGGAGAACTGATTCCAGGGCAAAGCTCAAATCCCTGTAAGAAACCAAACTTAGCTGAGAAATTAAGTTATAGAAAATTCTTGGAAAAGTAAACATGGAAAGGAGTGGCAATAAGTATAATCAAATGAATTGTTGAGCAGCAATGAGGATCCACCTAGGGTAAGATTTATTGTGCTGGCTATCATTATCACCATCTACGAAGAACTGTATTTGATATAACAAACAGGGTTCTTAATTAAGTTTGGAACAAATAAGGTATATAAGAAAGTCAAGAAGGCCAGATGTTCTAGGAACATGAGGATAAAAGAATCAGAACTGAATGTTCATTCTAGTACATTCTCATTTATACAAATGAGAAATACATATACACATGTAATACAAATTAGAAAACTGGAAAAATATAAACACATTAAAGAAAGAAATGAACATAACACAAGCAGCCAGACCATCCACAAGGGTCTTAGAGGCTTTGTAAACACAGTTATAGGCTAACAAAGTGTGGTTTTGACAGATGTGTAATATGCTATTAGGCCTACAAAAGATATCTGTGGCCATTTCAAACAAAAATAATTTCACAGCATCAGGGAGAATTGCAGTATTAAAACGAGGAATGAATCTTAAAGAAGCTAATAATCTTTGCAGACCTTTAGAATTGTATTGTAAAATAGTTTTGTTTAATGTATCACACATATAATTTTATTCTAAGAATTCTTCTTTGGTTTTTTTTTAATTATAATAATCAGGAGTGATCCTGCGTTGACAACTGGCATAGTTCAGACATCAGCCACTCTGAACACATTACGAGTTTCACAGGCCCTGCTGTGGCAGTGAGTCCTTTAGTTCTTGGATTTCCCTGAAGTCCAGTGAGGGAGGGGAGGGGGATGTGGTACCTGTGACAATTAAAGATTCTGAGCAATAAAATGGAGTTTTAGCAATCAGTATGGAATTATTTAAATATTATGACTGTACCAATATTATCCTATATAATAAAAGCATAGTATGCAAATTGTCCCCTCGACCAGAAGTTCATTCAGGAGTTTGATCAGGGGACAGAGCTGGCCAGGGGGAAGGGAGGGAGTACCTGGCCAGAAGCCAGCAGCCACTAGGAACCCTACCAGTGTACGAATTTCATGCACTGAACCTCTAGTATTATTATATATTATATTATATTATATTATATTATATTATATTATATTATATTATATTATATTATATTATATTATATTATATAATACTAGAGGCCCGGTGCATGAAATTTGTGCATGGGGGGGGGTCCCCTCAGCCCAGCCTGCACCCTATCCAATCCAAAACCCCTCGGGGGATGTCCGACTGCTGGTTTAGGCCCAATCTCCAGGACTGGGCCTAAACCGGCAGCCAGACGTCCCTCTCACAATCTGGGACCACTGGTTCCTAACTGCTCACCTGCCTTCCTGCCTGATCACCCCCTAACTACCCCCCCTGCTGGCCTGGTCACTCCCAATTGCCCTCCCTGCCAGCCTGGTCACCCCCAACTGCTCCCCCCAGCTGACCCCTAACTGCCTCCCCCGCCAGCCTGGTCACCTTTTACTGCCTCCCCTGCTGGCCTAGTCACCCCCAACTGCCCCCCACCAGCCTGGTCACACCTCACTCCCCCCCCCCCGCCCCCGCCAGCCTGGTCGCCCCACACAGCCTGCTGCTCAGTTGTTTGGTCGCCCCTCACTAACACCCCTGCCAGCCTGGTCACCCCATGCAGCCTGTTTAGTTGTCTGTTTGGTTGTTTCGGTTGTGATGGTTGCTTAAGCTTTTATATATATAGATTATATTATATTAGTGTACCAGCTAAATATTAACCCTGGTAATAATTACAGTAGTTATTGAAAGACTACTTCAAATATATATGCATTTTTCTAAGACAATCAAAACATATGTATCAACAATAATCACTACATAGAATTGATTTTTTTAAAGTAATATCTTTTAGTATTTTGTAACTGAAAAAGAGGAGCTTGAAGTTAACTTCACCTAAGTTCTTAAATTTAGACAGTGGGTTAACAAAATAATTGATGGATGAATTCCATCAATTATTTTGTATTTATATATTAGTGTATTTATATATCAATAGATGAAATGGCGATCAGAGATAGGGATAGAGATGATAGAAAGAGATAGCGATAGAGATAAAAATAGAGATAGAGAGTTAGAGATAGAGATATGTGGTTGCTCTATATTTACAATATACATATCATATGTACATACATATAGCTACTTTAAATCAAAATTGTAATCCCCACATAGGTTTCTGCCTGAAGTATAAAACTCAAAGAAAAAAAAAAATGCTCCTGTTTTCCACCTCTGATTCCCTACTTTCATTTTTAATAATTTTTCATTTAAAACTAGTCAGAACCTGTTGGGAGGAAAACAAATAAATTTGAATGCATTCATTAGCATGTTTTACCGCAAAGATATATAGTAAACACTACTTTAAAGTTTCTCAAATATAAAACATGTCAAAGAAATTTAATCAGTGATAGAATAATACTGTGAAAACATAAGAGGAAAAAAATAAGATTTTGTCTAAGCAAGAAAAGGCAAGATGTAGTGAAAATAATATTTACTTAACAACATTCTTAGTAATTTGAGCACCAAAGCAAGTGAAACATTCATCAAGATAAACATTCCTAGATAAACAAATTCTATTTTATATAGTAAAATGAATAATATTATTTTTAAAGAATTATACATAAATAGATATATTTTGTGTCATGTTATAGGAGCAGATGGACCGTGGTCACATTGTATATTTTGTCCCTGTCTCTCCAATCCCAGATACCCTTGTTGATTTCATTAAAATGACTAAAATAGGTTACTGTTAGTATATTTAATAATCTGTGAAAATCAGTAAGATTCCCCCTCGCCCCCATTATTTCTTATTTTCCTTAATTTTCAATCATTCTGTGCTAGTCTAAGTTTCATAAATATATTTTTAATGTATTTTTATTGATTTCAGAGAGGAAGGGAGAGGGAGAGAGAGATAGAAACATCCATGATGAGAAAGAATTACTGGGGACCGAGCCATAACACCGGGCATATGCCCTAACCAGGAATTGAACCAGTGAGCTCTTGCTTCCTGGGTCCAAGCTCAACCAGTGAGCCACCCCCAGTTGAGCCTCAATATTTGAGCCACACCTAGCTGAGCCTAAATATTTATGTCTCTAGTGTTTTGCCCATACAACATGTTCAATGTGATCAAATGCAAGTGCATTTTTACCTCCTGTTCCCTCTTTAAATTTTATTCAGTTGAATATCTTCCCCCAACCTAAAATGGAAACTAGAGTCAGTCATTAGTTTTAGTCCCACTCTTAGATAATAGAAATTTCTAAGCAACTTTAATCCATTAATTCTAATATTTGGTATTAGTCCATGATTCAACTTTCAATGAAAGATAAAACTTCTTTTCATCCCATCAATGTTGCCGTGTAGATGACTGTTACCTGCAGAAGTGGAAGAGATATGGTGAGCTCCAGTTCTTACCCACTAACTTCTTTCCTCATTCACTCAGTGATATTTTGGTCCCATCACAGTCAAATCCGGGGGAAAGAGTAAAAATATGAATAGACTGTCCTAAATGGAAAGGTGCTTTTGAACTTTCTAGGTCTTCCACTATCATGGAAGACTTTTTTGGATCCTTTAGAGAGTCCAAATACCAAAGCCTTTCATTGACTATTTCATGTCACCGGCAAAATATTGATTTACCAACCCAGCCATGCCCCTCTGTAGCTCTGTCACTGATCACTGGCTATTAAGGCCATATATTTTGAGGTAAAATAAACTTGTTCTTAAATCTTGATTCCATTACTTTGCAACTAGAACCCTTAGGCAAATTATTTTTATTTGCTAAATTCAAATTGTGTGTGTGTGTGTGTGTGTGTGTGTGTGTGTGTGTGTGTGTGTGTGTCTGTCTGTCTGTTAGGTATTTTCCATTAAGAATGAAAACTAAATCTCAAAGATTCGAAGCCTATAAAATACTGTGAAAACATTTCTGAGACCCACTTGCCATTTTGTCATTGGAGGTGAGGTTCAAATTATAATCAATGAAAGAACTTGTACAAGAATTAGAAGGAAAGTGAAAAGCCATTATACTGTTCTAATGGAGGTAGAGGGCATCTATAAAGATTTTAGTACCATCAGGAGAACTCCTGAAAAATCATCTGCTTTGATATTGCAGTCAATAGAGATCACCAACATTTTCCTATCATTTTAAGAATTACTAATTTCCTCACATCCAGTACTGTTTTTCTCTGGACTTTGCTTCCTGCCCTACAGAAGCTCTCTACGTGTATTATCTATTAAATCATTTTCCTGATAAAATATCTAAACAGTTGCTATTAACTAAGTTGAGTAATAAGAGAGCAAAATTTTAAAATAATGTTATCTATTTTATGGAACTGTAATGGGAAAGATACTGAGCACAGGGCCTGTGCTATTATTGTCATTACTATAGTTTTAACATTGATTGAATGCCATACCTGACCCGACCTCCCTGATTGGACACATAATCAACTACTGTACCTAAGAGAAATAAGCTGATACATCAGACTCGAGATTTCCAAGTGGTTTGATCATCGGCATCGGAAACCATCTTGAAATAGCACCATTTGGAACTGTGGACTTGAAGCTTCAGAATTATCTTTGACTAAAATTTTTATAACATATCAAAGTCAGTCATGTTCATTTTCTCACTGCAGAATCTCTCTCATATGTTTGTCTTCATTTCTAAGGACACTACCATAATACAGCAATAGTGAAATGTAATTGATATATTTCATCATCCAGATACCCAGCGGAGTGCTGGTTCATAGTAGGCTTTCAATCATAATTACTTTCTCTTTCCCATAACACTTTTCATACTATATAATAAAAGCATAGTATGCAAATTGTCCCCTCAGCCAGAGTTCTTCCAGGAGTTTGACCAGGAGGCAGGCTGGCCAGGGAAAGGGAGGGAGGCCCCGGCTGGTGGCAAGCAGCTGCTAGGGACCTTACCAGTGGACGAATTTTGTGCACCGGGCTTCTAGTGTTATTATAAATGTTTCTAATTGGTGTTCTTGTAAGAATGTCTACTTGGTAACCTTGCCTCTGGTATCTCCCGATTCTCATCTGTATTGCATTCTATTGTCAAATTAACTTTTCAAAAAACAGCCTTCTGAGCATGGCATTCCAAATACCCACAAAAAAATTCAAATACCCACAGAATAAAAATTTTCCTTTCTCCCAAGGATCAAAGTTCTCCAGATTATACCTATGTCTGTCTAATGTTATCTCTACTACTTCTTTCTTTATAACTTACTAGAGGCCCGGTGCATGAAATTTGTGAACTGGAGGGGGGGGGGGGGGGTGGTGTCCCTCAGCCTGGCCTGCGCCCTCTTGCAGTCAGGACCCCTCATGGGATGTCTGCCTGCCGGCTTAGGCCTGATCCAGGTAGATCAGGCCTAAGCCGGCAGACAGACATCCCTCTCGCAGTCCAGGACCCCTCACTCCTTACCACCTGCTTGCTGGCTCCTTACTGCTCAGCTTGTTGCTCCTTAGTGCTGCTGCGGAGGTGGGAGAGGCTCTTGCCACCACCGCTGTGCTCGCCAGCCATGAGCCCAGCTTCTGGATGAGTGGTGCTACCCCTGTGGGAGTGTACTGACCACCAGGAGTTGAGTGTCTGCCCCCTGGTGGTCAGTGCGCATCATAGTGACTGGTTGTTCTGGTCATTCCACTATAACAGTCACTCAGGCTTTCATTATGTAGATTTTCCTAGTACAACTGGACTAGTTACTATTCCCTGGTAAGCGCCACATTTTGTGTATCTGCTTTCACCATTTGGCCTTCTGCCTAAAATGCCTTTTTTCCCATTGTTACTGTAATTGTACCCATCTTCCAAGGTTATTCAAAGCTTATGCCGCTAATGAAGCCATGGCCAAAGTGAACCCTCTCTCCTTTTATCCTTTCTTATAGTTAAATTGACTATAGTGTGCCTTATGTTAGAGTAATTTGTAATTTTTCATGTATTCTAGTTAATTATTTTGGCTTTTCTACCATGAGACTGAGGTGAGAACTACATCTAAATCCTGGTACAAAAATATACAACATAACTAAAAATGATTAAGATCATTAGCTAAAAATTCAGACCTGAGTTAAACTTTTACCTCTTCTACTTCCTAATAGGATGACTTTATATCATTGGTTTATCTAAGCCTCTGTTTTTAACTTTAAAAAAATGGATAAAATGATATTTTCTAAAAGCACCATATGCTATTTGACCAATCAATAAATGGTTCCTTTCATTTTCCTAACCTATCTATTTAAATTAAAAAACTGATATTACAAACCATATCTGTTTTTGTTGCTGTTGTTTGTTTGTTTGTGTGTTTGTTAATCCTCACCCCAGGATATTTTTCCATTGATTTTTAAGAAGCGTAGAGGAGAGAGGGAAAGACAGAGAGAAACATCGATGTGAAAGAAACACATTGATTGGCTGCCTCCTACACACGTCCCAACCAGAGCCCGGGCCAGGCAGGAACCTGCAACCAAGGTATGTGCCCTTGACCAGAATTGAATCTGGGATCCTTTGGTCTTCAGGCCAATGCTCTATCCACTGAGCCAAACCGGCTAGGGCAATACACAGCTGTTTTCATTAGGAGTCCACTTTATAACCTATAAGATGCTTCAACACTGTAAACTCTTAATATTTTTTGCATATATATATACAGTAGCCACTATAATACATTTACAATGAGTTTCACCTCAGCTAAACCACTTAGAGCAGAATGATTTACTCAGTCTTTATAAAATCTGAGGATTTCCTGTTTCCAGAATGGCTTTCTGGCTTCCTTCCTCCTTCCTTCCTCCCTCCCTCTTTCCTTCCCTCCTTCCTTTAGTTATTTGTTTACTTATTTTTAATATTTACCCCTGTTTATTTCTATTTCCCAATGAAAATCTTTCTTTTGGACCTCATGGGTCAAAAGAGTACTCATTTCTCCACTCTTCATATTCTGTTTCAGACTATCCTTTTCTGCTTTTCGCACTGGTCTAGTTGACCAAAGGATTGCCTTGGTACACATTTATCAAATATAACATTAAACATGGTTCCAAAAAGGAAAGTATATCATTTCCCTAAAGGGAAGAGATGCATTCACTCATTCACTCACACATGAACAATTTGGATTTTGCTTGATTAGGGGTTTTATGTCCAGAGTAACCTGAAAGGGCAAAGTATTTCTCACGCCAAATTTTATAGGACACAACTGACCAATTAAAAACAAAACAAAATAAGGGAGTCAGCATTTGTGTGGCCCTTCAGGAGGCATCATGTCAGCAACTTATTCTTCACTGCAGAGTTTTAACACACCATTAGGCAGCAGACGTGGCCAAACTGATGTTACTGTGACTTTTCTTTGCTGTTTCCAGCACCTTTGGACCCTACATCAGCAAAAGAACACTAACTGCCTGTATAAATAGAAAGCACCAAGGAAGAAGAGTGGACTTGGAATTAGATTATTTAATATTTCAATATTATTGATCAATTACTGTATGCTAGCTGTTGAGGAAATTCCAGTTCAGGGACATATAATAGATAGTACTCACTCAGAGAAATGGAAGCAACAGACATAAACACAAGTGTGACAACTGAATGTAGAAAGTGAGATATGACAAAATGCTACAAATTACTCATATGTCGGAGGTATTTATGGGCCTATTCTCTATCTGACTTGTTATTGAAGCTTTTTCAGGCCCTTAACCATTATTACTCTAGAGCTTATCTACTAGATGTCAGCGAGATCAAGGTCCTTCTTCATGTTAGTTCATCTTGTCCAATACAAAATTAAAGTCTTTCCCATCACTTCCAAAGCTTTCATCTTCATTTTATTATAGAACTACTATGACACATGCTATTACAGTAGCTCTTTGGAGACAAATTTTAGCTAACTGAATTGTTATCTGGAACCATTTTCTAAGCAAGTTTTATATATATATTATAATTACAAATACATAGTTTTACCATAGATTGAAACCAAACCACATTTTATATCCACTTCAGTTCAGACTCAAAGAACAAAGTCTTCTTAAAATAGTCCATAATTAGCCCAAAAGACAAGCTAGTTGTTACTATTCCTAATAAAATCACTATGGACTAATCACTATGGAAAAGGAACAGAAGAGTAATATCCAAATAGAAGAGTTGGCAAAAGACATTACAAATAAAATTTCAAAATAAGTAATATGAGAAGCCAATAAATATAACTTTTTAAATTCCACCAGTAATTTAAAAAAAAGTAAATAAAATGAAATGTCCATTTTCACTTGCAATGTTAGCAAATATTCTTTAAGAATAACTTCTCCTATGTGTGAGAACTGGGAGCATTGGTACATGTCCAGGGAACCTTCATGTACCAAAATTCTGACTTTAGTAATTTATTGAAAAAATTCACAGATGCAGAAAATGTTTTGTACAAGAATGTTCTTTTAAAATAAAGTTATTTAAATAATAATAGTACAATAGTGGCATCACATCTAGTGGAGGCATCTGGCACTATACTATATACTTATTTATATTATCTAGTTATAATATCAAAAAACTGAGAAAAAGTGTAAGTAAGTATGAAAGCGGTGCATCATATGCATAAAATTCAAAAATGAAAATAAAACCCACTATTATTAATCTTTTCTTAACCACTGCTTTGTTAATTCTAAACGTCACTGATAAAAATGGTCCTCCACAAAAATCTTTTGTTTAAGTTCTAAGCAACTATTGTGATTACTATTGATATTTAATAATAGAGATATCAAATTAAGGTTTTTAAAAATAATTTTTAATAAACATTTCTTCTATATAAAGTTATTTTTTCAAGCTCCCAGTTATACAGCCAACCTCCCATACACATGGACTTACTATAAGCATTTATTTAGAGAATAACATCTAATTATTTCAAATCATTGAGCTCAAATCAGGTGCAGGTTGTATCTCCAACCCATGCTACATTTTCCTATAATTATATTTGAAATAAACAATGATAGCACAGTGATTGTAAAGAAGAAACACAGAACTATAGTTACTTCAATTCTGTCATTTTATATATCTACTAGATACACAAAAATTCGTGCAAGAGTAGGCCTTCCTCCCCCAGCTGCTAGCACCGGCTTCCCTCCTGCACCCGGGACCCGGGCTTCCCTCCTCCTGCCACCCGCAGGCACATAGGACCCGGGCTGGCTTCACCAGGAAGGACGTTCAGTCTAATTAGCATATTACCCTTTTATTATTATAGACTAGGGGCTTGTGCACAAATTCATGCACCTTGAAAGGAACTGTGGGCCATGAGGCTGCAGTGGGCACAGGGGGTGGTCTCAGCCCATCCTCTGCGCTCCTGCCCAGCCCATCCCACCACGGACCCCAGTCCCCTGTCTGCTAGCAGCCCTGCTCCTGCCACCGCCGCTCCAGGCGCTGACAGCACCAGCTCTGCTCGTACCTGCTGACGGTACACAGTGATTGGGCTGGAGCCAGCAGTGGATACAAACAGCAGCTGCTGCCCCGATTGCCCCTTAGGAGCAGGGGGAGGTGGAGAAGCCCTCAGGGGCGATTGGGGCCAGCAGCTGCTGCTTGCACCCGCTGACAGCACCAAGCGATCGGGGCCAGCACCGGGCACTGGCAGCGGGTGTGAGCAGTGGCTCCAGTGCCGGCAGTGGGTGCGAGCGTCCAGCGGGACCACGGCGCATAGGAGCAAAGAATTTTCAGTAACCACCAGAGGCTCGCCCTGATGACAGCGACCAGCACCCCGCCTTGATCTGGCGCCCCTGCTCACCTGCTCCACCAGCCCGCCATGGCCAATGTCTGCCATGTTCTGCGTGTGCCCCATGGTGGTCAGCGCATATCATAGAGACTGGTTGTTCGGTTGTTCTGCCATTCGGTCTATTTGCATATTAGGGTTTTATATATAGAGAGAGAGATTTAAGGTGCTGGTAAGATAGTTTTCATTCTGTCTCCTCTTAGCTTATAGACAGCCACCACTTCCCAGTGTGCTCATATGACCTCTGATCTCATCATAAGTGCCCCACCTTCATAACTTCATCTAACCCTAATTATAACTCCTATGGGACCCACCTTCAAATACCGTTACATTAAGGGTAAGGGCTTCGACACATAAATTTGGAGGGGGTACAACCATTCAGTCCATAACAAAAGAATTCAGGATAAATTAATTTATAATCTATTTGTTCTGTAGTCAAAAGTACATTTTCAGCTTCAGTGAAGTGAATTAATATGTAATCCATTGTTTTGTACATGGATTATTGCTGATTAAAAAGAATATGCATATCTTTTTCTCAGTCTAACAGTTTTCTGTAATCATAATGTCTGTACCACATTGCTTTTTTCAGCCTGTTGTCTGAGGATATTGATTATACATGCCATTATATTGCGGTTGAATAAAAACCATGTTTAAAAAGGACACAGCACATTATATATTCTCTTACATATGGTCAAGTATAGTTGAGAACTTGTTCTTCACAGGTAATGCCCAAGGGCTTTGGCAAAGGGAATTGAATCACTGGTATTTTCTTCATTGTGATTTGAATTGCAATTCAAGCTGGTAAAGGAAACTATATTAGTCATGAAGAGCTTCCTAGGAGAACCGATATCAAAAGAGGTTTGTGACATATGCATATATTACTGAAAATATTTAGCATACCTATCACAGCATGTAATTTAAACTAAAATATAAGAATCAAAGCTTTTAGTGAAGGGGATACTCTGTGACATCACTTTTGTATGACTAATTTTGACAGCTCATACCTTTCTAAACCCAAACACAGCTGATCACAAAAAAAGCCCAAAGGCTTTAATATCAAATGGAATTAAGCCTTAACACAACTGGGAAGTAGATACGAGTTAATCTTTTAGATTAGAAACGAGTAAAATGGAGGCTGAAACATGTTAAATGAATTGCTCAAGGCCACTCATTAAAAGCATCACTGGCCTTTCTGAAGTATTTTATCAGATGAAAGCCAGACTAATTCCATGATTTTATTATACCCATTGTGCTTAGCTGGTTAGTAGATACTTTCTTTTATCTGAAAAAATTATAGATATATTATTCTTTTGTTTCAGTCTTGAGGGGTGAAGAGTGACAAAGGGGCACACATTTTTTGCCTTACAGTACATGAAATATCTAGATACTACAGATCTTACTTGGCTTTCCTGATACCCATAATATGTTTTTGAAATTAATGTACTTATGTTTATTGAAAATAAAATTCTACTACATCAACCAAAAAAATTATATGTCCTATTACTTCTGTTCTTCCCACCATATTTTGAATAGAAGTTAGCTCTTTTTCTGTAAGTCAAAAAATCTTTTAATTATATATATATATATATATATATATATATATATATATATATATACAGTATATATGCACTATGTCAGGCCTGGTTAACTTTCCATGTTTTTGTTTAGGGATATGTTTAAGCAAGCCAGTAGATAGCTTTAATATAATTCCATAAAATATATTTTATGGCTTAACAGAAATGAAATATTGGAGTTTATTCATTATGGTTTACTGTAAAAGAAACTTGAGTGTACACCCTACAGAGGCATCCCAGAATAAACTGGTACTTACTAGACTAGACCAAATGCCATAGATTACATTAGGAAACAATCTTCCATTGTTCTGAAATGTTTCTGTTATTTAAGTGAACATAAAGATAATCATCAAAGTTCTTCAAAATTACTTTTTAAAGACTTTCAAATGGCTCCAAATAGGAGATTTGTAATAATTTGGATTGTTATATCTTTATATGTATAGCATCTGAATGTATTTTTCAGTTTTCCCAATCCAAACTTTTTCAATCATCACTGCCTTGCTATAAGTAATCGTGTCTACCTGGAATATATCCCAAATAGATTTGGGGAAATTCCAGTCAAACATCAAGTATTTGGACTGATATACCCAATTCATTGTAGCATTATTATGAAGTAGGCAGAAAGTTATCTTTCACAGTAATGTAGTAGCAGTAAGTTTCAGCTCCCACCAAATCCATCTTACTATTTCCAGCCTAATTAGTGTAGGGGTATACTAATTAGCAATTAATGACTAAAGGTATGAGGGAAATCACAATCAGAAATTTTACCATGATTTACAAGAATTAATATAATCCAGTGATTGCAACATTTTTGTATATCTCTATCTCTGTGACATAATATTCATAAGGCAAATGTCAGTCAAGCAGACCCATGTATGATCCATTTCTACTTTGAGTCACATATTTCCATCCACATCCCAAATTATCCTTGAAAGCATTTTAGTAGCATACTCTACATGCAAAAACATAATATACCAACATTTTTGCTCATAATAAATCATATTTAATGGCTCATCAGATTCCATCTTCAGTTTATATTATTGTAGATAGCATTCTACTTCAATAAATACTAAAATTTAAATATTTTATATTTCATACCAACTAGTCACCTCCGTTTAGCAAACATCTATTTACATAAAACATACAAAGCCTCTATAAGCAGCCTATATAGAAAATATAATACTTTTCTGGAAATATGACAAGTAGTTTGAATTAATAAAAGTAATTCATTTAATTAATAAAATGAATATGTATACTTAAAAATTGTTAGTTATATTTTCTGTATTTTTGAATCATGGAGTATTGAAATATCATGATATGTAATATTAATAATTAATTTTATTAATAAAATGAGAAGCTTTGTGAGCTGTATGGAAAACTATCTTCAAGTATTCATCATTTTAAAATTAGCATGCCAAGTGATACGTAAGCCATGATTTAACTATAGCAATTTGGCGAAGCAGATTATAAAATGAAGCAGAAGTAATGTCATCCTTGGTCAGTATCCTGTGAACCATATTTTGGTTATACAGTAGATTATAGTTATTTGTTGTTCTATTCTATAAAATCACCACAAACACTGAATTAGCCAGTCCTATAATCAAATACAGGGTTAGGTTTCTGTGAGCGTCTGGTCACAACAGGTTATTAATTGAGCAAAACATAACCCTATTTCATGTGTATTTCTGTATTAAATAAGGAATGACACCTTATATAATACATATCATTTATTCATTAACTTTGATCTCATGGCCAACAGCACCATAACTCATTCCTCAATAAAACCTATCTGATACATGTCTTTTCTACACAGGACACATCACGGCCTTCTTATGCTTTGGAACAATAGATATCACTTCACCACTACGCTTGGGCACCATTTTAATCAGTGAAATCATCAACAAAAAAGCACAAAACGCAGAATACGTGGCACTAAATAGACCACAGAAGAACAGTGTTTTCACTATGAGAACTGAAACCAGAAGGTGAAGCGTTGACTTATTTGACCTCAGCTGGAATATGTGCCATCAGGGGACTGAAAAATTTTGCTACTCTTTGCATGCACATGTCCACAAATGATAGGCCAAGGGCATACCAACCTTGAATTCAGGTTACAAATAACTTTTAGTAAGCAGACAAATTCTAAATATAGAATCTGCAAATAATGAGGATCATTGTGTATACATTGGAACTTGTACAAGTGATTTTAGTGACTTTTGTGCTTTTTTAAATAGTCATGTATATGATAATGCAAAGTATTTTTATGTCCTATATTTTATGAAGTATTTTTGCTAATATAAGTGGTAGTGCAAAAAAAAATTATCCCACAATCAATAACTTTAGAATAGATGTCAAATGCAATAAAATACAAGGCCAAAAACCACTCTGCTGCTCACTTAGAAGAAAACACTTTAAAAATATTGGAGATAATAATGAAAACATTTAAACAATATTTAAGTAACAACTTGCATCACAGTTGCATATTTATGTGCCTTGAGACTACATCAGCCCAAGTTTAGAATGCATTTTTAACTCAATTTTAATAACTCTATGGAACTTCATGATTTGCATATCAATATCCTCACTTTCACACTAGTCTTGATTTCACAGTTTAGGTATTATTTCCTAATTTCTGTTTACTTTTCTTCATGTAATTGTGTTTATGTAAGAATTTAGATTTTTGTTATCAGAAAACAAATCTTGTCAGCACCAATTGTAAAAAAGAGAGAGAGAATAAAAGGCAGGGGATATTGGGAAGGGGGGATAAGAGATCAACCAAAGGACTTGTATGCATGCATATAAGCAAAACCAATGGACACAGACAGTAGGGGGATGAGGGCATGTGTTGGGAGGTGGGAATGGCAAGGGGGAAGTCAATGGGGGAAAAAGGAGACATGTAATACTTTAAACAATAAAGAATTTGAATTAAAAAAAGAGAGAGAATAATAAGAATCTCAGGTATGTGTGGAACCAAGATTTAAATTTACCAGGCTTTCTTTTTCTTTTTTTTCTTTTTTTTTTTTTTTGTCTCTTATTCTGCTCCTGTCTATGCATTTGCTTCAATTTACCTACATGTAGAAGGTAGAATATGCCCACCTCATAGATCTAGTACTTGCATGCCAATGTTTTACTTAGCCTCTGAAAAATGTATGTTTGTGGTGTTCTCTCTCTCTCTCTCTCTCTCTCTCTCTCTCTCTCTCTCTCTTTCTATCCTCTCTCTTCACTCAGTTATTCATTTTCAATCTCTCTACCAATTTCTAGATTTTTTTAAGAAAGAGAATCCAATTGGATCAGCTTGGGTGAAAGGCCCACCTCAATGGGGCATAAATACAAAGGCCAGAAGATTGTGGGCCACCTTACACAAACTATCTTCCCGGAAAGCCCCGTAAGAACATGGGCCTTCCCGAGCCAGACAGCCATTCCAGATGATGCCTCCCTCAGCATCCAAGTAAGGTCCTTTCAACCCTCTGTAGAAAGGCTTACAATAATAATGCTCTTACTGAATACTGGGTTCTCAACACCTTTTATTATTTCTCCCTGACCGATGAGGAAACAGACACAGGGGGCTCAAGTGACATAACCAAATGCCACAGGAACTAAGTAACAGGCCTGGGATTTTAACTGAGACAATCTGCCTTGAGTCTGGGCTGTTAGAATGCCTCTCTGGGTGAAAGGGAAGAAGAGTGAGAAAGTCCAGTCATCATAACACATTACTTAGAAAATTAAGTCACATTTAGTAGGTTAAATACCTGACACATGGCTTTTAAACAGCCATTGTTTCAAAATTAAATTAATTTCTAGTGCTGCAACACTTCCACTGGCCTATGAAAATGGATTTAATATATGAAATTATTTTGAGAAATGTGGCCCCATTTTATGAAATCTTATATCTTTTGCAAAATGCATTTAGAACCAATATTATTCATTCTCTCACCTTCAAAATAATAAGAATGTTTTATAAAAGTAATCTATTAAGTGTATTTGTATGGTGTTTACAATAAACTGTTAATAAATAAAAATAAAAGAAACATTCAAAACTAATGTGCGGCCTTTCATTTAAACAGAACATTTGAGATGGTTGGTACTTCATGACACAGGTCTGTATAACAAACGAGAAAAAAGCACACTTTTATTTTTAGTTACTTTCTACTTTGAGTTTAAAGGAATGATTCAGAAATCTATTTATTTAGAACTTATAGAAAATTGAGGACTTAGTACTAGTATGTGCCAGGTACAAAGCTAAGAACAGGATTATTATACATTATACATTTTGAAATAAGAAATAACAATTCAAAGTATAATATATTAATATCCCTTTTCTGATGGGAAAAATTATGTATAGACACTCGTAGCTGGGATTGCTTCATCTTAATAAGCATTCTGTTACAGTGCTTCATGAATATTTAAAAGCTGCATTTTTTATCTCCTTGGCAATTAGAGCTTGATCAAAAATTTTAATATAAACTATCTAACTTTCAAAAGAACAATATGTGTATGAAGGCTGACGAACTATCACCACTTCACTTAGGGCAGGCTGGGTCAAAATTATGATGATTGATAGCTATAAGGTGCATACCTAACGGAAATGTTAAACACAAAGCAAATTCTGTCAACATAAGTGATTGGTTCTTTAAGTGGCAGAACAGTTTAAGAATGACATCCTGAATCAATTATTAACTAATTGGAAAATTAATTAGTGCCTGTCATTTAACCCTGAGTATTTTTAAGGTTGAGTTTGATTACAGTTAACTACCTGCCCGCAAGAAGCCAGTTTGTAAATTCAATGAAATTGTTGCCTCAATTTTTCACAAGTTAAGATATCATCCTTCATGGTCTTGCTATATGGTAATGCTTAAAAATTCATCAACCCACTAATGTCCATCAATGATTGGCACATTAGAAAACTGTGTCATGTTTAATATATCTCCTTCATTATATGCCTTGTAAATTTAGCTATTGCTGCTCTTTTCATTAGGTTCTACTAAGACCTTAATAAGATATGTTTACTCTTTCCCCTAAGGTTAAATGTTGAGTTTTTAAAAAAATTTTGAATATTATACAGAAAAAAAAAAACATAACACAGGTACATAAGCATAAAAATTAATAATCAATTGCTTAGTAGATATGGTCAGTCAATCTGTTATTATTATGGTTCCTTTAGTAGTTATAAAAGCAAAGTCCAGAAGTAATTTTATCAGAAAAAAAGAGCCAACATTTACTGAGCATTTGCTAGCTGCTGTGCTGGGCACTTATACATTAGGTGGTTAACCTTTAATTCATTTTTATAAAGTATATATTATTGTTTTCATCCTGCAGATAAGGAATAGAGAATGAAAGAAGCTAAGTTACTTGTTAAAGACCACAAAGCCAACGGGAGTTAAATTACATTCAAGCTTACTAAACCTGTGCTCTTTCCACAGCCCTAAATTCCCTCTTATCAATGGATGGAATATGAGGATGGACAAATTCACAAGTGTGGAAACATAACTTATAAAAGAACATAGTGAAAATGTTCATGCATAGTACAAAAAAAATGTAAATCTAGTAAATAATCATAATATATCATGTTTATCTGAAGAGAAATAGTGACTCAAAATGTTAACACCTAAAACTGGTGAAATATTGTATTGTGTGTCCACTTCTATTGTGCTTAAGGAGTAAGGTAGTACTGTATTTTATAGAAATTTTTGGAATTATATACCAAAAATCAAAATATGTTCAATGAAATATTTCTGAGAATCTAAACTGAGAATATAATAACAAATTTTCAATTTGATTTTATATGAAGGTATTCATCACTATATATATGGAAAAGGTCATGTTAATTATTATACATCCATTAGATAGATTATTACACAGGCCTTGTGATTATTATAAAAAGTATATTATCATGAGAAAAAATTTTATTTTAGATTTTATTGAATTCATTTATTTATTGGGGTGACATTGGTTAATAAAAGTATATAGGTTTCAGGTGAAGAATTCTATAATAGCTTTTAATATAAAGTAAAAATATCCAGATGAAATATTATATAAAGCATTATCACAATTGTACAAATATAAAGAGGAAAATGACTCTATGAAAGTACACAAAATTTTTAATAGGTCTGATGCTACCATGAATTGAATGTTTTTTATATCTACTAAAAACTTTGAGGACAATATTAAAAGAAATACCACAAATCTGTAACTTTATCTGCCAATTGAGGTATAGAATGATATAATTGGATACAATCAATACTTTGAAATCATTGTTTTAGAGCATGTGTGTGTTTGGCATTATGGGGGATGATTTGCTTATTCTTATGATAAAGTTCTTAACCAGAGGATATTTTTTCCTAACCAGAGGATATTTTTTCCATTTTTTTTGTTTGTTTTTTGTTGTTGTTGTTGTTGTTGTTGTTGTTTTAGAGAGAGAGAATAGAGTGGAGGGAGATGGGAAGAGTGAGAGAGACAGAAACATTGATGATGTGAGAAAGACACATTAATTGGTTGCCTCCCCACCAGTATCAAGCATACAACCAAGGTACATGCTCTTGACCTGGAATGTAGCCTTTGACCCTTCAGTTCAGAGGCTGATGGATGCTCTAACCACTTAACAAAATTGGCCAGGGCAATTCTTATGGTAAAGTTTGGCATGATCAATCTAGGAGGAAGGTTTCCACAAATAAGTAGGTCTCTTTTGTCAGTAAATGTTTACTAAATCAGATCACGTAAAGAAAAGTGCTGATAAGCTTTGGTATAGTACTAGTATACATTAGGCTATTTTTCTTATCAAAAGAAGAATATATGGAATATATATACCTTTTGATTTCTAAAGTAAGATAAATTTAGATATTCTGCATTTTTAAAAAATTAATTTTCAGGATCCATATCTATTCAAGCTTGTGATCAACTGATCAAGGCTCCTACCTTTTGCTTTTCTTTTTTTAAATTATCCTTTTAATTAAATGTCCCTTTAATATTTATACCAAATTCTTTTTTCTCCATTTTGCTTAAAATAATCAAATCAAGAAAGATGGAAATACACTTTTGTGAAACTTCAAATATTATGGACAATGAAAATAGGCAAGAAAATGAACAAAATTAGATAGTGGAACAATAAATATTAATAATATTATAAAAATTAAGTAATATAATTATCACAGGATATTCATATAGAATTAAGTTTAATCTGCAGTCACTTCTGTACTTTAAATCTTATGTTCAACAGTTGCTAGATGAGAGGGAGTTTAGGAATGTGTGAAAAAAGTGAAGATATTAAGAAGTCCAAGTTGGCAGTTACGAAGTAGTCACAGGAATGTAAAGCATAGGAAATACAGTCAACAATCTATCTATATATAAGCCTAAGCAACCATCGCAACCGAACAGAGGACTGAACAGGCTGCGTGGGGCGACTAGGCTGGCAGCGGGGTGAGTAGGGGTGACCAAACGACTGAGCAGCAGGCTGCATGGGGTGACCAGTCCCATGGTGGGGTGCAGTTAGGGGTGACCAGGCCAGCAGGGGGGGTAGTGAGGGGCAACCAGGCTGGCAGGGGGACAGTTGTGGGCGACCAGACTGGCAGGGGGGGCAGTAAGGGGCAACCAGGCCAGTGCGGGGGCAGTTAGGAATAACCAGGCTGGAGGGGGGGGCAGTTGGGGGTGACCAGGTCAGTAGGGGGGCAGTTAGGGGCAATCAGGCAGGCAGGCAGGTGAGCAGTTAGGAGCCAGTGGTCCCAGATTGTGAGAGGGATGTCCGACTGCCGGTTTAGGCCTGCCTAAACCGGCAGTCGGACATCCCCAAAGGGGTCCCGGATTGGACAGGGTGCAGGCTGGGCTGAGGGGACACCCCCCCATTCACGAATTTCATGCACCAGGCCTCTAATATTGTAATAACTATTTATGGTATCAGGGCATACTAGATTTATCCAGGGGATCACTTCATAAATTATATAAATGTTTAACCATTATGCTATACACTTGAAACTAATATAATATTGAATATAAAACATATTTTTAGAATTTAAATTACACAGAAGAGTAAATAAATAAATAAATACTACTATGTTAAATTAGAATTCAATTTTCAATTACTATAGAAAGTATTTCTCATTTCACTATGATTTACTGATATATATCTCTATATTGTTCTGAAACATGTATATAAGGTCAAATATTATCTTTAAACACAAAAATTTTTTATTTCAAATATTTTTGTTGTGATTCAGGAAACTGACAAGTTTCTTAATGAACAGAAGGCAATAGGCAAAATAGTATAATACACCAATATAATATAAAATTGGGAGATGTTCTCCATAGCATATATTGTGTATCCCTTCCCCTAACTGTTTTCTAATTATTTATTTAAGCCTTTCAGGTGAGTTAAAATTTATCCTTTAAACCCACAGCCCACCTCTAGTATCTCCACATATCCCAATATCATTCTCCACTTTAGCTGTCTTTGTATACAGGAATGAGTAGGCTTCTTGGAGAGACATTTTATAAGTAAAATAGGTTTAAATGATGTTGTAGGAAAACTGGGACAAGGCCTTTTTATTTGGAATATGCTGGTTTTGAAGCACTTTCAAGGCAGAAAGAAAGAAATCTAGTACTTTCAGAAACAGAAGAGAAAGATCTCCATAGATATGTGTAACTCTTCATGTAATTTTGAATTTTTCTATTTTACACCCTTTACAAGGCTCTTAAAGTTGTACATGATTGTCTTTTTATGGCTTTGGTTGCAGCCCAAAGCAGTGTTCATTGTTAAATTGGTAAATAACATCCTTGATAATTCTTTAGGGATGCATTGACTCAGTAGGAATCAGTTACCATTGGACACTAACAGGCACATAGCAGTCTGAAGCTGAGGAACATTCATACAGCAGCTTAGGAAATGTAATGCACCTGTGACTCATAATATATCTGATTCAAGCTATTGATGCAGAATAGGCACACACAAAATATCTGTGCCCTTGACTATTAAAAACAGACACTGGAAAACCACTTTCAAACAGTCAATATACACAAAACAAAAACATGCTGTTGCTTTTTTTCACACATATATGAAAAGTGGGAAGAGGTTTAAGAAGCTAGAATACAGTAATACCTGGAAATTGTGTGCATGACTACAGGTCCTATTGTTAATCTACTTGTGAAAGATAAAAGAAGTGTTTTAGATAAACAAAGCCCACATATGAATGAGTTAAGCAATTATTCTGGATATGTCTCCTTTCCCATCATGTTGCTACTCTTCTAATTCATGTCAAACATTGAGCAGTTTTTGGAACACAGCAAGCTTTTAGTACATATCTACTACAGCTACTGCTGTTATTGTTACTACTACTATTGCTACACTATTCCTACTGGCTATAAACTTAGTAAATTTCTGAAAGACAATACAAAATCTTCTCCAACGGGGCAGAGCAACAAAATAATTCACCTTTCAAATCAGGAGATCTAAATTTGACTTATATCTTTAACATTTACTAGCTTTGTGACCTTGGGAAAGTCAAATAACATCTGTAACTTCCCTTTCTTTGCCCTTAAAATAAAGGCATTAGTAATGGTACTCACAGAATTATTATAAGGATGTCATGAAATTAAATGTGATATGTAAATACTATTAGTTATTAATTCTATGCCTAGAAAGTTGTAGATTTATGGTGGCCAAGATATGGAGACATAGTATTAATGGTTTCATATATACTATGGAAGACTATTCAGCCATAAGAAAAGATAAATACAGCCAATATGGATGAACCTTGAGAATATTAGGCTAAGTGAAATAAATCAGTCATAAGAAGCTAAGAACCATCTGATTTCACTGATACGTGGGTTATAAAACTGAAACTCATAGACACAGACAACAGTATGGTGGTTGTTCAGAGCAGATGGAAGGGGGTGGGAGGGGAAGTACAGGGTAAAGGGGGCCAAATATATGGTGGTGAAAGATGATTTAACTTTGGGTGATGGGCAAACTATGCAATATACAGATTATGTATCATAGAAATGTACAGTTGAAACCTATATGACCCTATTAGCCAATGTCACCCCAATAAAGGTAATTTTTTTTAAAAATGAAAAAATAAAATAAAAATGGCTTTTTTCTATCTTTTATTGTGGCTCATTTTGAAGTCATAGTTTCTAAATGATTAGCACAAGTTGAAGTCACAGAGTACAATACAATCACTCTAGCATCATGTTGTATTTACCTGAGACAAAGTTTATAAAGAAACTCTATCTGTTCTTCCCCCACCCCTCCAGAAATTGTATTTACTATAACTTCCATTTGTGTTACTTACTTCTTGGTTACCAGAACAAGGATGTGTTAGCAACATCAGATCTGGTTGAAATCTTTCCCTTCTCAGAGAATGTACTAATGAATCTGCATGGAAGTGGAACTGAGATAAAAATACAATGACCTTTCTTCTATTCTGTACTCATTGATTCTGTTTGGAGGTCTTTGCCTTGCACTCAGTAACTTCATACATCAATCCCTTAGGCAAATTAATTATCTGCACACCTATTGTATACTCAAATTATCTGCACACCTATTGTATACTGTTTTAGAATCTGTAAAAACATAAAAGTAAAATGCCCCTTCTCTTAAGGTTCCTACATTTCCATTAGTAAGGCAAGGTATACATTCATAAAAATAACCCAAAAAATTGATGAATTTTATTAATTGCATAGAGCACAGGGTGTTAACATTATCTAAAGGAAAGTCATTTATACGAATTAATAGAGGAGTGCAGATGAAGTAGAATGAATCAGAAGTGTGTGAAAGCAACTTTTGAAAATATGCAAAGATCTAAGTCTGAATTTATAGCATGAAGTGCTGTTTTCTTTATCTCTTCTTCTTGTTCTTTTTGACCACTTTACTTAAAGGACACCACCACTAGGCAACTACTGAATTGAAAAAATAAATATAGGCCTGACCTGGCATGCTGCAGTGGTTGAGCATCAACCTATGAACTAGGAGGTCATGGTTCAATTCCCGGCCAGGGCACATGCCCAGGTTGCAGTCTCCAGCCCCAATACGGGGGGGCGTGCAGGAGGCAGCCCGTCAGTGAGATTCTCTCTCATCATTGATGTTTCTGTCTCTCTCTTTCTTCCTCTCTGAAATCAATAAAAATATATTTTAAAAATATTTTTTGAAAAAAATTTAAAAAGAAAACAAATATAGTTGCATTTACTATGTGGCTTAAAATTATTTTCCCTAACTCTTGGATAAAGTAGTTTATGTGAGTGAGTGATCACTCAACGAGGCCTGGCATTATGTCAGTTGGAATTCCCTATAAGTTTTACTTTTAGAACAAATAGTAAAACCCTCAGTCCAGAAAGCACACAGAAAAATATATTCACTGAACCATAAATGATACTATAGAAATAGACTCATAATATGTAACCTTATCTCTAGACATCATCTTAATATTAACAGTTATCTTTCTTTATGATTTATCTTCTTTGAGGATTTCTTGCTTTTTAAGTGTCCCATAAGACTCCCTTGAGATATGTTGTATGTAATGATACTCAAATACTATTAAGTGGGAGTTAACTATTCATTGGAAATGTTTACTTTCTCTGGCCAAGCATTTTTGGGCTCACAGGCAAGAAAGACTTTTTTTTTCTTTGTTGTTCTTTCCATACCATTGTGATGTTTTACTTTTCCCAAGAACCTTTATCTTTTGAAGTGTATGCCATCTTAACTGACCCTCTCCACAATTCTGTATATTATCTACCAGCTTTGATCACACTTGACCATTTAATAAAGCTTTGTCAATTAATCCACACCCTTGCTTCACTGTAACTCCTAGCTAATTTCAAAATCTAAAAGGGTTATTTATGCATCCAGCAGTATAGCCTAGTAAATACTGGTCTTCTTTCACCTAAAACACTTGACCTCCATTCCTCTTCAGCAATTCTTCTCCTGCCCTACATGGATTGTCACCATCCATACCTACTTAACTGACTTGTGAAATTATCAAAAGGGAAGAACATTTGTTTCATGCCATCCTGATGAGTTTCTCATAAATGTTCTTATTATTTTACCTCTCCAGAATACCCATTAGCAATAAATCTCTCCTTTAATTAGTGAAGACTTCCAGTCCTTTGATCTAGTCCTTCGTAAGACCCTTTGGAATTTAAGTAATATCAACTTAAAGTAGTTCAACATAAAAGGAAAATTTAATACAAGATGTGGGCATATTTCAAGGAATCAAATGAATGGTAGGAATGGAGACCAGCTTCAAAAGGTATTAGAATTAGAAATTGCAAAGGTATCAGGGTCCCAAGCAGTATATTCTTTGTGGTTCATTTTTGTTCTTACTGTGTATTTCTTTCCTTACTGGACACTGACTTCCTCTGCCTTGCCATAAAATAGTAGCAGAATTCTACTGTAAAGCTCCTATATTTGCATTACCTCAATTCCAGCCAAACCCAGATTTAGTGACTGTTTCTGAATTCCAATTTATGGAAGAAAAAAACTTACTTCTCAGCAATCTAGTATTGATTACTAGGCCAGTGAAAACCATCGAGTGTTGACCTCTGGGCCAATCCTATATAATGAAGAGGTAATATGCAAATTAACCCTCACAAGATGGCTGCCTATGACCAGGCTGGCAAGGGGGTTAGTGAGGGGCGACCAAACCACTGAACAGCAGGCTGCGTGGGGAAACCGGGATGGCAGGAGGACCATTAGGGGTGACCAGGCCAGCGGGAGGGGGGTCAGTTGGAGGCAACCAGGCCAGCAGGGGAGGCAGTTGGAGGCAACCAGGCTGGTGGGGGTAGTGCAGTTTGGGGTGACCAGGCCGGCAGGGGGGGCAGTTGGGGGTGATTAGGCTGGCAGGGGGGGCAGTGAGGGGCAACTAGGCCAGCGGGGGGGGGGCAGTTGGGAGCAACCTGGATGGCAGAGGGGGGCAGTTGGGGGCAACCAGGCTGACAGGGGAGGCAGTAAGGGATGACCAGGTCAGCAGGTGGGGGGGGCAGTTAGGGGTGATCAGGCTGGCACGCAGAAGCAGTGAGGGGTGATCAAGCCGGCAAGGGGGGCAGTTAGGGGCAAGCAGGCAGGCAGGCAGGTGAGCAATTAGGAACCAGTGGTCCAGGATTGTGAGAGGGGTGTCTGACTGCTGGTTTAGGCAGTCGGACATCCCCCAAGGAGTACCGGATTGGAGAGGCTGCAGGCTGGGCTGAGGGGACCCCGTGTATGAATTTTGTGAACCAGGCCTCTAGTTAACTATAACTGGGAAGTGAGTATACTGCTAGATATATATGGCTACTAAGTACCAAGGGAAGGGGGCTTTATAAGATCAACACAATATAAAAACACAGACATGTTCTATTTTTCTAGTCTAGTACCATCCTCATAGATTCATTCTTTTCATTTTACACTCAACTTCCAGGTCTCTCTTCAATGATATTCTAGGTTGCTCTATGATACTCACATCCTCCATTCCTTGATAATGTTTAACCCTGGGTCATTCAAAATAACAGCTTTACCTTCCTCTATTTACTTGCTAATGAGAATGTAATTATACATGTTTGTATTATTTAAAGATATGTTATTAATGACATCCTGGTACTGCATACATTTCAACACTCCTTTTGTTGATCCCTGATAAATTCTTTCCAATTTTATGCTTTGGTTATTCCAAATTTGCCCCTGTTATCACCATCACACCCTCTCCCCTTACACACATACAGAGTTTCAATATCTGACATCATCTCCAAATTTTCAGTAGAAACAGGCCCTATGTAGCAACTACCTAGTTCCCAAAATTACCAAACTCATCTGTAACCTGATATTGGCTCTAGTCTTAGGCTATATTTTAATGACCATCTATAAGCTAATTACCCCTAACTCTATAATGTAACATCCTTCTTTCTCCTGAATTCAACAATAATTCCTCCTCTTAAATCCATCCACTAAATGTACTCTGGAACTCTACTAATTATCACACCCACTTCTTGTATCTGATTTATTTTTCTATCTATGGTCCCCCTCCCATCCATAGCATATAAATATATTAATCAATTACCTCCTACTCCCCAATAAAAATAATTTTCTTAACCTCCCTCCATCAAAAGCTGCTTCCTTCTGTTCTCTGTACCAGAAACTTCTTTAAGAAAGCATTTTCCACATTTACTTTTTTTTTAAAACCACCCATTCATTTCTTAGCACACTGAAATTTGCTCCTAATAGTGAAGTCCACTAAAATTTTGAAAATAAAGGTCAACAACACCTCCTACTTGTCAATCCAATACCATCATCTGGTTTTCTCCCTATTTCTACATCTACTTTAATGCTGCTTCCTCTTCCTTTCAACTCTAAAATATTAATTTTACTCAAAAGCAATCAATCACTATTGGTTGCTAATTAAACAGCCATTTCTATATCCTTTCCCTTACTGGCAAAGCCCAATGTTTACAACAAAGACTGAAAAGAATTATGATTTTCTTTCCCAAACTGCCTTAAAATTTTTGATATCTCTCCAATAAGACAGAGAAAAACTCTTCTAGAGGTCTTCTCAGAAAGACTAAATTCACAAATAAAAAGGGACATGAAAGGGCAAAACTCTCATCCCTTCTCTTTTTCTTTGCTATATATGGATTAGTTATAAAAGCAGGTGATAATTATAGCTTTGGGAACCATTTTTATAGTAAATGCATAAGATAAAAATAAAAGATGAAAAGATCTTTGATCCTTGATGACAGTGTGAATCCCTAAATCAACTTTGGGATTGTCAATCTGATTTTTTGTTCTATGGGAATA
The DNA here is from genome assembly GCF_951640355.1 of Cnephaeus nilssonii. Lineage (NCBI taxonomy): Eukaryota > Metazoa > Chordata > Mammalia > Chiroptera > Vespertilionidae > Cnephaeus > Cnephaeus nilssonii. The sequence goes on along the minus strand of NC_137072.1, from coordinate 76,966,241 downwards.
AACATTATTTTGCTTCAGCCACTTTTAGTTTACTATTACCAGTGATCTTATATTTTTATTAATTTAACTATCCAACCTTTTATTTAATACTTTGGCTCCAACAATAATAAAACTACATGGCACACAGAAAGCACATGATGGTAGCCTAGGAGGTAGTAGATGAGTAATCAATATTTATTAAAAATTGAGGACATTATTTTGAATGTATTCTAGAATATCTTCCTATTTTCTTCAGGATAAAATTCTAACTCTTTGGCATCATAGAAAGGCTATTTCTCAAGCTGACCCTGTATTCGTTCAAACTTTGTATATCTTTGCCTATGATAATACCTTCAAGCTATTTTCCTGCCCCTTCTTTTTAGCTTTGTGAAGTCTCATAAAAGTCATATACCAGCTACTCTGATAACCCTTGCTTTCTGCTGAAGGCATTAAATACTGTCTCCACTATGTTCATGACATCTGTTTATACCTTTATTATAGCATTTATCAACCTATATGGCAATGATTTGTTTACCTGTCTCTCCTGCACCGTGAGTACCACCAGAAAAAGAACTGTTTCTTATCTAAGTGAGCCCAGATCCCAGCTTACTGTCTGGCACAGAGTAGAAACCCAATTAATTATTCTGTTAAGAGTAAGGACTCTTGCTCATTAGTTTCTCAGGAACAAAAGTCAGATAACAGCCTGATTTTTATTTCCCTTTGTAAATTTTTAAAAAAGATGACAGTCCTAAAAAGCATGTGTTGTGAAATTAGATAACAACAACAAGAACACTGGCTGAAATTGTGCCATATATGTATTAGAAAACACTAAACTTTGTCAGTGTTTCAATATATCACCTTAATTAATTATAACACCCACATTTTCACAATGCCAGTAAAAAACACTGCTCACACTTTACTACCTCATTGCAAATATATATATCCAAGGCAAACATTTATCAAATGATAATTTCAATTCTATCATTAACTTTCTATGTTTATATGGGTTTTTTTCCTCTAGAAATTCCTACTTCAGGCAAAATCCCTAACTCATCTCTGGTCAAACTAGCAAGCATCCCCTTCCTTGTGATACTATCTTGCTTTGGATCCCTTGTAATATGTCACTGGTAGAAAGAGGAGGTCATCATTTTTTTCCTGTTCAGTCATAAGATACACTCATCACATGCGTGCCTCCAACTTTCCCCTTCAGATGTCTCCTCTGGTTTAGAAGGAAGAAAAGAAAAGGATGGAAGGAAAGATGCTTACTTAGCCCTATTCTCTATGGGCAAAGTGAAGGGGTGAACCAGACTTTAATAAGGTTCCGATGACAGTGGCTCTCATGCTTACTTATCTTTCTGATCCCCTACCAAAGCTTTACTGTTTTGTGTGCTTTTATCATCTAACCCCTGTTTTGAGATAATTTTTTGTACATACTCCAAAAAGTCAGGTTGTTTCTCATAAAGCCAACTAATTCTCAACTTTGTTTTCTAAAGCAAAAAAGATGTTGATTCCCACAATTGTCACTCCTCAGAACTGTTCTTTTGAGCAGTGTGAGGTGCTTTCCAAGCTGTGGCTAACCTCTATCTGCTCCAATCACATTTCCAGATACAGCAGCTAGTCGGAGCAGTACCCTCTCCACCATTTTCCATGTGAGATTAAAACGGATGAAATATCTGGTGATAGATTACACTGACATTTCATTGCAAAATACAGATCTAGAACCAGGCACCACAGCTATCAGCTCAAGATGAAAAACAAAACACTCTAGATAAAAGTAAGTACATACATCTATAAACAAAATTTGAAGAATGTTGAAACACACCTGAAACATATATGCTCAATAAATGCTTGTTGAATGAAAGAATGAATGATGAGTATATTATGTTAGTTTACCCTTTGACAAAATCATGTTTAAATCTGTAAAGTAAATGGTCTCATCCCAAATGTGCTCAATCTTAAGAAATGTTCAATTTGAATATCTAAAAAACATACACCCAGGATTATATTGTCTAACAATCTGTATATCAGATTAAATACTTGAGACTATTATTTCCAGGAGGGATTCTATTTTGCATTAATAATATGAGCCTTTGATCAATACAGAAATACCATATCCCTTACTCAATTACTTGTGTCTAATAAGCAACCACATAATGAAGATTTCTGCCCAGGCCCCATATATCGACATAGATTTGGGGGAGGGGGGAAATGAGCAAGAATTTCCTTATTTCTTCCATCCACAGCCACATAGGCATCTCAAAGAGCAATCAATCAATTGATAAATAAATAAATAAACAAATAAATAAATAAATGTAAAGTCTGTTTTCTCCCTTCAAAGGAACTCAAATTCATTTAGAGGAAAATGAATGAAGATTGGAGAGTACTTGGGATCATAAGTACTTGGTGGCACAAGGGAGCATTTCTCTGTTCATAATAATAATTATACTAACAAATAAAGATACTCAGCAGAATAGACAAAAAGTAATGCAAACTTTTGTAATACAGTGGATGAAGAATATTTTTTCTATTATTATTCAAAAGAAGAAAGCCAGGTTAACATTAGAAATCTGTTCACAGTACACAAAAATCTAGCCATGTAGGAGAGGGCACATTCTCTTAACAGGGTATGAATTCACTTATGCTTTCCTCTTAACAACAAAAAGTACATATAGGTAGTTTATCAGGAAAGGGCTCATAGAAGAGAGATTTCAATTTTATGAACATTTAGAATTCTTTGTTTCCTATCTTCTCACCATAGCAACTTAACACACACACACACACAAAAATCCCTGCCCTGTTTTATATCATGATTCCTTGCTCCATAAAAGCCAGGTAAGAGCGCTTTAGCAAATCATGTGGCGATAGCTTTTTATCTGCAGGTATCGGGATGAAAGACCACCATTACAGCTCATTTTTATGAGCATATGTGGTCTTTTAAGCAAGAACACATTTTCATTCATTCACCTTCCAATTTGAATCATTTTGCAACACTCTGCAAGTTACCTGTATAAGCCTTCCCTTGTCTAGAAATGGCCAATGTTATGAATAGACCGACAGTCTCTAGCCTGCAATGAACACCCCACCTCTAAGGAAAAAGAACCATTTCTAAGTCCAGTGCTTTTCTTCTTATTCTCTTTTATATTTCCACCATCTGAGAAAAACTGGCCTTTAAAACACTTGAAACGTGATTGTTTGAAGGGAAACCTGAACTGTGTATCAGTCTAGCTGGAGGTTTTTCCCCAACAAAGTTATTTCTACTGGGGAGAAATATGACTCTGAAAGCTCTGTCACCAAAAAATAAATAAAAATAAAACAAGAAAAAGAAAAGCATTTGCTGCTTACTTTCAGGTGAAATTCATATCAAATTGTTTCAAGATGGGATTGGGTCTCCCTGAACTGCACTACCTTTAACAGTTTCAAGTTAAGTAACTGGTACTTTTTAGTTTTTAAAATGCAATTCACTGACTATGAAAAGGCATTTATTGAGGGTAGTCAATAATTGCCATGTAATTAAAGGTGCATGTTGAAAACCTACACAGGAAAGAGGATTCTGGGAAGATGGCAGTGGTGGCTAGGCAGTTTTCAATGTTGCTTAATCCCCACATAAAAATAGAGTATTTAGAGAGCAAAGTCAGTAAACTGGGGGCAACACTCACAACAAAACTAAGATAAATGAACCCCAAAATACATGGGTAGAGACCACCCACCAACAGCCTCAAACCTACAGGAAGCCTGAAGCCTGCATCCCTGCAGGGGGAAGAGGAGGGAATCAACAGAGCAATGTGTAGGAGCCTATGAGCAGAACACTAACATGTCCCGCAGATACAAGATGGGAAGCAGGGACCACTGTGGGAGCAGCAGGTAAACACCAGGCGTTTGGGAGTGAAACCCTCTCCCTGAGAATGACTGAGCAAGCTGAGAGAGGACACCACTTAACTCTCAGAACTGACCCCTTTCGGAAGGAACCCAAGCTGAGGAGGATTTTCTGGAAGGGGAATCAAAACTGAACAAGATAGAAACAAGAAAGATAAAGGAAAAAAAGAAAAGTCCAGATCAAATCCCAGAAAGCACACTCCCACATTTTTAACCACAAAAACAACAAAAGAGGGAGCTCTGTAAAGTTATATAAGCTTTCCTAAATCCCGCTGTATGAAAATTAATTTCACATAAACAGGAACAACCAGGTCATATCCCATAGAGTTATCATAATAATAAAAAAAAGAGGTGAAAGCTGAATAACATACTATAGATAGTAAAATCATGCTAAAAAACCAGCCCAGGAAATCTTCTAAACTAGGTAGGAAACATTAAGAAAATGCTAAAGACATGAAAGAAACAATGTAAATCAGATGTAGAAAAGCTCAGAAATGATGTTTCTTAACTCTGGAAATAATTAGAAATAAGAGAAAAAGAATCCCAAAAGAATGCAAACATAAATGAGAAATAACATAATAGGGAACAAACACAACAGTAGTTTGCTTAGGTAAAATAAAAGAAAAAGCTTCAAAATTTAAAAAATAATAAGGGTAAAAAAAAGGATTCAAGAGAAAGTTAAAGATATTAAAGACATGAAAAAAGTAAGCATATGGATAGTAGGAAAAGAAAGGAGATAAAACTCAAAGTAAGGATATAGAACAAATGCTAAATCCAGTAATCAAAGAAAATTTTCCTAAAATAAAAGATTTTAAAATGCACATTGAAAATGCACATAGTATCACTGATAAAATGACCCATAACAACATAAAAACATATTCCAATAATGTAAAGGAAGGCAGGAAGGAAGGAAGGAAGAAAGGAAGGAAGGAAGGAAGGAAGGAAGGAAGGAAGGAAGGAAGGAAGGAAGGAAGGAAGGAAGGAAATAAAGAGCACATGAGTTAACATAAGTTATAAGGGAAAGAAAAAAATTTAAAAATGCAGTGACATATTTAAGATAGTCAAGAAAAATTAAAAGTGTGCGTCAAGAATTATTTTAATTCAATAAATCAGATTTTCAAGTTCAAAAGATACAGGCAAACTTCTCTCAATGTGCAATAATTCCAAGAATAAAGAATCTACTAGAGAACAACCTCAGACAAGCAAGACGACAAAAGAGACACTGACATAGACTGCCAGTGCATAAATACACAGTTACCTATAGCACTGAGACTATGTGAGGGACACGGGGGAGAGAATACAATATTAATGACTATATTCTCAGACAACATGGATATTAAACAACTATAAGAATGGGAATAGGGAGAGCAAAAGCAAACAATGCCAATGGTTTCAGTAATTATATTGGTGACATTATTAGTACTGCTACTATAAGACTACATTAGAAAAATGAGCAACTATGAGATTTTCTATTATTCTCCATGCTCTTGAGCACTACTATTCTCAGAAGTAAAGATACAGATGCAATGAAGAGGTTAAGTAAAAGCCCTCTAGTCTTGAATTGGAATCGGAAGTATCAATCTGAATTTACGTTGGGGGATCATTAATATAAAGAAGGAAAATAAGACAGAATCAGCGTAGAAAACAAAGGAAGGTTTTCTACTTTAAATAGGATGATTTAGGAAGATGACCCTTGAAAAGGGACTGAATGATGTGATGGTGTGAGCATGTCATATCTGGGGACAGAGCAATCGCAGGCAGAGAGCCGCAGGTGAAACCATCCTGAAGCGCGCTGTGGGTCACCTCTGCCTCAGTCTCTAAGTCCCATTTCCCTTTGGCCTACTAGAAAGTTGTTTCAATTTTTTTTTAATTGGGTTGTATTATTAAATGAAGACTTCAATGAAAAATATTAAAGTTTAGAAATAGACATGTTAACATGAAAGAAGATTCACTTTTAGGAAGTAGTTTGCCAGATACATAGGAAAACCTGTTCAAGGAGTAATAGAAAGTTTCCCTTCCCATTCTTTCTTTCTTTTTTTTAATCTTTATTGTTGAAAGTATTATATATGTCCTCCTTTTTCCCCCATTGACTTCTTCTAGCTGTCCCCCACTCCCTGCCCCAGGCCTTCACCCACCTGTTGTCAGCGTCCACGGGTTATGCATATATGCATACAAGTACTTTGGTTGATCTCTTCCCACCCACCCACCCTCCCCTGCTTTCCCTCTGAGGTTCAACAGTCCATTCTTTCTTTTGCCTCCGCCTATTCCATAAGGATAGTTCTAATAGGGATCCCAGCCTTTGTTTTTTCCCCTTGGAGGATAGTGGATATTAAGGTGGATAATGTGAAACAAATAGAATAGTAGACTCGAGAACTAGGGCCCCTCCTTGCCACCTATCATTTTTATGACCTTGGGCAGGATGCCTAAATGCCCAGCTCCATCTACCACCACTGAAAATAGTAACGTTTACCTCACAGAGTTCTTGTAACTATTACATGAAATACCACATGTAGAAAACTTAGAATGGCTTATGTGACACTGCAATAAATATTACTTATTATTACGGTAGTTGGAGAACTATCACCGGATATAGGAATGTGATGAGTCAGAAGATGTAAGATTATATCCTGGCTCCAAATTGTACCAGTCTCATTCCTCAGTCAAGTTCCTTAACCTTGCTGAAACGCCTTCCTTCACTTATAAAATAGAGATAACAAGTACATCCTAGAACTAATATGAAGATTCATCAAATTTTAGTTGATCCTGGGTATTTATCTACTTATATATTATCTTAAGTGCTTCCAAAACAAATATTAAATGTACATACAATACGCATTATAAAAATAAATACTGCCCTAACTGATTTGGCTCAGTGGATAGAGCATCAGCCTGCGGACTCAAGGGTCCAGGGTTCGATTCCGGTCAAGGGCATGTACCTTGGTTGCGGGCACATCCCAGTGGGGGGTGTGCAGGGGGCAGCTGATTGATGTTTCTCTCTCATCGATGTTTCTAACTCTCTCTCCCTCTCCCTTCCTCTCTGTAAAAAATCAATAAAATATATTTTAAAAAAGAAATCCTTTAAAAAAATAATAATAATTAAATAAATACATACATACATACATACATACATACATACTAAGGTATCCCCCTATGTTCTGAGAAAATATTAGATGGTAATTTTCTGCCACAAAATTAAAATGCCAAGTGTGCTTGACTTGGCAGAACGAAAATTGGAACAACTTGGTGAAGATTAGCAGGGCCCAACACAAGGATGACATGCAATTCATCAAATGTTCCCTGTTTTAAAAGCTCATTGAACTGTATACTTACAATGGGAAAATTTCATTTTGTGTAAATTAGGTCTCAACAAACCTATTTAAAAAAATGTTTTACGTTACTAGCACCTGATAAAAACTTTCTTTTTTGTTGACTTGCCAGACCGACGATTTTCCCCTAGGTCTGTTACAATCTCCCCCAAATTTCCACAATTACTCCGCAATGGTGTGCATGTAATTGTGGTCATATTTTCTTCATTAAGATTCCACTATGGGCAGATAATGCAGTGAAGATCTGTGGTCTTCTGTTATACATATAAGAGGACTACAGATGCAATCTTCAGTGGCTGCTTGCCTGGGCATGTGGAGGGAGAGAGGGACACATTCCCTTCCTATCACCTTCCTGAGTGGCACACACAGAGGACAGCCAGATTCCACCTACCACCTTCCTTACTAGTGTAAGGAAGTAAAAATAACAACTTGTACTTTAAAGTTCACCACATTATTCCCTACATTTTAAAGCTTATTACTATCATCTGAAAAATAAATGAGCAGCTGAGCACATTTTCACAAAGAGGTAAGTATAGAAGCCTCATACAAATTTGTTAAACTTAGCAAACACAGCCCTAGCTAGTGTGGCTGTTGGTTGGGTGTCGTCCCATGCACCAGGAGTTTGCCGGTTCACTTCCCCATCAAGGGCACATAATGGGGGGAGGGTTGCAGGAAACAGCCGATCCATGTTTCTCTCTCTCTCTCTCTCTCTCTCTCTCTCTCTCTCTCTCTCTCTCTCTTCCTTCTTCTCTCTCTCTCTAAAAATCAATAAACTATTCTTTAAAATTTTTTAAATGAAAAATAAATGAACTTAGCAAAGACAGTTCTCATTCTGCACAGTGTTTCAATTACTCTGGTTTAATTAAGCAACAGCGGCCCACAACAACCTTTCAGTTTTCAATTACCAGTATATACTAGCTGTGAGTAATTGCATGAAAAAGGGTCTGTTACTATTTCTTCAATCCACAGATCACTACATAAATTATGGGTACACATTATGATCAGTGATGAATCATGTCATTTCTTTTAAAATCCGTCAGTGATTGGTCACTGTAATCTGTTACTCATGCATATGCAACAAAACATGTACTTTATCTCCCAGTGTTACAGAGATACTATGGGCAAAATAACTAACTTTTAAAGCACTACACTAGGGGATAATACTCCAGATCACTCTAATTTCCTTGGGTACTTGAATGAAAATGTGAAACTTGCTTTTATGACCACATGCAACTTCATCAATCCAGCCACTGGACCAAGGATATATTTAAACTTTTAAAGCCTATTTTCCTAGATGGAGTTTCAGACAAGCGATTGATGCTACAACTGGAGAGCATGCCATTTCTTCAGCTGAGTTTAGAAGGAAATATGACATAAACATGCAACTAAGAACATTCAACAATCATGGAGGGAGGAAAACATGTGCAATGTGGTAGAAACTTTTAGCTCAGGGTGCAAATAACTTTGCAGGATTTAGATTATACATAAATGGAGTTTTACATGAAATAGCTGACCGTGGAAATTTTCACACTGGCTGCTAATAGAGGGCATCTACATATACAACCAGAGAAATTTAGTGAAGGTAAATTCATAGGCATAAATGAGGAAAGTGTGTGTGATGAAAAGGATAAAAATGTTCCAGAGGAAGTGAGGAAGTAACACTGGCAAAAAATAAATAAAAACTTAAAGAACCTTGGAGATATTTCATGACATTAAAAATGCAAAGGATATTCTATTAGAGGCTGATCTAACTTAGAAAATAACATAAAAATTTACCAAACCATGGAAAAAATGATCTGTGTATATCGTTATTCAACAAAAAGAAGGCAAGACTCTTCAAACTCTTCTTGATAGAATTAAACAAAACACTTTAACTTTCTAAGTTTTAAATATCAGTGCACTAAATAAATATTAGTCCTCCTATTTTGTCCATTTCTCTACATATTTATAATCAATTAAGAAAGTTGATATTTTGGTGAAAACAATTAAAGATTATGAAATAATCATAATGTTCCCCATTGATTATTAGGGTTACTTTCACAGTTTCAGCTTGTACAATCATTTTGTTATTGTTGTTTTTAATTTTTTTTCTTGAATTTTTTTTATTGATTTCTGACAGGAAGGGACAGAGAGAGAGAGAAAAAAACATCAATGATGAGAGAGAATCCTTGATTGTCTGCCTACTGCGCAACCCCCACTGGGGATCAAGCCCACAACCCTGACCAGGAATCAAACCTTGACTTCCTGGTTCATAGGTCGAGGCTCAACCACTGAGCAACACTTGCCAGGCTACAATCAATTTTTATGGTTCTGCATTGCTGTGCAAAGTGAGGCCCAACTGCATATCTTTGAAGTACATAATATTCAGAAGTAGATATTTACATTCAGAATTAATACAAAAATCTAATTGATATGTCATCAAGATATTAGAGCAATTTTGGAAGTCTAGGAAAATAACTAACAGAAAGCTATTAGCTAACATGGAAATAGGTTCTCTGCAGAAGGAACCCTTGGTCTTTATTCTGAGTCTCACCAAACAGGGTTAATTAAATAAGCTTTCCCAGATTTCACCCCCGCGCCTTTGATATGCACCTTGTGCTCCCTGCCACACAGTAAACTTAAGAGGGCCTTGCCTTTTTTTTTTTCTTTTCTGTGCAGAGGTTGTAATTTAGCTCTGTAATGTATTAGTGTGAATTAATACTGTTTCTAAAGACCATTTACCTGACAGATTTATTTCCAATCAGTTGAGAACAACCCTCTTTAGGAATATTGCACATTTTCTTTGACATTTAAATTCTCAAATGTCCTTCTGGTGAAATTGGTGAGTATATAGGTTGCTACTACATAGGAACATAAAAGTTGAGGTTAGCAGAGTTTAAACCAAATCAGGAGGCTTTTTAAATAGATTCATGGAAAAGTTTGAAAACTAATATTTTGAACACTGGAGAAACTTATAAAAGAAATACCTTCAGGCATGTTTAAAGAAACATTTTCTAAAATAATTGTATTTGTTGATGGATGAGTTTGTATTCACCAACTCAGCATCGAGTATCACGTTTAGAAACTTCTTCTGGTATTAAGCGCTATTAAAAGGTAAACTGAGGTTAGGGGTTCTCTTCCAACAGAAGCTAGAGGAGAGAATTTTATCGAGAAAACGTGAAAACAAAGCAAAGAAATTATCTTATTGGCTATAGTTTAAGTGGTTGCCTTAATTGAGATAGACTTATTGGCTGTGACTAGTTGTTCTTAAGTTGCATTTTCTTGGGTCCAATTCATTGATTCTGGCTGAGGTTGTGGTTTGTTTTCATAGTCTATCGAGGCATTAAATCCACCTCTGTCCAAGAGCCTTCTTGTTTTATTACTTTTACAGCTCTCACTCCTAAAACTAATAGTTAATTCAAATGCAATAAACTTAAGGTAAAACTAGCAATACAATATAAAGTTATAATTACTTTTTATAAGTTAAGCATTCTGGCTTTATTTCCTTGCATTAACTGTAAATAGTTTTCTGATTTCCATATTTCAATATGGAGATCACCAGAATATCAAGAATATATTCCTATCCATTCAAATAGGGGGGGAAATCACCTTTTTAGTCTCTTTCAGCCACTTTATATGTCCAGTGAGCACTGTCTTTCACACTTGATCAAAGCAGGGCCTGATTATTCAGAAATTGTAGGTGAACAACTGTTACAAATATAAACCAGTTAGAATAATAATCAAAAGTGAAAAATATGTATTACTACAGTCTGTGCACATCTGTGTATGTGCATACATGTATGTGAATGTGTGTGTGTGTTTGGGGAGTATGATTTCAAACAATCCTATGTAATAAAAGCCTAATATGCTAAGTGTCTGGTCGCCCAGTCATTCATTCAACCAATCAAAGCATAATATGCTAATGATATGCTAAGGCCACTCAACTGCTATGCTATGACGTGCACTGACCACCAGGGGGCAGACAGTCAACCAGTCAACCAGTCAACCAGTCACTATGACATGCACTGACCACCAGAGGGCAGATGCTCCAACCAGTAGGTTAGCTTGCTGCTGGGGTCCAGCAGATTGGAACTGAGCCAGACGAGCCGAACACACCCTGGAGCCCTTCTGTGGTCCCTCCCTGGCTGGCCAACCTCCCTCATCCCTCCCCAGCCGTGATCATGCATGAGTGGGGTCCCTCAGTCTGGCCTGAACCCTCTCACAATCCGGGATACCTCGGGGAATATCGGAGAGCCAGTTGTGGCCCGATCCTGCAGGCTAGGCCAAGGGACCCCACTGGTGCATGAATTCATGCACCTGGCCTCTAGTTAATTATGTAATTGAATTAATCAGTGCTTGTGTTATTGTGTTGATCCTTGTTGTTGCTCTGAGAAAGTATCAGAGAATTGGCTGAAAATTGTTTTCTTTGGTGATGCTGAAAGAAGTGGATGAAAGTAAAAAAAAAAAAAAAAAGAAAACACCCATATACAACAAACAAACAAACAAAACCATATACAAGTGACTTTGTTCTATAACAAAAAGTGAAAGTGATGCCTGTTCTTAAGCAAGCATATTACATGTGACCTAACTTGATTTAATTTATTGGTTCTTTTTTGTTTTTCCAAACTTAGTGCTCTCATAAATATTCCTGATTTAAAATCTAAACTCAAGATGAAGGAAAATTATTTTAAATGTGCATCTATTTACAAAAGGAAGTGAGACAAATGTTTTAAAATTAATCTCTATACTAAGACACTACTACAATGTTCAAATGAACCAATTTGAATCAACTTGAACCAAGTTCAAATAAATATTTGTCACTAATAAGATAATAAGGAATAGCAAAATGTCTTTCATTGCCACTATCAGTTTAATGAAATAACTGAACTCCTGATTATGAAATTTTATATACATCAGAATCACTAGTGGCACAGCAGATATGCTGAATGAGAATCTTTATAAACAAATAGTGAGCATATGTATTTTTTAACAAAATTCCACAGATTTTATCTGAAGCATTCCAAAAGACACTGTGTAGGATAAAAATGAAGTAAATATATAGGCTCAACCTCAAGAGGTTTAGCATTTTGCTGGAGAATAAATTTGAAAATATAAAAAAATTTAAAAAGACCATATAAATGTGGTATATTCACTCAATAAGAGATTAATTTTAAAGCTATTCAAATAGAAACTTGATGAAAATTTCTATAATAACTTGTGTTTGATAATTCTCTCTTGACTATAAAAAGTGGTTATTATTTAAATGTGTAAATAGATTTAAATAAATCAATAAACAAATAGCACTGGAAACAAGGTATGTTGATGCAGTTTGGTATTTCTATAAATACATATGTGGTGGGTTAGTTCGAAAAATGTTTCTCCCTTAACATTATAGTATCATATCAAGAAAATTTACTTTGGCATTAATTAGTCTTCAAAATCATTGTTTGTAAAAACTGCATTTCTCTATCACATGGAAGAATTTATTAATCACACAGTTTCATAGTTACTCATTTATATTTCTAAGTTTTGGTGTTTTAAATAACATTATGATGAATCTTTTTTCATGAATATTTGTACATATATGATTATTTTTCTCATAATGTTTTTTGAATGGAATTGAATCAAAGAAATGAAATACCAAGGCGCTCACTATATGCTGCCAAATTGCCTTTTAAATATTTCGCCAATCTGCACTCCCATTAGCAGTGTTAGAGAATGCCAACACTGATTATTATCTTTTTATATCAGTGGCAATTTGGGGAAAAAAGAGGATGATATTTGATTGATGCTTTAGTTTTCTTTTATTTTCTTCCTGATGAGGATTAATCCTTTTCTCAAAGATTTGTTAGCTAAAAATATTCTTATCTTCATTAGCAAGAGTAAATTTAAGGGAAAACATTAAAGAAAACCTATCAGGATCATAAAGAGAGCTTCAGTTTGGCAAAGCTTAGAACACAGCTGATATGCATAGATTGGTTTTTCTGAATCAAAATCAAATAGAACATAAAATTCTAGGTCATGTGTTTGGTATTTGGCAGGTTAGAAGAAATTTATACATCAATTTTCATAAAACATTAAAAGTCTCTTCAATTGGCTAAAAAGACATCTCAGAATTTTAAAATTTATGTGGCACCTATAACAGAACATTTTAATTAGTCAAGCCTAAGTGACACAGAAACATATGGAACAGGCAGTAATCTGGTTGCAGAATGATTGAGCAGTTGTGGGTGAAACAAGTTAAAGAGGATAATCAACATTAATGTTAATTTTTTTTTAGCATTAATGACTTCTTAGCTCAAAGCTTCACAGCTTCCAGGTGTCCATCCAGATGCCACACATTAAAATGGTCCTTCGGTGCACACTGAGCCACTCATGCAGGGCATGGAATAGTCACCAGCATGCAAAATTATTCTCCAAATGAAGGCGCTGATGGCACTTGCTTCCAATTTCCACATCTTTGACACTCATAACGATGAGCCCAGCTCCAACCTCGGAATTTTTAAAATTTGAAAACCCATTAAGTATGAATTAAGTCTTGTTTTAAAGGGAAAAATAATACTTTCGCTTTTGCATTCCATAATCTTCTTCAAACCTACAGACAAATTCTAAATACTTTGCAACAACAGTGCAGCACATCATTACAAACACACACTCACACACACACACAATCACACATTCTGTAAAGCAAATCACACTCCCTTACCATTGAAAACTATAAACATAAAGCACCTTATACTAAGCTATTGGGTTTTAGTTCTGTCCTCCATAAAGCAGAACTAGAAATAGGAATTCAAATGTAGGTCAACATGGAAGAATCTGAGTTGACTGGTTTGAACAACCTCACTGTACAAAATTAGGGTCCCTCCATTATCATCAAACACAGGCATGTAACCATGTAACAGGTATGTCAAATAGCAGACATTTTCAATTTTGGTGCAGTCCAATTAACCAATTTTTACTATTATCCTGTATACTGTAAAATACAATTTGGCAGCATATAGTGAGCTCCTTGATAGTCTTCATTTATTTGATTCAATTCCACTCAAAAATATTATGAGGAAATAATCAGGTATGTACAAATATTCATGAAAAAAGATTTATTCTGCTGCATATTTTACCTCCCATGATAACAATGATCATCTGAAAAAAATTTCAAAATTAGCAGCTATAGTAAGCAGAATTGATCTAATACGTACGGAGTCAAAAGTGTCAACTGAGTATGATTTTGTCTAAATATTTTAGAAATGGACTATTTAGGACCAAATTCTAAAGTGAATGAGTAACAGAGAAAAACTAAAAAAATAAATAAATTCTGAATAAAGGGAATTCAGACTAAAAATATGTGTACTAAGAAGCTTTTCAGAAACTTATGATGCCACTTTCAAATTCCTGTGCTTATTTATAGCCAGTTCTGACAGAACTATTCATAAAATGGTTGAGAGACATTGGATACAGCATTTTTATTTATACTACTTAACTTTCTGCACTGGAAATTTGTGTTGGCTTCTCATACAACTGACTCAGCTTTGTTCTCCGTTTCTTACAATAAAAAAACCCTTCACTCATCTAACATTCTCTGTTCAATTTACTCCATTCAGAATGGGTTACATGCCTTTTAGTGACCCTTTTTCGTCCTTTACTAGTAAACCCAAAAGTCCATAGTTATTCTTTCCCTATTATGGACTCACAACCGCCCCCATTCTCTAAGCTCAGACATGCTCATCTTATCAAACATGGCCCTGACTTAGGGACCATGGGCCTGCCTGGCACTTTCTCTCCTTTCTGACTAGAACATTCTTCCATTTCCCCTTAAGGGACTGACTGAATTTTATCCAGGCTTCATCCCCTAAGAAAATACATCTTTGGCCCAGCCAGCATAGCTCAGTGGTTGAGCATCAACCTATGAACCAGGAGGTCATGATTCGATTCCCAGTCAGGGCGCATGCCTCGGTTGCAGGCTCAATCCCCAGTGGGGGTCCTGCAGGAAACAGCCAATCAATAATTCTCTCTCATCATTGATGTTTCTATCTCTCTCTCCTTCTCCCTTCCTCTCTGAAATCAATAAAACTATATTTTTTTAAAAAAAAGAAAAGACATCTTTGGACATTCTCTATAAAAAGCTCCTCTCTGCACTTTATACTATCCCACTACTGCCATACATTTTCCTGTAGTATTTATAACTCTGTCAAATTATCTTATTCATTGGTGTCTCTGGTTATTCCATATTAGATTTTATTACTATTCCCACTCAGTTAAGAACAGTGATTTTTGTGAGACTTTTATCAGCATACATTGTGATATGTATTTAAGGTGACAAGAAAATCTCTTTTTCTAAACTCATAGAATACATGCCAGATGGAACTTAAAAACAAAGTCCATGTAGTAGAAAATATTTTTTCAAAGTACACTATATTTCTTGGACTCTATAAAGCAAAGGGAAATATGCCTGTTAGCAATAATCTGCATCCTCTGAGTTATTATTCAAGAGAAGCAAAAAAAATTTTAAAAAGCATTATCAATGAAACATGGTATACTGGAAAGGATAGAAAGCAATTCACAAAACAGTCAGAAGGCCTCGTCTTGGAAACCACTAAGCTATATTTTTTGAGGGACAAGAGATAAAGAAGGGGCAAAAATTATTCAGGAAAAGAAAATATCCAGAGGCACAGATAGGGGTGTGACAGGGTGACCAAAGTAGCAGAAACAGGAAGTTAAGGAGGCTTGAGGGGTGGAAACTTAAGAAAGAGGCTAAAAAAAGAGAGATGTTAAAACACATTGCCCTCATGATTGTTACAAATAAAGTATTACACCCAACACTTAGTAAACTACTATGGCTGTTTAGAGGCACAGTGTCCATGTTAAGGAATTGTTCTTAAATTATTTGATCACATCGCTATTTTCTAAATCACAAAAGGAATCAAAATTATTTGAAGCCAATATTGAGTTTACTTTCTTTTTGAGTGAATTTGCTTTCTCGTTTTATAATATTATATCCTACTATGGCATAATAAACTAACTATATTCAAATATGAGGGCATGCATTTTATCTCAAAGACAGCAGTTCTCCACACTGGATTAGTCTCTTTAGGGGTACGGTGTATTTCCATTAGTCAGACTTGCAGCCACTAGGACTTAAAGAGTCACAGTGGGAAATAGCCAGCATCCAGGAAGCTCCTTCATAAATTCACCATACATACTTAAAAGAGCTGGCCACAGGCTCATCTGCTGTCACATTTGTCCCCACAGTCATACGTAGAGTGGCTGTCCCTATTAAAGCTTGAGGGACACTGAGATATAGAGAGTTCAATGGCCTCCTCAGTTGTGAAGCAACTCACCAGTGATGTTGAACTAGAAGCTGGCATCCGGCCTCTTAAATCGCTGGTTTCTGAGCATGCCTACGCTTTGTGACTATATTATCAGCATGTTTCATTTACTGCTGCAAACATGTTGTTTTTGTTAAAATTCAATCATAGGGGGCAGAAAACACAATTAAAGAAAAAATTTACAAGGTCTGTTTGCTTATGAGAAAAATATGCTTATTTAAAACCAAAATGTTATAAAACATTAAAGTTGAGAGCGTCATTGGTCATAACATATATAATTATAAATAGTTTTTATCCATTTGACCATCAGAGCAAAAGAAAATCTTTTAAATGTAAACATTATTTTAACAGCATATAATAATTAACATGCAGTAATATTAATGTATACAGTAACATAATATACATATTTAAAATGTTTGATAAGTTTGACATGTGTATACACCAGTGAATTCATCACTATAATCAAGGACATTAATATATCCACCACCCTAAAAAGTTTTCTGCACCCCTTTTTATCCCCCTCTTGCTATTCCTGATACCATTCCAATTTCCAGCCAACCCCTAACCTACTGTATGCCATTACTGATTAATTTCAATTTTATAAAATCCTACATAATAAAATGGTAATATGTAAATTACCATCACTCCGCTACGCTCACGATTGGGCCAGCAGGAGGCGCAGGGGCCGGGACTCAGGGTGGCCGGGGTAGCTGATTGGGCCAGCAGGACACTGAGCTCGCGGCGCCACTGGCGCCGCGAGCTCAGCGTCTGTGCCATGGCTGCGCCCGAGGCTTTCGGAAGGCCTGGGGCACCGGTGGACAGCCGGCCAGGTCCCCCACGATCAAAGGCCAAAGCGGGGGACCTGGCCGGCTGTCTGCTCCGGCGCAAGGCCTTTCGAAAGCCTCCGCAGCAGCCGGAGGCTTTCGGAAGGCCTGGGGCACCGGCGGACAGCCGGCCAGGTCCCCCGCGATCAAAGGCCAAAGCGGGGGACCTGGCCGGCTGTCTGCTCCGGCGCAAGGCCTTTCGAAAGCCTCCGCAGCAGCCGGAGGCTTTCGGAAGGCCTGGGGCACCGGCGGACAGCCGGCCAGGTCCCCCGCGATCAAAGGCCAAAGCGGGGGACCTGGCAGGCTGTCTGCTCCGGCGCAAGGCCTTTCGAAAGCCTCCGCAGCGCCGGAGGCTTTCGGAAGGCCTGGGGCACCAGCGGACAGCCAGCCCGCTGGTGCACCAGGTGCATGATTAAATCTTGCACTGGGCCTCTAGTTTTATATAAATGGAATAACACATAGCATGTACTCTATTATTTTAATTATGAATAATTATTTTTAGATTAATTCATATGGTTGCATGTATCAATAATTTATGCTTTTAAGAATTAGAGAGAGAACAACAAGAAAAGCCCACAGTAAGTAGAAAGAAGCAAATGATAAAGACCAGAGCAGAAACAAATGACATAGAGACTAAAAAAGCAATACAAAAGATCAATGAAACAAATAACTGTTTTGTTTTGTTTTGAAAATATAAACAAGATTGAGGAACCTTAGGCTGGCCTCATCAGAAAACAAATACAAGGGACCCAAATAAAATCAGAAATGAAAGAGGCAAAGTAACAACTGACATAGAAATACAAAGGATTGTAAGAAAATACTATGAACAACTAACTATATGCCAACAAACTGGACAACTTGGGTGAAAACATACAATCTTCCAAAAACTCAATTAGGAAGAGTCAGAAAAACTTAATAGGCTGATAATAACTGATGAAATTGAAGCAGTAATCAAAAAATTTCCTGCAAATGAAAGTCCTGGACTAGATGGCTTCACAGGCAAGTTTTACCAAACATTCAAAGAAGAACTAACACCTATCCTCCTCAAACTATTCCAGAAAATTCATGAGGAGGGAAGACTTCCAAACTTCTTTTCATAAGGCCAACATTATCCCAATTCCAAGATCAGACAAAGATAATACAAAAAAGGAGAATTACAGGCCAATATCCCTGATGAACATAGATGCTAAAATCCTCAACAAAATATTACTAAATCAGATCCAGCATTACACTAGAAAGATCATACACCATGACCAAGTGGGATTTATTGCAGGGATGCAAGGCTTGTACAATATTTGCAAATTAATAAATATGATACATCACATAAACAAATTATTAAGGATAAAATCACCTGATCATATCAATAGACACAGAAAAAGCATTTGACAAAATCTAGCACTGTTTTTTTATAAAAACTCTCAGCAAAGTGGGAATAGAGGGATTATACCTCAACATTATAAATTCCATATATGACAAACCTACAGCTAACATCATACTCAATGAGCAAAAACTGATTCCCTTAAAAACAGACACAAGACAAGGATGTCTGCTTTCACCCCTCTTGTTCAACATAGTACTGAAAGTCCTAACCACAGAGATCAAATGAGAAGAAAAAATAAAAGTCATCCAAATTGTAAAGGAGGAAGTAAAATTGTCATGATCTGTAGATGACATATTGTACACAGAAAACTCTAAAGACTCCACACAAAAACTACTAGATTTGCCTAGCAGCTTTTGGCTTAGTCGATAGAGCTTCAGCCTGTGAACTGAAAGATCCCAGGTTTGATTCCCGTCAAGGGCACATGCCCGGCTTGTGGGCTCGATCCCCAGTGGGGACTTGCAGGAGGCAGCCAATCAATGATTCTCTCTCATCATTGATGTTTCTATCTCTCTCTCCCTCTTCCTTCCTCTATGAAATCAATAAAAAATATATTTAAAAAAAACTACTAGATTTAATAAATAAATTTGGCAAAGTAGCAGGATATAAAATCAACTTCCAGAAATCAATAGCATTTTTATACACCAATAATGAACTCCCAGAAAGAGAAATTAAAAAACAGTCCCACTTATCATTTCCACAAAAAAATAAGAAACCTTGGAATAAACAACCAAGGAGATAAATGACCAGTACTTGATAAACAATAGGACACTGAAAAAAAAAATAGAGGAAGATACAAACAAGTGGAAGCATATACTGTGTTCATAGATTAGAAGAATTAACATTATTAAAATGTCCATACAACCAAAAGCAGCTATAGATTCAATGTAATCCCTATTAAAATACCAATGGCATATTTCACATATGTAGAAAAACATTCCAAAAATATATACGAAACCAATAAAGACCCTGAATAGCCCCAGCAATCTTGAGAAAGAAGAACAAAGTTGGAGGGATGACAATATCAGAAATTAAAGTATGCTACAAAGCCATTGTAATAAAAACATCCTGGTACTGGCACAAGAACAGTCATATAGATCAATGGAACAGAACAGAGACCCCTGAAACTGACCCACATCATTATGGTCGATTAATATTTGACAAAAGAAGCAACAATATACAATGGAGTAAAGACAATCTCTTTAATAAATGGTGTTGGGAAAATTGGACAGGTACATGCAAAAAAAAAAAATGAAACTAGACCATCAACTTACACCATACACAAAAACTCAAAATGGATTAAAGACTTAGTAAGTTGTGAAAACATAAAAACCTAGAAGCGATATTTCAGACATCTCATGTAGCAGAATTTTCACCAATACATCACCTAG
The DNA here is from genome assembly GCF_951640355.1 of Cnephaeus nilssonii. Lineage (NCBI taxonomy): Eukaryota > Metazoa > Chordata > Mammalia > Chiroptera > Vespertilionidae > Cnephaeus > Cnephaeus nilssonii. Next base: position 76,946,165 of record NC_137072.1, on the reverse strand, counting down.
GCAAGGGAAACAAAGGGAAAAATAAACTAATGCGAGTACATCAAACTAAAAAGCTCCTGCACGGCAAATGAAACTGCCATCAGAATGAAAAGAGAACTCACTGTATAGGAGAACATATTTGCCAATGATACATCTGATAAGGGGTTAATTTCCAAAATATATAAAGCACTCATACAATGCAACAAAAGAAAGACAAATAATCTCATTAAAAATGGGCAAAGACCACAAAAGGCCCCGAATAGAGAAAGCAAACCTGAGAAAAAAGAATGAAGCTAGACATATCATGCTACCTGACTTCAAATTATACTACAGAGCTACAATAATCAAAGAGAATGGCATTGGCAGAGAAACAGACACACAGATCAATGGAACAGAATAGAGAGCCCATGTATAAAAGCACATGTATATAGACAGATAAATTTTTGACAAAGGATCCAGAAACACACAATGGAGTAAAAATGGTCTCTTCAACAAGTGGTGCTGGGAAAACTGGAAAGCCACAGGCAAACAAGTGAAACTGGATCACAGTTTGTCCCCATGAACAAAGATCAATTCCAAATAGATCAAAGACATAAATATCAGACCTGAAACATGAAGTTTACATAGAAGAAAATATAGCTACCAAACTTATGGACCTTGGTTGTAGAGAACATTTTATGAACTTGACCCCAAAACCAAGGGAAGTAAAGTAAAAAGTAAATGAATGGGACTATATCAATCTAAAGAGCTTCTGCACAGCAAAAGAAACTGACAATAAAACAAAGAGGCAGCCAACCAGACGGGAGATGATACTTGCCAACAGTAGCTCTGACAAAGGTTTACTTTCCAAAATATATAAAGAACTCATAAAACTCAACACCAAACAAGCAACTGATCAAAAATTGGGCAGAGGACCTTAAAATACATCTATCTTTCAAGAAGACATATAAACAATCAATATATATATGAAAAAATGTTCTACATCACTAGCAATTAGGGAAATGCAAATCAGAACTACAAGGAGATACCACATCAAACCTGTTAGAGTGGCCATTATCAACAAGACAAGCAAAACAACTGTTGGAGAGGTTATGGGAAAAAGGGAACCCTCATCCACTGCTGGTGGGAATGTAGACTGGTACAAACACTATGGAAAGCAGTCTGACAATTCCTCAAAAAATTAAGAATAGAGCTATCATACAACCCAGCAATCCCACTCCTGGGTATATACCCAAAAAACTCAAAATCATGTATTCAAAAAGATATATGCACCCCTATGTTCACTGCAGCATTATTCACAGTTACCAAGACATGGAAACAACCAGTGTCCCACAATAGAAGACTGGATAAAGAAGATGTGGTACTTATACACAATGGAATACTACTCAGCCATAAGAAAGGATGAAATACTGCCATTTGCAACAACATGGATGGATCTTGAGAATATTATGCTAAGTCAATAAGTCAGCAGAAAAAGCTAAAAGCCATATAATCTCACTCATATGTAGGCTATAAAACTGAAACTAGTGAACACAAACAGCAGTGCGGTGGCTGCCAGAGGGAAGGGGGTAGAGGGAGAAAAGGATCCTAATATATGGTGACAGGAGAAGATTTGATTTTGGGTACTGGGCACATGGTCCAATATACAGATCTTGTAACATAGAAACCCACACCTGAAACCTATATGATCGTGTCAACCAATGTCACCCAATAAATTTAATTTAAATAAATAAGTAAATAAATAGGCAAAGAACCTGAACAGACACTTCTCCAAAGAGGACATACAGATGGCTAATAGATGTATGAAAAAATTCTCAACATCACCAATCATCAGAGAAATGCCAATTAAAACCACAATGAGGTACCACCTCACACCTACCCAAATGGCTACCATCAATAAATCAACAAACAAGTGCAGGAGAGGATGTGGAAAAGAGGAAATGCTAGTACATACACTGTTGGTGGGAATGCAGATTGGTGCAGGCCCTATGGAATTTGAGTAAATTCCATTTCAGTCCCAAAAGAATTTACTCAAAAAATTAAAAATGGAACTCTGTTTGACCCAATGATCCTACTTCTAGGAATATATCACAAGAATCCTAAAACACCAATCAGAAAGAATATATGCACCCCTATGTTCACAGCAGTGTTATTTATAATAGCTAAGATCTGGAAACAGCCCAAGTACCCATCAATAGATGAGAAGATAAAAAAGATGTAGTACATTTACACAATGGAATACTATGCAGCTTTTAAAAAGTATTATCTCTTACCCTTTGCAATAGCATGGATGGCCTTTGGAGTATGTTATGCTAAGTGAAATAAGCCAGTCAGAGAAAGACAAATATGACACGATCTCACTTATATGTGGAATGAAGAAAATAAACTCACAAAAAAAACAGGTCTAGAGGCATGGATGCATGGAACAAGAAAAGATTAACTAAATAACATACATACATATATATATATATATATATATATATATATATATATATATAACCTATAGGATATATATACATATCCTATCTAATAAAAGAGTAATATGCAAATTAACCATCACTCCAGGACAAAAATGGTGGCACCCATAGACACAAGATGGCGGCACCCAGTTCTCTCAGACCCAGGGAGGGCTGCCGCTGAGAGCAGGCAGCATGAGGCCCTGGCTGTTGGCCTGGGAGGCGCCTTCGCACCCCCGGCACGATCAGCTCCTAGCTGCGACCCGGGCTGTAGGCCTGGGAGGCAGCACCCCCCACCCCCATGAGATCAGCTCCCAGCCGCGATTTGGGCCATAGGCCTGGGAGGTGGCGCACCCCCTGGCATGATCAGGTCCCAGTGGTGACATGGGCAGTGGCCTGGGAGGCGGCCGTGCGCCCTTGGCTTGATCAGCTCCCAGCTGCAACCTGGGCCATAGGCCTGGGAGGCGGCATGCACCCCATTCACAATCAGCTCCAAGTGGCGACCCTAGCCGTGGCCTGGGCAGTGGCGTCACCCTCCCCCCCCCCCATCGCCCCCACCCCTCTACCCCCCACCGCCACGAGCGATCTGCTCCTAGCCTTGGCCTGGGCTGTGGGCCTGGGAGGCACCTGCAACTGCCTATCCCCTTCCCCCCCCCCCCCCCCCCCCAGAGATCAGCTCCCATCCACAGCCTGGGGGTGTAGGCCTGGGAGGCAGCTGTGCCCCCAATAGCTATCCCTTCCCTGGGGCAGCCTTGGGTGTCAGCCTCCAAAGGGCCTGCGCCCCCATGGAGTGATCCTCCCACACACACCTATAGCCTTGGAATTTCCCTTGCCCCCAGCAGACTGATTAGAGACAGAAAAGGAATAAAAGGAGAAAAGTAAGAAAGTACAAAAGAGGAAACATCAAGAAAAAGAAAGAGAAGGAAAAAAGGAAGAAACAACCACATGATATCACCTTTCGAAGGTCTCATGAAATTCCTGTTTAACGAGTTTACTTTATGACACTTTTAATTTGGGTTTACATTTTTACTGCTTTGTCAAGACCACGGCAGGTACACTGTCCAATATGTTAAAGAACAAACCCTATCTAATAAAGAGGGAATATGCAGGGGAGGGCATTTGGGGGTGACGGGGCTGTCAGGGGAGGGCAGTTGGGGACTATCGGGCCGGCAGGGGAACAGGTAGGTGTCAATCAGGATGGCAGAGGAGTGATCAGGGGGTGATCAGGCTGGCAGGCAGAAGTGGTGAGGGGCAATCAGGCAGGCAGGCGAGCAGTTGGGAGCCAGCAGTCCTGGATTGTGAAAGGATGTTGGGCCTAAACAGGCAGTCAGACATCCCCCAAGGGGTCCCAGATTGGAGAGGGTGCAGGTTGGGCTGAGGGACAACCCTCCCCCCCCCCCAGTGCACGAATTTCGTGCACCCACACACATCCATAGTTCATGGATACATTAATAGTGTGGTGAATGCCTGGGGTGGGGCAGAGGCTGGATGAAGGGAGGCAAGGAGGAGAAAATGGGGGATATCTGTAATACTGTCAACAATAAAAACATATATATAAATAAGAAGAATTTATCCTTTTATTGATGAGTTTTATTCCATTGTATGAAAATAATGCAACTTTCTTTAAAGCTTTTTTTAAAATAGATTTTTATTGAATTCAGAGAGGAAGGGAGAGGGAGAGAGAGATAGAAACATCAATGATGAGAGAAAATCATTGATCTGCTGCCTTCTGCACACCCCCACACTGGGGAATGAGCCTGCAACCCAGGCATATGCCTGATCAGGAATCAAACCATGACCATCTGAATAACACAACTTTTTAAGCCTTCATTTGTTGATAAACTTGGGATGCTTCTATATTTTTGTCTGCTACAATTAAAGTTTCTGTGAACATTCACATACATGTATTTGGGTGGACATACTGTCTTCATTTTTCTTAAGTAAATATCTAGAATTGGCATGACTGGAACATATGATAGGTACATGTTTAAGTTTTAGAAAGTGCCAAGGTAGCTGGATCTGAGTCAATGGGACATGGACTCATATACTTAGTGGTGGGCCAAATTATGCGTAGGCCATTATAATAATGTTAACTTTTACTTTGAGAAAGAGAGAAATTCATTGTACAGTTTTTAAAGAAAAGTACATCATCTACCTAAGTTGTAAAACATTCATTCTACAGCTCTGGAGAAGACATACTATGGAGTCAAATGATATATATATAGGAGTGGGCAAAAGTAGGTTAAATTACCTAAAAAATAAATCATACATAAGGATATAAAATAATAATAATAGTAAGACAAATAATAGAAATAAATAATATAATTAATTAAATAACTAATAACACAAGAATAAGCTTTGTATTTCGCATACTCATAACTGTAAATCTACTTTTGCCCACTCCTATTTATGGATAGATAAATAGAGAGGTGAATATAATAATCTAGGTGAGAGATGGTGAGCTTGAACTGGGGTGGTAGCAATGGATGAGTGAGACATAGATTTTGATGACATGCTCAAAGCAGAGCTGACAATATCTGTTTGTGGAGAGGGTATATGGTGTAAGAAAAATACAGGAGGCAAAGGTGAGGTCACTTTGTGACAAGAGTTGTTAAAATAAAGTGCATATAGTTATGTGTTTGGGGAAGTATGCAGAAGGAGAAGGTTGTGGTTGTGACGTTACGACTGAGATTCTTTTTTAAAATTTTTTTCTTTATTGATTAAGGTATTACATATGTGTCCTTATCCCCCTATTGCCCCACCCACCCAATCATGCCCTCACCCTCACTCCCTAGTGTCTGCGTCCATTGGTTATGCTTATATGTATGCATACAAGTCCTTTGGTTGATCTCCCTCCCTTACCCCCACTCTCCCCTACCTTCCCTCTGAGATTTGAGCATCTGATCGATGCTTCTCTGTCTCTGGATCTGTTTTTGTTCATCAGTTTATGTTGATCATTATAATCCACAAATGAGTGAGATAAAACTAAAAATGGGACTCCTATTTGACCCAGTGATCCCACTTCTAGGAATATATCCCAAGAAACTAGAAACACCAATCAGAAAGGATATATGGCACCCCTATGTTCATAGCAGCACAATTTACAATAGCTAAGATTTGGCAACAGCCTAAGTGCCCATCAGCAGACAAGTGGATTAGAAAACTGTGGTACATCTACACAATGGAATGCTACACTGCTGTAAAAAGGAAGGAACTCCTACCATTTGCAACAGCATGGATGGAGCTGGAGAGCATTATGCTAAGCAAAATAAGTCAGTCAGAGAAAGATAAATATCATGATTGAGATTCTTAATTGGAGATGGAAAGTACACAATTAATTATAAGAATCTAGAGTTCAGGAGTTAGATCCTCTAAGCTATACATTTAAAGCAATAAAACTGAATGAGGTTCCCTAGGCTGTGAGTATACAGAGAGGAAAGAGTTCTGAGGATCCATCCCTGATGTTTACAAAAGTCCAAACACAATGTGAGAATTTTTTATATGTTATTTTTGTGGCCATTAATAGTATTTTAATACTTAACTTGAGATTGCATTAACAATACATCAAAGTTGACTCAGAGACACCAAAGAAACAAGTCAACACATAACATTTTAGATATCTATTCTTTCCTCCACAATTATTCTCATTTGCAGCTGCAGTGTATATGTCATGTACTACATTTAGATTTTTGACACTTGGCAGTGTTGTTGTCTGACTCTAAGAGTGAAGGTTTTGTTAACTTTGACTCAAGATCTTTCTGATCATTTGACGAGAACTTTCCTTTCTGCTAGTCATAATGGCAATTGTGTCATCCAGATTCTTATTACCAGTGACATGATAGGTCACTGAACAAGACAAATAAATCTGGCAGATAAAATGAAAATAGAAGTATCAATCAGTTTAAATAAATACTCTCTAAATTATATACAAGTACAATAACAATACAGGTTCTCCCACTGTCTGAAAGTAGAGATTTCCTGTGAAACCTTTTGTAAGCTGGAATGGCATAAAGTGAAGAACAAGTCTTATAAACTTATATGGACAATTTTTTAGTGTTCCAAGAACCTCCCCAAAATTAACCTACCAAATACACTTAATTATGTCCAGTTTTACACAAAGCATAACACCTATAAGCTCTCATAGACTTTTCTGACACCTTAGGACACAGCTTGCTAATGATGCACAAAATAGAATAAAATAAAGCACAGCTGCTCACAGACACAGTTCAAAGCTATGGTGGCTTGATGCCGAGATGCTGAGTGTGATTCCTGGGGAAGGAGCTTTGTAGGGCCACTCTCGCTCCTGGAGATGCGTGCTACCTCTACAACAGTGGCCGGTGTAAAACAAATGCTGATTTATTTTCACTTTTTTGCTTTTTTCCACAAAAGCAAAATTATCGTTGGATTTCTTTCAGTTAGTGAAAACAGGAACTAATGTAGGTCTTTCATAAAAGCAAAGTGGCATTACATAAACTTTCGAAAAGTGAGGAATACCCACACCTACCCTGGTGAGCAAATCTCTTCACATCATAATGAAAGACAGAGTTTCAGTCAGTCTTTGTTTGATCAGTTTAAAAGATGAAACAAGCAAATGAACTCCATCACTTGCATGCCCAATTGAGGAAAGGCCATTTTAAAAATTTTAATTCACTGGACATAAATTCTATTATTCATCAAAATGTTACATCATTTCAAAAGAGTGATATTCATACTATTGTCCAAGTAAATGAAGACACTGTGAGAGTTATTTACAAGTAGATAAGAGAATATTTAAGAGAAACTACATGGGTAATAATAAATATAAAGTAATAATATTTATTAGTCAGAGATAACCACAGGAAAAAGTACTGATAGCCACAAAGCTCTAGCTCACTACATTTTCATTATCTTTCTAGGTGAGTGGTTCTCAAAAATGTTGTCCCTTAACTCAACATCCCCTGGGAATTTCTTAGAAACAGTCTCAAGTCCATTCCAGACCTACTGAATTTATAACGATGGGAGTAGAGCCCAGCAATCTGTGTTTTAAAAAGCCTTTTAAATGATTTTATTTGAAAGTTTGAGAAACATTGATCTACATCAAGCATAGACGAATGAAGGAGGTGAAGGAGAAGGAGGAGGTCACCCAGTATTAATGAAAACCTATGTATACTAGATACTGTGTGAGGTAGTTCACACACATTTTTTAATTTTACAATCACTTTGCAGGTTAGCTATTGTTATCCCAACGTAACAATGAAGAAATTAAAGGTTAATTCTGTCATAGAGGTTAAAATAAAAGTAATTTCATTGTTTTACTATTCCAAAAATAATGTTTTTCTTATTCTAAAGTTCTTCCAATTTCAGGGGGAAAACTGAAAGATGAGCTTCAAATCTCTAAAAGATAGGAAAGCAGAAGCATTTGCTGATGCTAATAAGTTCTCAGAAGGATTTTTCTGGGCTGTTAATTTTTTGATCAAGTGTCAACTTAATTCAATGATATATCATTTTAAAGATATATCATCTTATTAAAATTAAGAAGCAAGCTGATGCAATCTACAAAAATTAGAAGCCAAGAGCAATGATAATATTTGCTTGATGTGAAAGAAAAAATATCAAAAGAAATTGTGAATATAAAACAAATCTATTACTTAAAAGAAAACACTCAATGACTTTTTAAGCATATTTTTTTTTCAGACAAGCCTAGTAAATGCAGGTTAACTTTTCCTTAGAAAAGTATATAAAGAAAAAATGTAAGACTGTACTTATGAAAGAACACTCACTTGGAATAGAAACAGAGAAAATTGGGATACAGAATGTCAACTGCATCTAAAACTGCCACAAACATTCAAAAATAATTTTTGCTTCAATCTATCAATGTCGCTTTTGAGTTGACCCTGAATAAAAATGAGGACATAATCCCTTTAAAAAAATAATCCTATTAGAAATTGCCTGCAAATGAAATAGTTCTTGATATTTCACAGCTGATTCACCCTTGGATGGACTAGATTTCCAGATGTGCTACTGTAACTATAAGGCTGGGAAGCTGTTTGGAAAAAATAATTCATTTGATTATGTCTGCCACCAGTATGCAGTCTTCTTTTCTGAGTCATTTTCAAAAATAATAATAACAGAAATTATCATTAGCGGTTTCATTGCTCACCACTTGCTACTAAGCAAATCACAGAAAGACCTTACAATTAAATACAGATAGTGACTTGTAGAATGCAGAAATAAAAATCAAACTATTGCAGAAGATATACATCTAAAGAATAGAAACACTTTAACAGAAAAGCCATAATCGATTGTTCCAGAAATATTTGGAAGCATTCTCCACCGTTTTCTGACTTATGTTGGTTTGCAGAAATAACTTGAATCAAGTATTATCAAATAGATAAAATCTCACTGAGGAAACCAGCACTTCATTACAGATTAAACATATGTATTTCTGTTATGTCTTTGTTTTTGTGTTCTCAACTTGGAACAAATCCTCAAGACCATGAGATAAAGCTAAGGAAGAGGAATCTATAATAATCTATAATAATAAAAGCATAATATGCTAATTAGACCAGACGTCCTTCCAGACAACCTTCGGGATGAAGCTGGGCCTGCGATGGAAGCCCAGGTCCTGGGTGACTGCCAGCGGCCAGAGCCGGTGCCGGCAGCTGGGGGAAGGAAGGCCTATTCTTGCACGAATTTCATGCATCGGGCCTCTGATAGGTAAATCAATCTCTGTAAGCCTCTGTTCACCAGTTTCTGTTTTCTGAAAAGTAACTGAAGGAGGCTGGAGAGATAGAGGACTAGTGAGTGACATTAGAGGATTTTTAGGGCAATGTCACTATTTTCTATGATACCATAATGATAAAGATACATGTCCTTACACATTTGCCCACACCTATAGAATGTGAACCCTAATGTAAACTACGGAATTTGGGTGATAGTGATGTGCCAGTTGAGGATGAAATGTTCCCTGTTGTCAGGACATCCACGGCAGGAGAGGCTGTGCCTGTGTGGGACAGGGGCACATGGGAACTACCTGCACTTGCCACTTGTTGCTGTGAGCCTGATACTGCTCTCAAAAGAAGTTTATTAATTTTTTAAAGTAATAAAAAAACACAAGTATTTGAAAACAAAAGTATGGAGTTAAAATATTTTCATATAAAATGTTTTGATAATATCAACATTTTTAAACTGTATTCTAACTTTGTTTTAATTTACTTTTTATCTATAGTATAGAAACAATACATGTTTAATATCAAGTTGGGCATATATTTCCAAAAATGTAATATACTGGATTTAAGAAGTGAGTGTGTGTGTGTGTGTGTGTGTGTGTGTGTGTGTGTGTGTGTGTGTGAATTCAATAATCCTAAATAACCTGTTTATTAGTAAAAGAAAAAAAATACTTGGTACATATTCCGTGTTAAGTACCATCCAAGATATTAAAGATACATTGATGAATTTCATGTGGTCACAGCTACAATGAAGCAAATATATCGATCAAACATAAATGGTGACTCCATTAGCTTTTGGCTTTGTTTTAAGCATATTCAAGGCATGTCTCTTGGATATATTAATTACATAAAGATAGTTGATATTCTTTCACAGGTTTCTCTTTCTCTATGCTGTTCCTCAAACTTCAATGCTCCATAGTGTTTTATCCCAGACCCTGTAAATTTTTTCATTAATTTTATCTTTTAAATGCTGATGGGTTTAAGAACACCTCTCCAGACAAGATCTAACTCACATTAGGAAAAATCTGCTAGTGCTTCCAGTAACTTGTAACCTTTGACCTAGCTTCCTACTGCCAGGATCTGTGACTGCCTGAAGGTGTACTTGTATGGGAAGAGCATGCTAGAATCCTGCAAGCAGGTTAGGCCACAAGTGAGCTGAGCTAGCTCTCAGGAAGCTGCCTCAACCAATGACAGGCCAGAGGAAGTGGATAAATACACCAATGTGCTTTCAGGGTAAAATTCAAGATCCCTGAGCCTGGCATACAAGCAGTGTGCATCTTTATTCAATGAATATTTTAAGCCTCATCCATCTACCTGACACCATAATCATACTGAATGCTATGCAATTCACAGAATACTCATGTTCTCCTTTACCTCAATGCTTTCAAACACTTTGTTCAAAGTAGTTAAAATATCTTCCCACCCTCTCTTCCCCTGAGCTAACTCATCAATTAAGATTCAATGCTAGTGTGACCTACTCTAGGGCATCTTTTCTGATCCACTTCAAACCCAAAGCTGGATTAGGTGTGCTTTCTATGTTTTCCAAGCCCTGGTGAAAACAAAATGGGACTTTTCCTTTGGTGGGATAGAGGGAGAGAGGACCTTGGACACTCAGGGTTTTCATTCCACAGAAATAAACTTTCTATAATATCCCATCGTCCCATGTGAGTCTTAGAAAATTTCTTTTCTTGTGACATTCCAAGTAGCCCACTTCCCCCAGCACAGGTGGGAACCTGGAGAGCTCCCCACCAATAACACTGGCTCCAATTCCTAAAAACTTCAAGTTGTTTTCAGGAGGAAATGGCTCACCCCATTGCATTGTAATTCTCCTCCATTCCAAGCAGTTAGATTTCCCCTTTCTCCGATCTGTTAAATCAGCTACCATTTATCCTTAGCTTTTTCTCTTATGTAATTTTATTGACATCTCTATCATCTCCTGTCTTATTCATACTGCCCATGTGGATTTATTTTCTTTCCTATCACCCAAATTAATATTTGGTTAAAATTTCTTCTATTAACCAAAGGTCTACAGATGTGTTTTTTAAAGCATGGGAATATAGGTAATATCCTTTTAAATCCATCCACCCTTATAAAATAGTATGGTTAACAACTTCTTATATATGTTTTTAAATATTATGTAGAAGAGAAAAAGTATATGGGAATATACATGGTTGGGTTGTTCTCTTAAAACATAATCACTGGTAGATTAGAATAGTTTATACTTATACTATTCATGCTAAAGGTAGACATTCTCCCATGGGACAGACTAAAAAGAAATAAGAAGGAAAAAAAAAAAGAAAAAAGTAGAGGGTAATATCATTTGTCATTTTTTGGCTTGTTTTGGTTGGTTTGGCTGGAAATAGTTCTTTCCCTTATGATTTAGTTTCTCTGGGCTACTATAACAAAGTATCAAAACTTGGAGGCTTAAACAACAAAATCGTATTGTCTCACACTTCTGGAAGTTAAACTTCCAAGGTGAAGGTGAGAGCATGACGCGTTCTTCCTGCAGGTGCTGGGAGAGAGCTGCCCCAGGCCTCTCTCCTGGCTTCTGGTAGTTCCCGGGCTTGTGGCAGCATAACTCCAGTCTTCACACAGTATTTTACCTGTGTGCACACCTGCTTCTGTGTCCACATTTCCCCTGTTATGAGAACATCATTCATATTGGATTAGGGTCCACCCTGATGACCTCATCTTTCCTTGAACATCTGCAAAAACCCTATTTCTTTAAAAGTTCACATTCACAGATACGAGGGGAAGGGGGGGGCGGGGTAGTACTTTAACATTTTTGGGCAACACAATTAAACCCAAAACACCTTGTTAATGTCAAACACTCTTGGAATTCTAAAATTATATTTACTTCATCCAGCCGGATATTATGTTGATGCTCTAAACTGTGGACAGCTCTAAAAAAATATCTGCCCTCGAGCAATGAATCCCACACATAGCAGTTAGAATCACTGAGAAGTGTTTACAAAATACACATACCAGTGCCTTCCAATCTCAATTAGAAATTCCAATTTAATCAGTATGGGGAGGGAGATCAGCAATATAAATTTTTTAATTTCTCTAGGCTCTTCTAATGATCAATCAGATATGGAAATCACTTGTCCCCAAAGTAGGCAATTCTGGGTATGCGGAATATAATCCATAGGAGTGCCCCCCCCAAAAAATCATAATTTCTGTTTCTATTCATTTCACTGTAGACTTTTAAATATCTGCTTATATGTGTTTTTCATAATGTAGCTCATATTACAGTAGTAATCATATATTACATGTATATATAAAGGTCAATAATATGTAAATTAAAATACAGGGTGGAACAAAAGTAGGTTTATAGTTGTTTGTATGAAAAACTAGAAACCTGATGCACAGATTCGTCACCAGTTGGGTCCCTCGGCCTGGCCTGTGGGGATCGGCCGAAACTGGCAGTCCTACATCCCCCGAGGGACGTAGTAGTGCACAAAGTGGCAGGTGGCCAGGGAGGAGCCTGAGCCTGGGCCAGGCCGTGCCGCCCCTGCTCATCCCGGCCCCACTGCGCCTGCCACCATCACCGCTTGGTAGACTTGCTGCCGCTCCGCTGTGGTCTCTGTGCGCCTGTCCTAGGGCGATACCGGTGCACCCATGACCAAGAAGCAGCCATGGGCTCGCACCCAGTCAGTCCCAATGCCAGTCCTGATCCTGCTCCCGGTCCGGATGGGGGAGGGTGTGCAGAGGGAGTGTCCGCTGGAGAGGCTTGCACCGCAGCAGCAGTGTTCGCCAGCCATGAGCCCAAAGTCTGGCGCCCATCAGTCGGAGGGGCGCTCCTGCTATTGGGCTGTGGGAGCGCTGATCACCAGGGGACAGCTCCTGCATTGAGCGTCTGCCCCCTGGTGGTCAGTGCACATCATAGCTACCGGTTGACCAGTCGACTGGTCGAGCGGTCATTTAGGCTTTTATATATAGATAATATATTAATTAACAAGTAATACTACAAGAATAAACTCTGTGTTTCATGTACTCACAACTGTAAACCTCCTTTTGCCCCATCCTGTATATGTCAGAGAAACACGTTTGCCCTTGCCGGTTTGACTCAGTGGATAGAGTGGTGGCCCATGGACTGAAGGGTCCCAGGTTTAATTTGGTCAAGGGCACAAGCCTTGGTTGCAGGTTTGATGCCCAGCCCCAAGGTGGGGTGTGTACCGGAAGCAGCTAATTGTTGTGCCTCTCTCACATCAATGTTTCTCTCTGTCTCTCCCCCTCCCTTCCACTCTCTCTAAAAATATAATCAACGGAAAAATATTTTCGGATGAGGATTACCCCCAAAACAAACAAACAAACAAACAAACAAACAAGCAAACAAAACCTTTAACTGATGGGAGACTACAGCCCAGGCTTTTGGAGACTATTGTCCTAAAGTAGACCAACATAGATGGCTATCTGGTCTTCTTTAGCATGCAGATATTCACTAAAACTAAAAGATGAAGATGACAATAATAAGCAGGATTCCCACTGGACTTGCAATAAAAACATGTTTATGGGACATTATAACAGATAACTTTGTACTTGCTATGGGACCTTTAATTTATACCACTGAAACATTCTATACACCAGCCTCATTATATAATGTGGACATTTATTACCAAACAATGCACAAACTGTGTGCATAAATCTGCTTAAGCATAAATCAGTGTTTCACTGCTGCATTTTAAAGCAAGAGAAATACATTGGGATGAGGGATTTTAAAAATTTTTACCTTGAGAAAATAAGTAAAAATAGATCCAAAAAGTAAAGAACAATAGAAGCTGGGAATTCAGTTACATGGTGGATTTTATATAGCTTGAAGGAGAACAGAGGTTAAAAAAAAAAAGAAAGAAAGAAAGAAGAAAATACGAAAGGAACCAAGGAAGTGGGTTTTTTTGTTGTTAATGGAAGGAAAATAGAAAGATTCCAGGTATTAAATTAGAGGGAAAATACCTTCCCTATAAACAATAGAGTCCTGCCAATTGTGCTGAGAGAGAATGAGGTGGAACTGATTGTGCCAGAATTAGATAAAGCACTAGCTAAACAATGAGCTTCTGGCATCCTGCGGAAGGAGCCAGAAAGCACAAAAAAAGATCAGCACCGTGGCAATCGGCCATTAGATACCAATGAAGCTAATCCGCACCACAAACTTGTGAACGAAGTAGATTTTCCTACTTGTCTGTTCTCACAAATAATCATTATTTTAAGTGCAGCTTGGGCAGGTGCACAGAGTCCCTACTGTTTTGACATTGCGTTGGAGAGTTTCCAAGCAGCAAGCTGGTCTAGTCCTTGAGTTCCTTCCAGTTCGCTGCTTCTCAAATTCACTTACATCTACAGACAGCCGGTCTCCTACCTGTGACATGCAGGGGCAGACCAGCTATTCTAGCATCCAGAGAGGTTCGTTTTCACAACCCTGGAGCCCAAATATCCATGAACTTATTCAGCGAGTGGCAGCAACAGCATCCGGTCGCTAATATGAACTGTCTAGAATGAGTCTATTCAGATAATAAGCTTATTGATCATCTGCCTATTAGATCAAGGAATATTGACTAAATTTCTGATATCGTTTTTAATTGTGTGTGTTTTTTAATGTTGAGAGTATTGTCTCCAATTTTCCCCCTTTGCCCTACTCCACCTGGTTCCTGCCCCACCCCAGGCCTTCACCACACTATTGTCTGTGCCCACGGCCTGTGCATATCTCTCTATATAAAACCCTAATATGCAAATAGACCGAAGGGTGGAACAACCGAACAACTGGTCACTATGACATGCACTGACCACCAGGGAGCACGCTCAGAACATGGCGGGCATTGGCCCCAGCGGGATGGTGGAGTAGGTGAGAGGGGGTCACCAGACCAAGGTGGGGTGCCGGTCACTGTCATCCTGGGGGGGCGGGGGGAGGAGCCTCTGGTGGTTACTGAAAGTTCTTTGCTCCCGCCCACCATGGCCCTGCCCAGGGCTCGCACCTGCTGCTGGTGCTGAGGACTTCTCCACCTCCCGCTGCTCCTGAGGAGCAATCAAGGCAGCAGCCACTGCTCCCACCCCCTGATGGCGCCGGCACCACTCACACCCACTGCTAGCACCGGCCCCAATCGCTCTGTGCCGGCAGCAGGTGTGAGCCTGGGGCTGGCACCATCAACATGTGGGAGCGGTGGCGGCAGAAGCAGGGCTGCTGGCAGATAGAAGCCGGGGGGGGGGGGGGGGGGGGGCACCGTGGGAGGGGCTGGGCGAGGGCACAGAGGATAGGCTGAGATCTGCCCCTGTGCCCACTGCAGCCTCAGGGCCCACAGTTCCTTTCAAGATGCTCAAATTCGTGCACTGGGCCCCGAGTATGTACAAGTATATACGTTCTTTGGTTTTTAATATCTTTATGCTCATGGAGATGAGCTATGTACTCTGACTCACTTCACTTAAGAGCAATGCAAGTAATATATGAATTTATACTGGACTTAATATGAGAAAGCATTAAAAAGAAAAGGGCCTTAACTTCTCATAGGTCTAAACTTTTCACCACTTCCTTCTACATCCTACAGTATCCAATACTAGATGTCTATTTACTTTGCTCACCCACTTTGCTTTTCACCTTTGGAGAGAGGTAAGTGAGAAATGGGAGAGAAAAAGGCTAGAAGCTGTTTCATCTACCTTTTTTCTCCCCTGATGGAAGACCCAAATTAACAGAAAGTATTCCTACAAAGAGCATCAACAAGTATTTTCATGGCTGTAGTTGGTTAAATAAAAGCAGATGTCACAAAGGGATTACAAAACCTAGGGAAAATGTGTCCCCGCTGTGCACATGGCATCCCCTGCCCCCAAAGGTTTATAGACTCTGCCACCTGTCTTGGTGACAGATCCACTGTGTCCACTGCAAGCTTTCCAGGTGGCGAGCAGAGAGTGAGCCACATGAGGAACCATCTGTAACACCAAGTCCTCTGCCAACTCTCCCCTTGAGATTCAGCGAGGATCTCTGACATATATATAGATCAATTCAGGTTCCTTCGAAGGAAGGACCTGGAACTGAGAGTACATTAATTTTCCCTAGGAGATAGCAGGTGGCTGATGATCCTACCTACAGTATGTGGATATAGCTATTGACACATAGATAGATTAGATGTATTGCCCACTAACATGAAAGAAAAAAATAACAAGGTTAAAAGAAAAAAATATAAAACTCTATTGTGTCCTAATAAAAGTAATCGATGCTTTGATCACTGAAGGAAAGATTTATATGGATGTTATCGAGGTAAAGAAATTTTGAGACCCTTCTCTAAATTTCACATACTGGGAAATAACGGTTATAAAATACACTAGATAAAGATCATCCGGTAAGTGGCTAGTATATTTTAAAAAGGAAATGTGTCTTGACAAAGTAGAAGTTGGTGAAGAGTGCAATAAAACCAACACTGTTAAGACATCAATGAGAAAATAAAATAATAAACCAAAAAGTAATTTTTTTTTTAAATTACTCTGATTTTGGCTTGAACTCAGACATTTTTTATAAACTTTGAGACTATTGTGTTTAAAGATAAAGTGACATTCTTTGAAATGGAAACTTGAAAGATTATGAATGCCTTATTTAAAGATATTCGTGTCTCGAATTTTAATTCCAATCATAGTGCTTGCAAGCTAATGCCAGAATGGACTTGTTTTTCTTTCTACTTAGAAAGGGGCGAGGGAAGGGAAAACCACACATGGCATCATTGGAAAGGAGCCAAGTGGCAGAGTGCTGGGGAAGGAATTGGCAGTCACATTATCAGTGAGATCAAAATGGCAACAACTCTCCATGCACTTTAAAAAATAAGATGTTGCGTGTATGACAAGTATAAACTTTTTAACAAAAGCAATGAAAATCATTTCATTTCCTCCTCCTCCACCCTCCCTTTTGGGCGGGGGTGGGGGGTGGTGGGATTATCATTCTAGCTTTCTAAATGTTCCCACTTGACTTCAGCTACATTGCTATTTTGGTATAAATGTCAAGCAAATCTTAAAAGACTGTATTTTCTAATCCTGAAAGATGCCTCAACTTGTTTTTGAAGAAAACAAACTTGAAACAAACAAGGGCATTTAGAGGTAACCTCAGCCTGATTAAAAACAGAAAATATCAGAAGAAATCATGGCTAAAAACAAACAAACAAACAAACAAACAAAAAAAAACTGGCCATGAAAATTGTAAGCATTCTACAAGACCCATAATCTAGTCCATGATCCCTGAATACAATGGCCCCTTTTATGGGAGGGCCTTGGAGCAGCGCCAAGGCAGTTACCTTCTAATGCTGCAAGACAGCGAAATGCTGACCATCAAACCCCCATTTTCCAGAAAATAAGTTCTCAAGTGGAAGGAATTTAAGTCTTACTTAATGATCCAGAAAAAAAAAAAATGGATTGAGGAGCTGGTACATCTTGCTAGGTGTAGAGTGTGTCATCCCAGATTGAGAGAGATCCTTACATTTCATTCTCATGAGAGGAGGGGACTTACACTGCCCTCCCCCAGAGGAAACAGTGTTGGAGGAAATGTATCTGGTTACTCTTCTCACCCCGTCTTATCTTTCACTCTTTCCCTAGAAAAGAGGAATGGCTCATTTTAGGAATGAATTAGAAAGAAAGGCCCTAAGTCGGTGTAGCTCAAACCAGTTGGGGTGCACTTTCCTATCTAGCCTACCTGTGAATACAAACACTCTCTTATGTCCCAAAGTGAAAATTGTATCAGGGCAGGCTCTGCCTAGAAAGGAAAGAAACCCAGAGTTTAAGGTGGGAAGATTGGTTCGGTTGGGGAAAGAGCAGAAATTCTGGTTTTGGTTGCAGGTTGAAGCAGGGTCCTCTAACTCAGCTTTATTAGTTATGAAGCTATTGGGATGGCCATTTTCTATAGTTATCTTTCCATTGGTTCTGAATATATGAGAAGTATGAGTGGCACTTCAAGCCCACTAGAGTGTCCTATCAAGTAGTTTAAATCAATCTTAAAAAATGCCAATTTCACAAGATTTAGCCTAGTGATAATGTTAGTAATGGCAATGATAATAACAATGAAAACAACTAGCATGCTTTGACACTTACCATGCACCAAACATTTTGCTACATATAACTGATTTACATATATCAACTCACCATATTTTCATGTAAGACTAAGGTAGAGACTACAATTATAATAACACATAAATAATTGATGCAATTCAGGCTTAACAACTTTTCCAAAGTCACAGAGCCCTCTTCTCTACCATTCTTATTAGTGACAATTAGACTTCAGGTATTATCTAACTCTCATTTTAAAATTATCAGACATTTTATGCCCCGCCCAGCGGGGTCTTCTAGTTAGTTGTGTGTTTTTTTTTAAATCTGGTCACTATGACTACTTGGTATGATATGCTTATATATCTTTTGTTGTCTTTAATGGTTATTTTCAATAAAGGTAAGAATAATAACAATAGGAAAAATACCTAACATTTATGTGTCAGAAACTATATTAAGCATTTAATATATCATCTGATAACATCTCCAAAACAACTGAATGGGGAAATGGTATTATCTTCATTTTACAGATGAGGTTTGAAAACTTGGGATGACTTCACCAAGGTTACTGAGTATTAGAGGTCATTTTTAATGTGTATGTGTCAAACTCTGACACCCACGATCTCAGCTCTGTCATATAGATGAAATGTGAAATGAATACATGTATCAAAACATCTTTAATCATTGATCTGTCTGTAATGCCCCCAAAATTAACTCATAATACTTTAAGAAAACATATGCTAACAGTAGACCAGTTAAACATAATCAATATGTTTATTATTTATATATGAAATCATAATTATAATGTTTTTGCATATTTAAAGCATAAGCCTCATCATACTTTTCTAGTTTTGACATAATTTGGAGAAATCTGAAATGTAAGTAGACCAAAGTGTTTTATTTACATTTCATAATACAAAA
Source organism: Cnephaeus nilssonii (assembly GCF_951640355.1). Taxonomy (NCBI): domain Eukaryota; kingdom Metazoa; phylum Chordata; class Mammalia; order Chiroptera; family Vespertilionidae; genus Cnephaeus; species Cnephaeus nilssonii. The sequence continues at coordinate 76,927,099 of NC_137072.1, read as the reverse complement.
ATTCCAAAGCCAAGTGTATGGCACCTAATTTCAAGCCCTGAGCTCATCCTAACAAGCTGCCTGGATATGTTTATGTAAGAAATCTAAAACTTCTACTCATCATTAAATGGCAAGTTAGAATTACCAACAAGGAGAACCTGGAATGCAACCAGTCATCATGCATTGACACTTGATGAAATGTAGCCACCTCTCTGTTTCTTGCGTGTAATGGGAGCTCAATAAATATGGACTGCTTTGTTGATCTACTGAGTTGGATTGGTGGGAGGATGGATGTGCATAGGATATTCAAGCAGCTTATGGATGAGGAGCAAAGCAGAGTACTTACAAACAGGGAGACTAGAAGCAAAATGTTTTCAAAGGTATCCTGAAGCAAAACTTCAAACACTGTCATAGCTGTAGACCACTGGGAAACCCTCACAGCAGATGGCTCAAACTGATGCCCAGCTAAAATGAAATGGCTGCTTTCACACATACCAGCCCTCCTCCAATAACAGGAGATGGAGTTTCAAAAGCAGGATGGTCTGCATGTGTGGAGAATAGGCTGCAACATACAGAAGAAACATTTATAGCTCAAATGTTTTCAAAAACAAGCACTTTTCCTCAATATCTCTCCCTTCTCTCTCTCTCTCCCCCCCTCTCTCAACTGCATTCGCTTATTTATGTAAGTGTATTATTACTTAATTCATCAATAATACCATAGCACACAAATACATTATAACATAATAGTTTTAATGACATCAGAAAAGTTAAAAATATATTATTCTAGAATTCTTTGTTAAATAAATAGTCTTATGGTTATTTTAGCCTAATTAAATTTAAAACAAAAAATCTAAAATATAAATTATCTGCCTCAATTGGCCATATACATTTTATATTAAATAATTTTTTCACAACTGTTGACTTTCCATTATTCACAATAATCGATAGCTAAAGAAAAGCATATTCACATTGCCCATATGATCCTACTTCTTAACTTTTTCCATGGTGTTCCCATCTATCTGGATTTCAAATAAAAATAATTTAATAACAATTGGCCCTGAGGCAAAATAATTAAGTAGAAGCTCTTAGCAGAATCTCTCATCTTTCAGTTCCTTTCTTGTTTTTCTTGTCAACTCCTTTTTCATGTCAGAAATTCTTTTTACCTAGAGTGACCACGTGTTCTCTCTGACCTCTGATTACCAAAGCTTTCCTCAGCTGTTAAAAAAAAAAAACTGGATGGGAGTACCCCCCCACCCCCACCCCCCCCACACACACACACACACTAGTGGCACCATGAGAGGAGAGGAGTCAGAACTGAATGTAGCAGGACAGAAGGAGGTTCGTGGAGCAAGAGTATGAGCATTGTTTTAGAACCAGGAGGAAAATGGTGTCTGGTTCCTGGTGCAGAGGTACTACAGAGGCAATGGTATGCGTGCTGGGCATCATTAGGAACCACATCAGAAAGAAATGGAGAAAGTAACTCTGCAAGGGTTATGTAGAGTTCAAAGGGGACAAAGTGGTTAGGGTTGAAGTTGGGGGATTTATTTTACATCTTTTTGGTTTTTTACGAGAAAATATTTTATCTAAATACTCCTGACTTCTTACCTTCCCCTACTCCTTACCACAGGTTAGAATGTGGATAAGTTTTCCGTATCATTCCACTTTTCTCAAATGCATTGAACTAATTTATCACAAGCCCTAAAGGCAAGTAATTTCATGCACCTTCTTCCCTCTTCTCTCTCGGTGAACAGAAGGGCAATGGGCATGGACTAATACATCTGTTGTACAGAGCCAACGTTTCTCTCAAAGGCCTGGAACAGGAAGTAGTACCAGATCCACCCAGCTCCTGTTGGGCCACAGTTACATCGGCAAGACCTAACCTGCTGTCCATATCTCTACCTCATGCATCTATTTCTCAATTGGCTCTAAAGACAGAGGATAGAGATGTCATTTATGAGACCTGATAATAATTTTAAATCTCTAACTAGAATTTGAGTTGTCCACGACAGAAAGACAAGAACTATCCTGACACTCTTTGAATCATATTTCCTAATTAGCAATTGACTGCAAATGTCCATAAATCAATTCATTTCAGTATATAATCAAACCTAATATGTCAATTATTTTTCTAAATTGTCATATTTTCTATAGAAATTAGAGGAGCTTTTATGTTATTTACATATACAGGCAGTCCTCGGGTTACATTGGACTCGACGTACATCGTTTCGTGGTTAAGTCGCCATCTCCCATTTATTTACACACAAAAAAAGTTCCATTATTTTGACGTATGTACATATGTGCTTTGTGTTTTTTATTATTTATTTACCACAAATAAAGGTCAGGAATTGTTATCTTTCTTTTAAATTTTGTTTACTGTTTCACTTCATTACTGCTGTGTTTGTGCTCCATGTGAGTGACGCAGGTGCTTATGCAGGTGGATTCCGACTCACGGTGAAAATCGAGTTACATGGTGCTGTAGGAACGGATCTCCAATATAACACAAGGACCTACTGTACAGTACAATTGTATGTCAGCTATTATCAACTAATTTACCATTTAAGCCCCAGCTGAGGTTCCATCATTTTCTTTACCTAAACTCCCAATTATTTACCCATTCTACTTTTCCAATTGACTTGTTATGTGTGCCACACCATTTGTTCTATTTTCTATTGTATAATCTAGATATCAGCAGTGGTTTTCTTCCCAGATTAAGATCTAGGTAATATTTTACCTTCCATGAACTACAGAAAACACAGTGCCTTCCATAAGATATACATTTGTGGATTTCTTGAATTCCTGTCCCTTCTGACTCCCTTTCCTTCCCTCTGACTTTATTTTTGTGCTGAATTTTTGTTCTCTGCTCTTTTATTCTCCTTTATCTCTATCCCAGTGTTGATCAAAACTTGGGACACTATTTGTTTATTGTATCTCCATAAGAACAACTCAAAGAAACTTTCATGTGCCTAGCACATTTACAAAGGCATCAAGAGATGAAAGGCATTTACATGGAAGACATGCAAGATAATAATTAAAATTTAATATTAAATGGTGTTGGTCTTAAAAGTCCACTTTGTCATTATTCTATAATGCTTGGCCATCCTATTTCTCTTTTTCTTTTCTTTCTGTCCTCTATTCTTCTAGAAAAGGGAAAATAAGAATAAAGGAAAGTAAATATGTCTTATAGCCCTTTTCTTCAAACGCAGGTCCGAACTCTGCATTCTCAAGAACTCAGCAAAAGCTATGGAAACACCACTTATGGGTAGTGTATCCCGTAAAGATGGTTTCAATCTCCTCGTCACACTGCCAGTACTTACTTTATTGGGATTTCATAACAAATCTTCACCAACTCATTCAATGAGCCTCCTAGTGAAGGATAACAGTTGTATTTCACAACTTCACAGCACCCAGCACCATGTAAGGTGTATAATGTTTTCTTAGGACAATAGGAAAAGCACTACCTGATTAAGGAGCTGCTCAGCTTTAAGCTCAGATCAGGCTAAGAAATAGATAAGTACCTAAGATTTTCAACACCATCTACTTTCATGGGTAGTTAGCTGTGTCTGAGTTATCAGTTGACTCCATTCTTCTTTTACATCTTTGGTCTTTTCCTAACTGCTACTTCAGCTTGGAAATTGGTCCCTTATTTCAACAGTCCTTATTTTGAACCATAAGCTCTACAAGGAGCAATCCTCATTTAGCCCCTAAACAGGAAGGGACAAAACATTCTTTTGAAACACTAAGAATAAATGAAGCAATCTGGAAAAAAAAAATGTGCTTCATTTAAATGTTCTTTCAACTTTGTCTCTATTTATTACTATACTAAAAACATGTCCATGACACATAAAAAGACAAGAAAGAAGTGCTAGATATTGCACCCAAGCTCTAAAAATCTTGTAGGCAGCACCACAAAAATTAGAAACAGGTACAATTATTAATAATACTGAAATGTCATTTCCTTGCATAATCTTAATAATCTAAAAAAAAAATTCTAAGTATTACTTCTTGGCCATCCATTTATTTTCTTAATTAACCTGATGTATAATTTTGAAATATTAAAACTTAGTTCACCAAAACAATTTTAAAAACAAGTTTGCTTTCCTGGCTGGGTAGCTCAGTTGGTTAGAGCATTATACCGATATGATCCAAGGTTGCAGGTTTAATCTGTGGTCGGGGCACATACAAGTCTTAACCAATGAATGCATAATTAAGTGGAACATGGAATAACAGATCAATGTTTCTCTCTCTCTCTCTAAATATATATATATATACTTTTTTGTCTTTTTCTTCATTTCTCTGCAATTATGGATTATATATTCATTAAATGTTTATTAACATGTCATTATTCTATGATGCTTGGCCATCCCATTTCTCTTTTTCTTTTCTTTCTGTCCTCTAGTCTGCTAGGAAAGGGAAAATAGAATAAATGAAAGTAAATATGACTTGAAGCCCCTTTCCTCAAACCAGGGTCAGGATTCTGCATTCTCAAGAACTCAGCAGAATTATGTACTTTGCCAGGTGCTAAAATACAAATATGAGTGGTCTTCTGTGATAATCCAAAAATAATAACAAAAATAATATATTATTGAAGTAGTCAAGTTTTTGTTATGAATACTATTTTATATATCTACTGCAATAACAAGAAAAGGGAACTTTTTCAACAACTTAAATTAAGACTGTCAGGCAACTAATATTAAAATTTAGGAGGGATTGTTATTTATTTTTAAGTAGAGGTATCTAATATAAGAAATATTTCTACAATTCATGTAACACCACAGTTTCCTAAGTGAAACAAATCACCTGCGGGAGAATAGAGAAATATTTCTTACTTGTGCCAGCATCTATCCAATGACCAAAAAAATCCAAGCCCTAAACTGCCCATAAAACGGGATATTTATTCCCCATATCTAAGAAGAGCATTTAGAAGACCTAGATGAAAAATAAACCTTTGAAATAGGTGTATCTACCTAAAAAGGTCATGAGATGAGAACTTGCTCCATCGAAAAAGCAATAAGGAGAAGAAAATGGAAATGGATGAAATGAAAAAGGATTATAAGGAGATTAAAAATGTAATAAAAGAATATAAACCACCTATAATAGAAAAATAACAAGCAGAACTGGTACTGAATACAATAAAATCCCTGACAAAAACTCATATTACAGGCCATATTCCAACCACAAGGTGATAGCCATATCAGACGAATAATTTTTTAAAGACTCGTCAGTTAGAGAAATGGTCATAATCTTCAGTAAAAAAAATAAAACTAAAATTATAGGCTACTTAGAAATTAATAATAATAGAATGATTATATATCAAACACTAAGGATATAACTCAAGCTAGTTCTGTATGCTTTATAATGAAACAAAAAAGAAATAAAAACTATAGAACTAAGTATTCAATTCAATTTAATAGAAAAATAACAATGCAACAAACATGTAAAATAAAGAAAAATTAAAGATTAGAAATTAAATTAAGAAATGTATGCAGAGCTAATTACTTAAACATCAATAAAACACAGAGATGGTCTTCATAAGTGAGAGAAATAGAAAGAGAGAATGTAGGAACAAAGGGGAGAGCGAAAGAGAGAAAGAGGATGAGAAGAAGAGAGAAGAGTAAGAGATTTTTTGGAAGGAGAAGATTGAAAAAGGTATATACCACTCATCATGAAATGTAAATGCTTGAGAATAGTTGATATAAGATCTTTGCAAGTAAAAATAAGATAAGCAGACTTATCATATATATTAAAGCTTAAGTAAATGGATGAATAAATAAGTAAAACAGATGTATAAAATAATTTTCTTATGTTAGTGAGGAAAGATGAATATAAAAAAGCAAATGTGCCCTGGATCAGCTGGTTAAGTATCAGCCTGTGTACCAAAAGGTTGCCGGTTCGATTACTGGTTAGGGCACATGCCTGGGTTGCAGGCTTAATCCTCAGAAGGGAATGTGCAGGAGGCAGCAGAATCAGTGTTCTGTTCTCACATCAATGTTTCTCTCTCTTCCTCTCCCTTTTTCTCTCTAAAAAAAAAAATAAAAAAAAATAAATATATTTTTAAATGTTATTGAGAACATAAAAAAATATAATGGTAATTATCATAACAGTTTTTTTCCCAAAACAAATTCAAATTAATTAATTTCTTCAAGAATAAAAAGAAACAATAAATGTATAAGAATGAGAAATTATTTATAATTACTTATTTCAAAGAATAGGTCATATGAAGTTTGACTACAATAAATTAAAAATATGTGTAAAGACAAATATATTATTAACAAACTGAAAGGCAAAAAACAAACTTTGAAAGAAAACTTACACATGACCTATATGGGAATCAAATGTTCAATGTCTTCAATATAAACATAATGGCTATACATTAGTGATCAAAATATGAATAACTCATTAAAAAATAAACTTAACTGAAAAAAAATAAACTTAACTGTATAAATATGCTATTTACATAAAAAATACAAATGATTATTCAATACATTTTTTTTCAATACATTTTAAAAACTCATCCTAAGTGTGGAAAAATTCAGCTTAAAATAGCAATAAAAGAAGTTGTAGACCTAACTGATGAGTAAAACTTCTATAAATTATAATATTCAGTGTTGATAAGCAATTCTTATAAGAACTGTTAGATCTATAGCTAGGTAGTACCTTTTTAAAGATAATGTATTCATATGTCTATAACAGAACGTTAAAGAATATTGTTCTTGCTATCTGAAAAACTGAGGCCTGAGACACAAAATTAAGAGCAAAAATTATCAAGTATAAAAAATAAATTGGTGGGACAAACACTCCTTTCCTTTTTTTAAAAGAAGAAAAAAAAAAAATACAGGGCCAGGCACAGGCAGCATCTGACATGGGCCTGCACCAGAGTCCCTCCCAAGAAGCCCAGAACCAACACACGCAGTGGTCAGCTTCAGAAACCAGAAAAGGATCCAATAAACGTTACAAGAGTCATATCGAAGGGAGATCTTATAGACATAGACAACAGCATGGTGATTACCAGAGGGATGCAGGGTGGGGGGTGGTGGAAGAGGGTAAAGATGGGATAAATGGTGATGGAAGGAGACTTGACTTGGGGTGGTGAACACACAATACAATATACAGATGATGTATTATAGAATTGTACACCTGAAACCTATATATTCCAGTGTCAACCTAATAAATGCAATACAAATATAAGACAAATTTTAAAATTTTACAAAACGAATGGAAACAAATAATTAGCCTTTATACAAGGCTCATTCTCTTCCTGGTTGATACGTAAGCAGAGCAGGGAAATGGAAGGTATCAGAGGTTATCTTGAGTGTTTAGCCTATAGAGAACTGTGCCTTACCATTTCCCTAAAGCCAAATAACAAAGCTCTGAGAGAATCCACTGAAGAGACTGACATCTCATTCATTAGGGGGGATCCTCTTCCCCAGCAGATTGATCTTCACAGAGAAGTATTTGAGCAGTAGAGGAAATGAGAAATTGAAAGAGAAAGTAGAACAGAAGAAGGGGCAGAGTGGAATAGTCTATACTCCAACCATTTGGCTTGGAGAAAGTGAACATTACAATTAGTAAAAAAGCTTAAGACATTGCGTTTGTCTCAACAGCATAAAGGCAGACTAGCAGGCAAAGGAAACCTGTGTTGACATCCAGAAGGATGAACTGAGGTGCGTTTGACAGAGTTATCAGTGGAGCAGATTCCATGTCAAAGAACTGGGCACTGAGGAGCTTTCCTACCAGGACCACACAAACACCCAAAGAGAGCTGGATTATGAATGCCAAGCACAGGAAAAAAAAAAAAAAAAAAAAGTAGATGCCACATGATGACCTAATCAGAAACCTCTCTCTCTCTCTCCCCTTCTCTCTCCCTCTCTCAGTTTTATCATAACGTCCCATACTACTAGCTGGAAAAGAAGAGCTTAAGAGGAAAAACAGAGGTGGAATATATCTTAGGAGCAAACTTTGTTTTATCTCTATCCCAAGTCCCCCAAGCTTAGGTGGCACAAGAAGGAAAGGAGATGTGCAATGAATTGAATAGGCAACTGGACTTTTTTAAAATATATTTTATTGATTTTTTTACAGCTAGGAAGGGAGAAGGATAAAGCGTTAGAAACATCGATCAGCTGCCTCCTGTACACCTTCCACTGGGGATGTGCCCGCAACCAAGGTACATGCCCTTGACCGGAATCAAACCTGGGACCCTTCAGTCCACAGGCCGATGCTCTATCCACTGAGCCAAACCGGTCAGGGCAGCAATTGGACTTTTTAATTGGACTTGAATCGACTGGACTTTATTCATAAATACCTGAATGTATCAAGAAAGCTGAGGGAACTGTCTAAAATGTAGGTAATGGAAAAAAGAAATCAGAGAGAGCATAGAAAAAGGTAGTTTGACCCTACCAAGTTTAGACTGTTCTATAAACCAGTTATATGGTCCATAGTGTCTAAAATGGAAGAATTCCACTTCTGGAATTTATCTGTGGTGACACAAAGGATTGTCTTGTCAAATCAAACTACCTAAGTCATAGATGTTACCCAATATCAAACTTCACTAATAATTTAAATTATACTGGTGAAGAATTCTTCCGTGGGAGGAGGAATCTAAGATCATTATATATATACCTAGTGGCCAGATTATTATGATCTCTGAACGCATAATAATCTGGCCACTCAGTGTATATATTAGAGGCCCAGCGCATGAATTTGTGCATGGGTGGGGTCTGGCCAGCCTGGCCAGGGGGAGGAGACATGGGCGGTTGGCCGGCCTGCCTGCTGGTCAAACTCCTGGTCGAGGGGACAGTTTGCATATTAGCCTTTTATTATATAGGATCTACACTGAGTGGCCAGATTATTATGCATTCAGAGATCATAATAATCTGGTCACTCAGTGTGTGTGTATATATATATGACTTTCTTCTTTCACAATAAGACATTGTTTGGCTCTAGGTTAAGAGATGAAGCATTTGAGCAAGGTATACACACATCACTCACACAGAGGATGCCATTTGGGCTATCTTATATTAATTACACAGCTTATATAAACTTCCTCAGCAAGCCACCTCCCATAAAAGTGTTAATTGCAGGTGAATTTACAATAAATAACTTCAACAGAATAGGGTTTTTTTTTCTGCTAAAAATCCTTTCATAGATAAGTTATCATTATTCTTCAGATAGTAAATATAATTAGTGGACTTATCAGGTCATTAACATGTTTGCCAGGAGGTCATTAGCATGTTTGCCAGTAGAATTAATGTAGTCATTCTTTTTTCCTGCACATATCTAGGGGGGAGTGAATTGGTTACAGGAGGGTTACAAAGTCTTTTTTCCTCAAGCCCTAGTGAAATAAAAATAATTTTTTTAGGTACAAGGATGTTTCATTTAAATAATTGTGAATAACCTAAATATATGATAAATGAAGATCCTTGAAATAAAATTTTCATTTCTCATATTATGGAATACTCTACAGTTATTATGAATGATAATAAGTAGATATCTATGTTTTGTCATGAAATTATGGTTATGATAGATAGCTTTATTGAACAGGCAGGTTTCAGAACAATGCATACCACAATACCATATGATGTGAATTTTATAACATCTAGACACAGACATAGAAAAAATTTGGAATGCTTCAGAAAATATATTAAAAAGCTCTATGTATTTAATTTCTCCTGTCAAATAGATTTGACTTTAACCTTGTGTTCTTTAGTAGTTTCTCCAGATTCATGAAGCTCTATCACACCAAAAATAGTCTAGCCCCCTTATGCATACTTTATCAAAAGAATTTTTTTAACTTTGTAACTTATTGCAAAAAAATCTTGAAATCATTACAACCCTCCACCCTTTCCCAGACATCATTATATATAGCTCCTTTCTTCTCAATATTTCCATGTTTACATATATATAATAACATGTCAAATGTATGCTCATTTTTTGTCTCTCCTATTAAGCTGTGAAATTCTCTCAGGTAGGGACTACCTCTGTTATCTTTATATCCCTATTACATCACCTGGCACACATAATCTATCATTAATAGGTTTCTTTTTCTAATCTGGACAGGAAGAAAGAAGAGAAAGGAATTTGCAAGATCAAAGAACAGCAAAAAGGCCACATGGGCTAAAAAGGTATGAGCAAGGGTGGGGGTGGAGAGAAGCAGTAGAAAATGAGGCAGAAAAGGTGGATGGGGACAAACATGTGGGTTGTAATAAGGACACTTCATTTATTCTGAATACATTGAGAAGCCATTTAAGGATTATGAGAAAAAGGTGTTTTAATTATGTTTATAAAGATAATTTTTGTTATTGGGGGAAAGATGTAGGATGAACAAAATTTATTGTCCATCCCAATAAATTAGTGCTAGCTTAACATACATTTGTTAGAATGGCAGCAGTGGAGATAGTGAAAATTTGACCAATTCTGGATATGTTTTAAAAGTATAACTAACTGTAAGGGTTATGAATGAATAGGCTATGGAAGATGAAGAAGAGAGAACTCAAGGAAAATTTCTAGACATTTTCATAGTCCCTGGGTAAATGATGGTGCCATTTTTAAAAATAAGGAAATCTGAGAAAGGGCATGTTTGGGGTGGTGGGGGTGGGAATGGTTAGAAAAGCAACAATATAATTCTATTTGGACATATTAAATTTGATATGCTTACTTGACAACCAAGTGGAGATGTCAAGAAGGCAATCAAACATATGAATCCAGAGCACAAACAGAATTTAAGACTAGAACTGAAAACTAGGATGCCATCACTAAGACATGTATTTTAAAAGCAAAGGACTGGAGAAGATAATGTATGGCATATGTGTAGGTGAGAACAAGAAGAGGGTTGAGGAATGAACCTTGTTCACTCCAACATGAATAGATCAGGGAAGCAAAAGAAAGAACTATGGACCACCAGAAAGAAAAAAATCAAGAGACAGCAGAGCTTGGGAAGTCACATAAGAAAGGTATCCCAAGAGGAGGAGTGAGTAATCAATTATATCAAACTAGAGGCCCGGTGCACAAAATTCTGCACGGGTGCAATCCCTAGGCCTGGCCAGCGATCAAAGCATGAGTGTCTGGCATGGAAACGCAGGTCCCAGCTGACCTCTGGGCCCTGGGCAGCACCTGGGCCCCCGGGCCCCCACACGCCCTCCTCTGTCTGAGTCACAGCACCTGAGTCCCTGAGTCCCCACACGGAGATGCAGTGAACATGGCCGGATGCCACAGGCCGGGGTGCAGTGTGGGCCTCTGGGCCGCCCAGTGGTGCCACATGGAAGCAGGGCAGGCAGCTCACTGTCTCTCGGCCGACCTCGCAGACTGGCTACTGCCTGAACCCACAGGGAGCCCTACCGGCTCCTGCGGTCCTGGCAGCTGCGGCCCGGCTCACCCGCGGTCCTGCTCTTGTCAGGGCCCATCAGGGCTAGCAGCGCCTCCACTCCCAACCACTGCCTGTGCTACCTCTCTGGCGCCTTCCATGGTCCACACTGCCCCCTGGTGGTTAGCATACGTCATAGCAAGCAGTCGAACTCCCTGTTGAAAAATTTGCATATCAGGCTTTTATTATATAGGATACAATGAAGTCATGAAGTCAAATGAGAATTAACCATGGGTCCTTGAAAATGGATGACTTTGTCAAGAGTATTTTAGTGGAGAGGTAGAGATGAAATCTGATCCAGCAAAGGGACAAATGAGAAGATGAGCAATGGAAAACACTTTTGAAAAAAATTTGCAATAAAAGAGAGTAGAGGCATACAGTTAGGAGGCATAGCAATATGGATATTTTTTTTTTTACTTTAGTAGCAAAGAAAACATTCACTAACCTATGGGACAGATTTATTTTCCAAAAATGACAATCATTTCCATCCCACATTGTGACCTTAACACTCCCCTTATCAAAAAGTGGGGTTTATATTCCTTCCCCTCAAAGCTGTACATTTTATAATCAAAAGGATCAGCAGAATAGATGCTGTGTGAAACATCTGAGGCTAGGACAAAAAAAAGACAAAAAATGTACTCCTTGATCACTGGAACACCCCCACTATAGCTCTAAACTGCTATATATTTTGAGTTCCCTATAGCTACTGGGCTGTAAGGAAGCCCAAAGCTCAGGCAGAGATACCATAGAGAGAAGTTCTGAGTCTATGTAAAGTGAAATACCCAGTCAATCCCCAGCTTCTTCTGACCCCATGCTCCATTTGTGCAAGTTCCAACCATGATATGACTGCTATTACCTGAGAAACCCTTAGTGTGAACCACCCAGCTGACCACTTCCTGTTCCACAGAACCTATAAGAGATACTAAAACACTTGTCTTAAGACACTAAGTTCTGGAGAGATTTAATATGCTACAATAGTATTCAAAACAGAAAAGGAGCCCTAGCTGGTTTTGCTCAGTGGATAGAGCATCAGCCTGTGGACTGAAGGGTCCCAGGTTCGATTCTGGTCAAGGGCATGTGCCCGGGTTGCAGGATTGATCCCCAGTGCGGGGGTTGGGGGGAGAGGGGCGGGTGCAGGAGGCAGCCAATCAATGATTCTCATCTTTGACGTACTCTCTCTCTCTCTCTCTCCCTCTCTGAAATCAATAAAAATATATTTTAAAACAACAACAAAACAAAACAAAACAGAAAAGGAAATGAGAAAATTGCAGGAATAATTTTATTTGAATAAGTCAGAAAGACTGGAATCCAATGGACAAATGTAGAGTTCATCCATGGGGAAAGGTAGATAGGCAATAATTATATATCCAGATGCATGGAGTGGGCAGATTTCATGGTGAGAAAATGAGGTATTTGTCCTCTGATTATTTTCATTTTCTCAGTGCTATAGAAATAGAGTCATCATTTCAGAGTGAGAAAGCAAAAGGGATGTTGAAACCCTAAGGAAAGAGGTAAAGATGTGAAATGATCTTTTGAAAGAATGAGAAGCTAAACTGAATAAAGAAATTGAGTGGGATAGAAAGGCAGTCCTGAGGAAACACATGAGGCTGGTGATTGTGATTTTAAAATGAAAGTAGTGAGTGCATTCATGTTTTCCCTCCAGCTGTGGCTGGCTGCTCTGGTGCACATATGCCTGAAAGGAGGGCTTACTTCGCATTGGCATCTTACTAGGCAATATGGAAGAAGAGAGAGATAAGGGAGTGAAAGTAAATTCAAGAAACTATCATGGGGAAAAGAGGGCTTCTGGCAAGAAGGTAGGGAGGGAGTGTGAGAGAGTGAGGGAGCAATAGAGTGTGTGGACGTGTGTGGGGTGTGTGTGTGTGTGTGAGCTAGGGTCAGTTAGATCCTGCAGGTCTTCCAAGGGGCTGCTAAACCAGGCAGTCTTAGACAGTGAAACCCCGCTGCCTCCACGGACACTCCAGGGGTGGCCAGCGCGGGCACAGAGACCACGCCATCTTGAAAAACAGAACTGCTTGAAACTAGAATCCTAGCCTCACCACCACCCAGTCTAGTCTCAGACGCAAACCACAAACTGGGACCCTGCAGCCACTGGGGACAAAGACCTGCGACCACAGCTGTAGACCCATAGACATCCCGGACACAGATTTCTGTGAGTCACAGAGTCCATCCCCCTTCCCACAGGTTCACTGCAGTGCCATAGGATCAGCTAGACCCTCCCGGTGCAAGCAGGCCTCCTTACGATTCATTAACAGTAGCAAAATTACAGTTATAAAGTAGCAACGAAAATAATTTTATGGTTGGGGGTCACAACAACATGAGGAACTGTATTAAAGGGTCAGAGCATTAGAAAGGTTGAGAACCACTGCTCTAGACAAAAAAAAAAAAAAAAAATAGCGAAGAAACATCAATCCTAAATGACTCACTAGATCAGATGGACTTAATTGACAATTTTAGAACATTCTACCCAAAACTACAGAATATACATTCTTCTCAAGCACACATGGGACATTTTCAAAGATAGACCACATATTGGGACACAGGGAAAGTCTCTCCAAATTCAAGAGGATTGAAATCATATCAAGCATCTTCTCAGAAACACAATGGCATAAAATTAGAAATCAACTATAGGAAAAACAATCACAAACATTCAAACACTTGGAGGCTGAATAGCATACTATTAAGCAATTAATAGCATACTATTAAGCAATTTGACCAAAAAGATCAAAGAAGAAATAAAAAACATCCTGGAAACAAATGAAAATGAAAACACAACAATCCAAAATCTTTGGGACACAGTGAAAGCAATACTGAGAGGGAAGTTCATAGTATTACAGGCCAAACTCAAAAAAAAAAACAAGAAAAACTGGTTATAAACCATCTAACTTTGCAACTTGAAGAATTAGAAAGAGAGCAACAAGAAAAGCCTAGTGTGAGCAGAAGGAAGGAAATAATAAAGAGCAGAGCAGAAAATAATGACATAGAGACCAAAAAAATAATACAAAAGATCAATGAAACCAAGAGCTGGTTCTTTGAAAGGATAAACAAGATTGATGAACCTCTAGCCAGGTTCACCAAGAAGCAAAGAGAGAGGACTCAAATAAACAAAATCAGAAACAAAAGAAGTGAAATAACAACAGACCCCACAGATATACGAAGAATCATAAAAAAATATTATGAGCAACTCTACTCCAACAAACTGGTCAACCTAGAAAAAAAAGACATATTCCTAAAAAAATACAACCTTCCAAAACTCAACTAGGAGGAATCAAAAAATCTGAATAGGCCGATAACTATGGAGGAAATTGAAGCAGTAATCAAAAACCTTCCAACAAACAAAAGCCCTGGACCAGATGGCTTCACAGGGGAGTTTTATCAAACATTCAAAGAAATAAAACCTATCTTCCTCAGACTATTCCAAAAAATTCAAGAGGAAGGAACACTTCCAAGCTCCTTCTGTGAAGTCAGCATCACCCTAATACCAAAACCAGATAAAGACAACACAATGAAAGAGAATTACAGGCTAATATCCCTCATGAACATAGATGCCAAAATACTCAACAAAATTCTAGCAAATTGGCTCCAGCAGTACATCAGAAAGATCATACACCATGACCAAGTAGGATTTATCCCAGGAATGCAAGGATGGTACAATATCCGCAAATCAATAAATGTGATACATCACATAAAAAAATTGAGAGATAAAAATCACATAGTCATATCAATTGATGCAGAAAAAACATTTGACAAAACCCAACACCTTTTCTTGATAAAAACTCTCAACAAAGTGGGAATAGAAGGATCATACCTCAACATAATAAAAGCCATATATGACAAACCCACAGCCAACATCTTACTCAATGGGCAAAAACTAAAACCATTTTCCCTAAGAACAGGAACAAGACAGGGATGCCCAGTTTCACCACTCTTGTTCGACATAGTACTGGAAATGCTACTCATACTAATCAGACAAGACGAAGAAATAAAAAGACATCCAAATTGTAAAAGAAGTAAAACTGTCCTTATTTGCAGTTGACATGATATTGTACATAGAAAACCCAAAGTCTCCATCAAAAAACTACTGGACTTAAAAAATGAATTCGGCAATGTAGCAGGATACAAAATTAACACCCAGAAGTCTATGGCTTTTCTATACACCAATAATGAACTCACAAAAAGAGAAATTTAAAAAGCAATCCCATTTACCATTGCAACAAAAAAATTAAGATACCTAGGAATAAACTTAACCAAGGAGACAAAGGACCTGTACTCAGAAAATTTCAGGAAGCTAAAAAAAGAGATAGGAAGACATGAACAAATGGAAGAATATACCATGTTCATGGATTGGTAGAATCAACATCATTAAAATGTCCATACTACCCAAAGCAATCTATAAATTCAACACAATCCTCATTAAGATACAAATGGCATACTTCAAAGACCTAGAACAAATTCTCCAAAAATTCATCTGGAATAAAAAAAAAGACCCCGAATAGCTGCAGCAATCTTGAGAAAGAAAAACCACGTAGGAGGAATCACAATACCAGATATCAAGCTATACTGCAAAGCCACTGTTCTCAAAACTGCCTGGTACTGGCACAAGAACAGACATATAGACCAGTGGAACAGAACAGAGAACCCAGAAATCGACACAAGCCATTATGCTCAATTAATATTTGACAAAGGACGCAAGAGCATAGAATGCAGAAGACAGTCTCTTCAATAAATGGTGTTGGAAAAAAAGGACAGATACTTGCAAGAAAATGAAACTAGACCAACAACTTACACCATACACAAAAATAAACTCAAAATGGATAAAGGACTTAAATGTAAGATGGGAAACCATAAAAATCTTAGAAGAAGCCAAGGCACCAATATATCAGACATATGTCATAGCAAAATCTTTACTGATACAGCTCCTAGGGCAATGGAAACTAAAGAGAAAATAAACAAATGGGACTACATCAAAATAAAAAGCTTTTTTACAGCAAAAGAAATCATTAACAAAACAACAAGAAAGCCCACTGCATGGGAGAATATATTTGCCAATGTAATCACTAATAAGGGTTTAATCTCCAACATTTACAGGGAACTCATACAACTTAACAAAAGGAAGATAAAAAATCCAGTCAAAAAATGGGCAAAGGACCTAAATAGACATTTTTCAAAAGTGGACATTCAGAAATGTGGGAGCCCCTTTCACGTCCCGCGTGATTCAGGGTTCCGGTTCAGGGTTCGGTTTCTGGAGAAGGGCCGTACGCAAATTAAAAGAGACTAGAAGAAATTTAATTTGGCGATATGGGGGGCCAGGTGGGAGCCTACCTCTAGTGGGAGGACTGCTGCTAGGCTCTGGCCTTGCTATGCCTTTTATTGAGACTATGGGATACACCCATTACCCTTAAGCCGGTTTGGGATATACCCATAGCCCTTAGGCAGGTAATAAGTGGATTATCATAACAGTAAGGATTTACATGATTACAAGATGGGGAAGTTGCCTCAGTTACCATTGTCTCAATTAGATAGGGAGTGGTTGGCTCTGTCCTTTCAGAGCTTCAAGGTTGACCAGCCTTTTTCTATTAGTGAGACAATGGTTGGTTTCCGGCAAGAAAGCCAAGAGACACATGAAAACATGCTCAAAGTAACTAATCATCCAAGAGATGCAAATCAAAACAGCAATGAGGTACCAACTCACACCTGTCAGAATGGCTATCATCGCTGAAACCGGTTTGGCTCAGTGGATAGAGCGTCAGCCTGCGGACTCAAGGGTCCCAGGTTCGATTCCGGTCAAGGGCATGTACCTTGGTTGCGGGCACATCCCCAGTAGGGGGTGTGCAAGAGGCAGCTGATCGATGTTTCTCTCTCATCGATGTTTCTAACTCTCTATCCCTCTCTCTTCCTCTCTGTAAAAAATCAATAAAATAAATTTTAAAAAAAATAAAGAATGGCTATCATCAACAAATCAACAAAGGACAAGTGCTGGAGAGGATGTGGAGAAAAAGGAACCCTCCTTCACTGCTGGTGGGAATGCAGACTGGTGCAGCCACTGTGGAAAACAGTATGGCATTTCCTCAAAAAATTTAAAAATGGAACTGCCATTTGACCCAGTAATACCACATCTAGGAATCTATCCCAAGAAAACAGAAACACCATCAGAAAGGATATATGCACCCCTATGTTCATAGCAGCGCAATTTACAATAGCTAAGATTTTGAAACAGCCTAAATGCCCATCAGCAGATGAGTGGATTAGAAAACTGTGGTACATCTACACAATGGAATACTACGCTGCTGTAAAACAGAAGGAATTCTTACCACTTGAAACAGCATGGATGGAACTGGAGAGCATTATGCTAAATGAAATAAGCCAGTCAGTGAAAGACAAATACCACATGATCTCACTCATTTGTGGAATATAAAGAACATTATAAACTGTTGAACAAAAATAGACAGAGGCAAAGAAGCATCGAACAGACTGTCAAACTACAGCGGGAAGGTAGGAGAGGGTGGGGGGATAAGAGATCAACCAAAGGACTTGTACGCATACATATAAGTACAACCAACAGATGCAAGACACTGGGGGTGGGAGGAGTGAGGGCATGTGCTTGGGGGTAGGGGAGGCCAGGGGGAGGTCAATGGGGGGAAAAAAAAGGATACATATGTACTATTTGTAATACCTTAAACAATAAAAAAAAAAAAAATCAAAAGGAGAAATCTCCCTGCAAGTTACTGCTACTCTTTCCTATCTGTTGGAATCCTAACTGCTTAACTCTGAAATTTCATTAGTAAATTCCACTTTATCAAAAAGCAAAAAAAGAAAAAGAAACTATCATGGTGATAAATACTGTAATATAATATAGATAAAAAGAGAAAATTTGGGAGGTTACACTGGTAGATTAAAAAAAGTAGCATGTCTGTGGTATTTATGGGATATAAGACTTGGAGGAGGCATGAAAAATTAAGTGAGCCAGAAAAATTTGGCAGTCAGTGAGTGGAATTCCTGAAATCAAGATTTTGTGAAAATTAAAGTTCCTTGCAATGACAAGTTCAGAGAATGACCAAGGAGTGGGTAGTTGAGAATAAGTGAAGGACACAATCATTAGAGATAAAGCAGTCAAGGAACTGGGTCCGGGGTGTTAGAGTGCTTATCTGGATGCTTCAGGTAGAAAGAAAAATAACAGACATAGTGATTCAACTACTAATGTCTCCAGGGAATGAGAAGATATAACTGAGAGTTTTGAAAATGAGTGTTCAAGTAGTGTAGAGGATGCTATGTTCATGTGCTTCAAGCAAACTGGGGATTTTGACAAAAAGGGACAATCAGATCTGAAAAAGATAAGAAGCGAGGGACATCCAATCCACCCCTGGGCCCTGTGCAACATGGAAGAAAAGATGCTACCATTCAGAGAGTTATTTTCTGAGAGGATACCTGGGCTTCCTTTAGATCAAAAGGAGAGGAAATATTAAGAGCAAACAACATAGGGAATTTTGTAGAGAGCACAGTGAAGAAAGTGTGGGCAAATGGGGAAGGAAGGGAAACATTCAGATTAGGGAACTCACTGAGTCTTGTGGTGCTAAAATCACAATGGGTATCCCAGGAGGCTTGGGTTTACTTTGTGCCGAAGGTAGGGCATGGTGAAATTAATCCTGGTGGTTTTTTAGGGAATGTAAGGAATCAACTTGATTCCTGTTTTGGGATTGGCCTCTTCAACAAGGTTTAGAGAAGTGGTGCGGCGTGTGATAGGGATAATATCAAAAGTATGTGGAGCTCTGGGGCTTCCTAAAATCCTGCTCTGGGGGGTGTCACAGCTGTGGACTCATAGTCTTACCAGAAGCACAAAGATTTCTTTGGGACTGCCTTCAGTCCTGTCACGAGTGTTACAGTAACAATACGAGGGTCACTTTTCCTTAGTCAAATTGAGCTTGGGGGCCTAAAGAGTTTGGAGATGACAGAGTCAAGCCCATAAGTGGAGAATATTTGCCTTGAATAGAAAAGTTATTTCTATTTATAAAGCAGGAGGAAATAAGTAAAAACTAGTTTAAAATGTGTGGAAATTTTGATGTTAAGAACTGAAAATTCTAACCAAGAGTCAGACAAGCTTATAAAATGTGGGAATTAAATATAAATTTGAGAGATTAAATAATTGTTTTGAAATTGTTGTGGGGTATAGGAAGATAAAAGAAGGGTATATATGTGTTGCCAAGTAGCCCCAAGAGTTAAGCATAAACATGTATATATCAGGGGTGATGTTTTCCTGATCCTCCAGGATGATCCTGAGCTCTGGTATGAAGTTACCTAAGAAACCATATTTAAAAAGAAAAGGGTGATCATTGACATTTTATCTTTATAGATTTCATGTGACTATAAATGTGATATTGTCTTCTAGTTCCAGGGCTCACCCATGTTGGAAAAATATTTAATATATGTTTACTCAAGTTAAGTCACTTTATATTTTAGAATATGATCTCCCTGTAGTTAGGAAATATATTCTATTCATTTTTGTAGCACCAGCTGTTATTGTAGCATCAGATACCCAATAGGCATACACCACTATTGAACAGAAATATGAATATATTTGAAATACCATCTAAGAGAATAATGTACATTTATGATTTAATAAAAATAGACTAAAATAAACTTTTCTATTTTCATGTTGTGAATATTATAGTAAATTTCTACTTGTTATATATGTGTAATATATAGAATCTATCTCTATATATAAAACCCTAATATGCAAATAGACCAAATGGTGGAACAACCGAACAACAGGTCGGTCGCTATGATGTGCGCTGACCACTAGGGGGTGTGCACAGAACATGGCGGGTGTCGGCCACGACAGGATGGTGGAGCAGGTGAGCGGGGGCACCAGACCAAGGTAGGGTCCCGGTCACTGTCATCAGTGTGAGCCTCTGGTGGTTACTGAAAATTCTTTGCTCCTGCACGCCACGGTCCCTCCTGGTGCTCGCACCTGCTGCTGGCGCCAGCTCCACTTGCACCCACTGTTGGTGCCGCCACTCGTACCTGCTGCTGGTGCCCGGCACCAGCCCCAATCGTTTGGTGCCGTCAGTGGGTGCAAGCAGTGGCTACCAGCCCCGATAGCCCCTCAGGGCTTCTCGACCTCCCTCTGTTCCTGAGGAGTGATCGGGGCAGCAGCCACTCACATCCACTGATGGTGCTGGCCCCACTCGCATCTGCTGCTGGCGCAGGCCCTAAATCGCTCCACATCATCAGCGCATGGGAGCAGTGGTAGCAAGAGCAGGACTGCCGACATAAAGGGGGCGGGGGGCCATGGTGGGGGTGTGGAGGATGGGCTGAGACCCGTCCCTGTGCCCACCACAGCCTCACAGCCCACAGTTCCTTTCAAGATGCACGAATTTATGCACTGGGCTCCTAGTATAATATATATTAGTGAACAATCTCATCTAACAGCCAACCTTTCACCAGCCGTGGTAATTACCGTATTTTTCCATGTATAAGAGGCCCCCATGTATAAGATGCCCCCCACTTTTCCAACTCAAAATTAAGAAATAAGTATTTTAAACATAAAACAGAACACATTTTTATTTAGTAATTACCATAGGTAATGTTTACATACCAGTACTATGATATTATGCAGCATATCACTTTATTCACCCTCTGTTGCATCACTGCTCTCTTCTTCATCACTATTAGTTCCAGACATATCAATTTCTTCAACTTCTGTTGTATCATTGCTGTCTTCTGAGTCACTGTCTATATATGTGAGATCATCCTCATAAACTGGTGGCATTTTCTGAGCTAACTTTGTCCGTGTTCTCATGGCCAAAGCTTCTCTCCTCATGAAATTGAAGCACCATTTTGCCTTTCCTGTAAAATCAACAATGTTCATTTTGCTTGCAAACATTCTTGCCTGACTTTGAATAAGTTTGAGTGATACACATAAGCCACTCTGGCACTGCTCCATAATCCAAGTATTCAGCCTCTGCTCCAAGTTTGCCCATTTTGCTGGTTTTTCTCTTAAGCTCTTCTTTTTTGGCATCTTAAGAAGTTGTTCTTCCTGTTTTCTCCACTGTCTGATCATACACTCAGTGGAAGGTCCCAACTGTCTCTCTGCAGCTCTATTTCCATGCTCTTTTGCATAGCTGATTACATTCAGTTTGAATTTTGCAGAGTAAGACAATTACTTGCCAGTATTTATCTTTCTATTTTTTGACATCTTTATGGGCTCAGAACACTCTGGTCCCTATTTGCATCTGCACACTCTCCACCTCCACCTCCAATTACGGCATCAGCTGATGTCAGTAACAATAAGGCTTGTGATTGGAGGAAGCCTGTTTGACAAGGTATGGGCAGCTACAAACCTACTGGCTCCCTCCTCAGCTGACTTCCATGTATAAGACGCCCCTTGATTTTCAGCTTAATGATTTTACAAAAAAATAGAGTCTTATACATGGAAAAATATGGTACTGCTTGCACATTCATCCACCATAAGGGCAAGAAACTAATGTGAAGGGAAAATGGTGTTGTCGGTGTTTTTTAAAAATAAAAACCTATTGTATTGTGAAATTATAATGCCCAGGTGTTACCTAATGTGCTGTAAATATGTACAGCAGACAACATCAGAACAAGCTACTTCATTTCCATGGTAACATTGGCGCCACAATGGAGGGTGCTGGTTAAAAATGGATTCTTTTCATTAGAACCACACAAGGAGATGGGACAATTAACAGACTGAATAGAAGGGCTAATGAATTTAGGAAAAATACAATAAAGCTGTCTCTCTATTTTTACTGTAAACATTTAGGAAGCAAGAATACAAATAAAATGCTTTGTCTGATACATTCCAGGCTATTTCAAGAGATAATTTTATAACTCTTGGATTCAAATGCTGCATTAAATATTTTGATTTCCTGACTGACTGAATAGAAAAAAGAGGAATAGACAAAAGTTTTGTTTTGATGTTGAGATTAAATTCCATCTAGCAAATAAAATTGTGAGCCTTAATCACTGTTTGGTGGATGAAAACTAGAAAATGCAAAAGGATCAATTAAAGTTTTAAAAAGCATAATATATGATCAATAAGTCAAAGCATAAAATATAACTTTATCCCTGTACTGTAATTGGTGAAGATTGAAAGAATTCTTCTTAAAATATGCATTTATTTTCCAGATTCTCTGCCACTGTCTGGCACAAGGAATATAATTCAAAGTGAAAACTGTGCCTGTTATTTGAAGGCTTTGTCTACATGAGGCTACACATCTGCATATTTGGATGAATGCCTGGCTTTCTAACTCACTAGCTAAGAGGAGATGCCACCATTAGCTGTTATCCCAAGCATCAAGAACACTAATTCCGTATACTTATCAGAACATCAGGGTACTTCTTGTTTGCGGTACATCTTATCACCTAAGATTAAGTTGGTTTTATTTAGATTATACCCACAAATAAAGGATAATTATACTGCTATGTGACAGGAAAGAATCCTCTGTTAGAGAAATCTGCTTGACGAAATTAATTCACTGAATGACCTTCATTCAGTGTGATGAGGGGCAAAGAGTATAAGAACAAGAAACCTCTCCCACTCAACAGCAATGTCAGTTCTGTCAAGTCATTTCGTGGATCTGTGCCTCAGTTTCCTCATTTATAATAGAGGCATGACATTTTTTTATTTACATACCTCTAGATACAGTAATAACATTTGTGATTATTGACAGATTAGTGTGTAAGAGTTTAAGCTCAATAGGCCTGGTTTGAATCCTAATTATTACTAACTTATTACAAATTTGGGCAAGCTTTCATTTCCTCTACCACAAATTGTTGACAATCACAGTATCTGAGCAATAAGTGAGAACATAAATCCTGAATGCATGGCACAGTGCCTAAAACATTGTAAGCAACCAATAGATGTGCATTTCAGAGAATCAAAGAGAAAACATGTTCAAAGCAACATGAAAAATGAAGAGGGCCACAGACTCCACCATTCTTTAAATTTAAGATCCCAGAACATATAATAAACTCCCAGAGGTTTAAATGAAGAAATGATCATTAATACTGGCATAAAAAGCATACAAAATGCTATTAAACAGAAAGTATATGTATGCTCCTTGCCTCTATTTATTTTTATGTTTATTTTAAAATTTTTCAACACCTGTCCAGAGAAAGCTCACAGGTCCCCAAAAATCAACCCACCCTTCCTCACCAAAGGGATCAAACTGGAGGTCACATCTGACCTACCAATAAGATTCCTCTAGTGCCACCGTGCTTAAAAAGATTCCTCCAAAACTGAAAATTCGGAGATTTCAAATATCAAGAGTCCTGGCTTTTTAATAAAAATTAAAAAAAAATTAGAAAACCTAGTAGCCCTCAGTACACATACCCACATAGCACCATCAGCTGAAATATAAAAGCAGATGCCCGCTGAAGAAAGGTATGGCCTCTCCAATTATGGTCTTCATCTCTCCTTATTATTTATTCCTCTTGATACCAAGGCCCAGTACCAGTCATCATTGACTGTCATAATGTAACATATTATTTTTCTTAGGGCAAAGAAACAGCTCTCTGTACTCATGCCTCTATCAAAAGCTAGAATAAGAAAATTAAACCTTTAGGCTACAAGTTTCAAAAAAGATGAGTGACTGATATTTTTGCAGATTTGAAGATGTGAATGGACATATTTTTTAAACTTCTTCTTGAAGTGAAACACATAGACAGGAAAGGACTTGAACCATATGTATACAACCCAGTGAATATTCATAAATTCATAAATTGAATTCATCTATGCCCAGATCAAGAAACAACATTACCACTGTCCCAGAAGCCCCTCTGTGCCTCCTCCATCCACTGTTCCCATAAGGGACCTTGCTCTCCTAACTTCTAATGCCATCGATTTGCTTTGTCTATTTGAACTTTATGAAAATGGAATCATTCAGAATGTATTCTTTCTTGTAAGTCTGTCATCTTTTGCTCAACATATCTTGTTTGTGAGATTCATTCATATGGTTACATTTTATTGTATTTTTAATGTGCAAAGAAAGCTTGTTCATATCTCACTATCCTATATGACTGCCAAGCCCTTATTGGCAACTGAGTTTGGCATCCTAATCTAGACATAAATCTTTAAGAAGTCTTTCTCCTTAAATTATCTTAACATCTCAAAATCCATTGGCCTTTTCAAACCATTTAACTCCCTGCCTAGAGATTTAAATTTTCTAATGGTCCTCCTTGCTCATGCACAGATAAAATTGCAATAATTACTTACTCATCTGACCTCTTAACATCACCAAACTCACTCCCCACTCCCCACACCCCATTTCAAAGATACCTAAAATACCTTGAATTACCAAACAGAGAAGTATGATTTTCTGTTACCTGCCTGGTGTGCCGCTACTTGGCAAAGAGAAAGTGGTATTGAGATATGAGTTTCTTTGTAAAACAACCTAGAATCAGTGTTTAGTGAGAAAAAGAATTAGATATATTAATATAACCCTTTGATCAATTCTAAATGATAAAATATTTTGCATCTAATATGGAGCCATCTTCACTGACTGGTACCACATCATTAATTACCCAAGACTTTTCAGAAGGAGAATAAAACCAGTGACTTCCTAACCACAAACTTACAATTTGTCCAGACACTTAATAGCTAACAAAAAATCTTGTTCTTAAGATACCCACACAATGTATATGTGCACTTTTCAGTGCTGCCTTGGAAAAATGAATGTGTTATGATTGGAAATATTATTTGGGCAACAAAGAGAAAAAAGATTGCACTTGCTATCAATAAGAATAATTTCTCCTGGAGTCCTCTATTTCATATTTTCTCTTGAGACTTTCAATAGCTTTTTAAGCAGATGCTGAGCTGGAAAATAATCCAAGAAATAAAGAAAGCCAAGGGGGGAAAATAATAATAATGGACAGTTGTACTTGATTGTTTCCATGGCCAGGGCATCCTCCTGAGTGACAGATCATTCATCTTCTGTCAGTTTCCATTGCCTAGAGATCATTCTGAGCCTTGTTATCAGCAAAACCTCCACAAAGTGAAGGATTTTCAAACAGGAAACCAGATGTGATGGGGTCAGGCCCTGCATGTGATGGGGATATTTGGGTTAATGATGATTGATGCCATATCACATTTCATAAAGTACACACTTGCCAAATCAGGTATTTTTGCTGTCACATAGGAACAGTTGCTGAATGTCTTTACAGCAAAGCTCCAAGGTCAAAGAGGAAGGAGTGAATGTAAAAGAGCCCACTGCCCATACTTAGAAGCGTGACCTAATAAAATCAGGATAAGCTCATCGCATACTGCATAGGATTTGCATGATAATCCTTTCTAAGTGTCTGCTATTTACCAGGGAAATCTAAAACATTCCAAATTCCCCATGCCTAAAACATGTACATGGTTGTTTTGTTTGAGGGGTACATATTTACTTTGTTTCTCTAAATTACTATATTAAGTAAATCCTTAATGTCATGACTTTATCAAAACCAATGATTAAAATTGTCAACTATTAAATATTTTTATAACTAATTTAGTGATTCGGGACAAAAATGTCACATAAAATATAAATGTATACCAAATAGTACATATATGGTACTATAAAGGAAGCAATTTTATTACCGCTCCTGCTTTAGTAAGAAAAAAAAATTTTGTTTTATTTGTATATTTCAGAATGGACAGATTTTACAGATTAAAAAGGAACAATTTCCAAACATGTTCAAGGGATGAAAAGCCCTCACCATTTAATTTTAGAAATAAATCTTTGCAAAACCATTATGTTGTTGTTTTAGAGTTTGATGTTTTCAAAGGAAGTATAATGAATGTTGCAAATCTCCTTAAATAGCACTGGAAAAGCTTAATAGTTATTATTAAGTTGATGTTTTTATAAGGCTTTTAAAGCATTCTTGATTTTCTACAGCTATTGGTATAATATCAACTTTTCCAAAATAGGCATAATGCTTTAAAGAAGCAGCTTGAATGGATATAACATAGCCCAAAGTGACTAAGACAAAAAAAAAAAAAAATCCCACACAGAACCTTGATAATAAATAGGCATTATTAACCTCCACCCCAGGTGATTAGAATACATGAGTAGAATTGACATCAGAGGACACTCATGAGATCACAAAGATTAAATATTGAAATTGTCAAATCCCTGTGAGGCATCAGCCTTGGGTCCTTTCTTACATGCTGAAAAGAATAATCATTAAACATTTCATGTATTTGAACCCTTCAAGCTAAGGATTCCAGGCAAATCCACAGAGGAATTGCAATGAGGTAAGTGAAAACAGGTAAGAACACAGAAGCAGACTGTTTGCATTTACTTGCATTTAAGGCTCTGTGAATTTCTCTCTTGGAGATCTTAGTTTTGATCTCCAAGAGAGAAATTCAGATCTTATATATATATAAGCCTAAGTAAACGTTATGACTGGTCGACCAGTTGCTATGATGCGCACTGACCACAAGGAGGCAGACACTCAATGCAGGAGCTGCCCCCTGGTGGTCAGTGCGCTCCCACAGCCAACCTCCCATGGCAGGCTAACCTACCACAGTCCCTCTCCCCTCAATGGGGCCTGATCTCAGGCCAGGCCAAGGAACCCCACCCATGCACGAATTTGTGCACTCGGCCTCTAGTTGATTAATGAAAACAGACATACCTATCATTGTCTTGGCTCAGGGAAGAGCCTAACCTACTAAACATCTTAATATAGTATAAACTGAATTTATGCCCTCTTTAGGGAAGTGATAGTCAAATTGTATCTTTATCATATACTGCACAAGAATATTTTGGTGACAGGTGACATTTTTAAGGAAATATCTCCACACCAAGTATCAGAGCTGGAAGTACAAAAAACAAAGTCTTTCAAATATGCTCTCACAAATCTCTGAGAGACAGAAATCCAAAGCACAAAAGCAGCAAAGAAGAGTGTTCATAGTTTTCTGCCAGAGGCATGAGGGGGGAGCAGGGGGGAAAGGGGGGATGATATTTTTACTTTGTCATTGCTCAGGGTAAAATTGCTCCAATCTGACGGTAACATGAAAAATGGAGAGAAGGGTCAGCGTAGAACAGTAACCCTGCAAATCATTCCCTCCCTAAGCCTTCCCTTTTTCACAATGACACCTTGGCCAGAATAAAACTGGCAAGCCTGATAGACACCACCACAAGCCACATTTGCTGAAGAGGTGATCTCTTTTTCTTCCTTCAAATGTATTCTAAGACAGTAGCCATTCTGAACCCAAAAGAGCTCTGCATAACTGTGTGCAAAATCTAATAGTCTTGTATTTACAGTCTAACTGCAATCTTTAAAATACAGATTGCACCACCACTCCGCTTAGCATCCTCCAGGAAGAGCACATGATAAGCCCTGTGAAAGGCAATCTTCCAGTGTTTTCAATAATAAATCCAGACTAACACAAAAGGGAGCTATAGATGATGAGCTTTGCAATTCTGGGGAATGAGGAACAATAGGAAGGTATTCTATTTGCATATCTTTTATACATTCACACAAGCACATCAAAACCTCCCAACAATATTCCAGAGAAAGGACTACATATCTATGAGGTAAAAGCCAGAAAAATCAAATCGTTAGTACATATTATACCTAAGTTCTGTATAAAATAATTCACATTGAGAGACCTAGCAACAACTCATATAAAAAGCAGTCCCTTAATAAAAGCTTATAAGGCTTTTAACTTTTGAGTTTGTTTTTAAAACTAAAGTTCTTTATTCAACTAATCTGCACCCATGGATAAAAATCGAACTATACAAAAGGAGATATGGTTAAAATTATTGGTTTTCTTCTTACTCATCCTAAGCTTGATTTTACTGCTTATAATGCACTATTTTGAATAATTTTCATTTGTACTGGTTTTACATTTTGTGGGAATCATATTTATAAATAATACACTTATGCAATGAGTTGGGGTTTTGTTGTTTTTTTTTACATTTATCAAACTTAGACCTCATTCATTGCCTTCTTGCTGAGTAATGTGAGGACTTAACTCATGTATGCCACTGCCATTACCTCTCACCTTACCCTCCCCAATATGGTAATATTATTAGTTCTTCTATTTGGCTAATTTTATAACTAAATAATGTGCTTATAACTTTATTTATTTCAAAATATATAGTTAACTGCACTTGTACAACAAGCCTGTGTATGTGTCTGCCCTCCCTTTGACTTATCCTTCCGTAATTTCAACCTTCTAATTTTGATCATCTCTACTTTCATATTTCTGTTGGAGAGTAGTCATGGTTTGTTCTCTAATTATAATTGATTCTTCACTGTTGTATGTACAGGTTGATTCTAAATACCGAAAAATCAATAAAGAGTGGTTTTTGCTGGAAGTTTTGTTCACTCTCCTGGGCCACGATTAGATTTTTCTCTCTTGCACAGTTATTTTGTGATTCTACCTTTTTCTAGAGTTACCAATTGCCTTTCAATTTGTGTATGTGTTAATTATCTTTATCACCTCCTTATGTTCTTCCAAATTTTCAATAAAAGTACCAAATCTTGAGATTCCTTTTTTTTTTTTTTCCACTTCCCTCCAAATTATTACTTGAAGGCTAAAAATAAAGATTTTGCTGGTACAAAATTCTAGGTTTAATATCATTGTCATTTAGATATTTGAAGCATTTCCTGTTGATTTCAGAGAGGAAGAAAGAGGGAGAGATAGAAACATCAATGATGAGAGAGAATCATTGATCAGCTGCCTCCTGCACAACCCCCACTGTGGATTGAACTTGTATGTCCTGGCCAGAAATTGAACAGTGACCTCCTGGTTCATAGGTGGATGCTCAACCACTGAGCCACGCAAACCAGGCTGATTCCCATTTCTTTTTCATCTATTTTTTCCTTATCTACAAAAGCTTTTAAGATCATCTTTTTACCCTTACTCTTCTAAAATATCACAGTGTCCAGTGGGGTCTTTGTACTCATCTGACTGGATACTAAGCCATTTCTTGCTCCTTTTTTATAGCACCCCATTCTTATTTTATAGACTAACTGTAATCTAAATCTCAAATACATGTAACCAAATATATTTTTTAAATTTATCTTTTGTTCCTTATCTGTTTTATCTATTATATTTTTATTTTTTAATATTTTTATATTGGTGTCTTAGACATCCAAGAATCTTAGTTGTTTTGTTTTGTTCATGCAAGGAATAGAGGATACTTCTTAACTTTCAGCTTATTAAAAAATATAACTTCAACTGTCTAGCATATGAAATTAACTATTATCTATATATTATCCTCCAATTTATATTTCCAGTTAGGACCTTCTTCTTGCCTCTAGAATCAGAAGAAAATTGCTTACTCAAATCATTATTTGATTTCTAATTGACATCTTACTCTTAATCTGTCCAAAAATAAATTCCTGATTCCATATCCTAACACCAGTAATTTTTCCACCCTCATTATTCTCATCCTCTAGGGCTTATCCCCAGACTCTGGAATCTTCTTTAACACTTTCACAACCACCATCAAATCTGCAGGAAGCCAGCGCTTTCCAATACTATCATGAGAGTGTACCAAGGAATTCAGAAGGACATGGACCTTGGGTGTTAGCAGGGCTGATGCTAAGCACTGATTGTTGAGATAGTAGTGGCTCAAGGCAATTCCCTAACCTGGTAATCCTTTTACTGTTTACCAAACTGTACCTTTGATATGCCTGTATGCATTGCTAAAGGGAAAAGGTATATTCAAGTAAATAAAAAGCAGACCGGCCAGAGATGAGTGTGCTCTTCACAAAAGAAACACCAACTGCCCCCCACCCCTTAATAATTCATATTTCTTGCCTAGTGTTTTCATTTGTGCATCGGCCTCTCCTTCAGATCCTGAACCCTGACTCAAAGGTCATGGCACAATCCATCAGGAAAATCCTCTCAGTTCTACCTTCTAAATATTTCCAGAATATATCTATTTCTCAGTATCTCCACTGCTGCCCATCTGATCCAGGTCCCAATCATGTCAATTCTGAATTCTAGTTGTAGCCACCCTTTTCTGAAGTTCTGAATTTACATACACACCTACAGCCACCTTCACATAACTCACTGTTTTAGCCACAGTGGTCTCTTCACTGTTATGTAAACTTCTCATGATCTTCTCTTGCCTCAGGCCTCAAGACATTTCTACTTGCTGTTCTTTTTTGCCTAACTGCTCTTTTTTCAGATATCCTCATAAATCCCTCTGTCACATCCTTTGGGTATATGCTCAAACATAACCTTATATGAGAAACTTAACTGTTCCACCCTATAAAATAGAAACCTCCCTGTCCCCAACATTTCTGACTCCTTTAGCCAAGTTTCTTGTTCTCCATCGCCACTTATTAGCATCTGACATATTCTATAAATAATATTTATTTTTTCTCCCTTTTCACCCCACCACTAGAATATAAAATCCTTAATAGTGGACTTTTTATTCCCTTTTTTGTTGATGCTTCTTATTTCTAGCACTCAGAAAAATGCCTGGCACAGAGTAGGAACATACTTAAGACTTGTTGAATAAATTAGTAAAATAATAAGTAAATGAATAATGAGATAGTATTAAATAGGGTTGTAAATGACATCAGCAAAGTGAGTTAAGAAAAACTTCACACGCTTGGACCTGAGAGAAATCCAGAAAGCTTAGAATAATGAACAAGAGGAAAGAGGCTTGGAATGACAACGATGAGAGTCAGGTGCCCGCTGATGTCCTTGGGACTTGTATGCCAGGCTGAAGAATTTTAATTTTATTTTAAGAAAAATACTAAGCCATTAAAAGGATTAATCCAGCCCTAACTGGTTTGGCTCAGTGGATAGAGTGTAGGCCTTCGGACTAAAGGGTCCCAGGTTTGATTCCAGTCAAGGGCATGTACTTTGGTTGTGGGCACATCCCCAGTAGTGGGTGTGTAAGAGGTAGCTGATCGATGTTTCTTTCTCATTGATGTTTCTAACTCTCTATCCCTCTGCCTTCCTCTCTGTAAAAAAATCAATAAAATATATTTTTTAAAAGGATTAATCCAAGGATTAACACTTTCTCACCGCCCCCCCTCCAAATTTTACTGTGTCTCTTAAGCAAAATATAGAATACACCAGAGCTAAGAGAAGAGAGACGGTCATAAGGCCATTGCCATGATTTGAATGAGACATTTGAATGCTCTCTTGGACAAGAATGGTGACAGTGGAGATGAATAGTAAAGACAGATTTTGTAAGTAGAAACAGTAGGAATTGCTAAATATTGGCACATAGTAAGTAAGGGAGGGAAATTTTGGCTTGCATAATTAAGAATGTAATGCTAATAATCAAAATGGGAAACACTAGTGGAAGAATGGTTTTGTGGGCAGAAATCAGACATTTAGCTTGGATGGATTACGTTTGAGATGTTTCACAAACTCTCTCCCTTCATGAGACCTTGTTTCACCTCCCTCCCCTGTAAAAAGCAGCCTCTGCTTCAGGAAACTCATAGCACCAGACTCTTTACCAGGCACTTCCCAAAGAATAAAGCATAAGATCTAAGTCTTAGAATATCCCATGCTCTCTTCACTGGGAGATTCTGGGAATAGAATGATTTCCAGTATGATAGGAAGTCAGTACAGTCTTACATAGATTTTGTAACTGCACTCACATGTGAAGCAATTTAGTATGACTTAGCCCCTATTCCTCCCTTGACAGGGAACGATGTCCCAGCAGGAAATCTGGTCTAAAACAAAAGGTTGTTACAAAATTCACATTTAATTGCCTCCCCTCTATGTCAGATAACCCTAAAGGGCTACCAAGAAATTGCATCCCCCTTCTCATGTTGTAGGGAAATTATGAAAATACAAGGACAGCCACAATTAGGCAGAAAAGGATCTGTTTATTAGTCATAAAATGAAGAGTTCTCGACCTCCAGTATTTTCTCTCTAACCTTATAGTCACAAACTGTTAGCTACAAACTGTCTGGGGTTCAAAAAACTACTTTGGGCTTGAGAACTAAATTATGAGCACAAATGAAGCATTTAAAACCATGGTAATAAATAACTTACCTAAGAGGGATGTGTATAAAGGAGAGGCACAAGGAAAGAGCTCTGAACTCCATGGATATATAGGTTTTGGGTAGAGAAGGAATCCTGTAAGGGAGAATAAAAAGTTGGAGAAAAATGATGAAAACCCAATGGGATCTAAAAGAAGCTAGTGTTTTTGCTACAGAGGAAATAGACTGTTATAACAATTTTGCTGTGAGATTAGATAAAAGAATAGACATTGAGTATGGTAACATTGGTGATCATGAAAAGATTCAGTGACATGATGTGGGGAGGAAACAAATTTACACTGGTTTAACGAGTGATTGGGCAATGAAAGAATGAAGAAACCTTACATAGAAAATGCCTGCCTCCCTCCCCCTCCCGCAAAAAAAATGCATATAAGGAGGAGCAGAGAAATGCAGTAGTAGCTGGAGGGATGTGGAAGTCAAGGAAGTAATTTTAAGCAAGTGTACATACCAAGAGGTCAGCAGAGAATGCATAGCAGTGCCCAGCAAACTGAACAGACCCCATAAGACAGTACTGGCCAAACAAATAGCGAGCACACTGTGGAGCTATAGCCAGAGGGGACAATAAGATAAATCCACTGGCAGAGGACAGCATTATGGACTTCATGGTTCTGGACTTGGAAAATGTCCTCTAATAACTAAGGTAACTTTGAGTCATATATTCTTTGGGGTTAGTTAAGTATTGTGTAAAATATTACGAGATTTTAGGAGACCAGAGAACTTATATGTAAAACCTTTAGTTATGCCAATATTTCTGCTACTAATATTTGCTGATATTCCGGTGACTATTACTATTATTATCGTTATGATTAATCCCCCTTGTCAGAATCTATTTAAACAGTCTCATCATGTGCTTGGAATTGCCCTTGGTACAGTACAGATATTAAATCATTTAGTCCTCATTACCTCATAATATTTTAATTCTCTTCTCCTTAAGCCATACTTCTGAAGACCCAGCCACGTAAATATGGCAATTATATGGACTGATGATGCTACCAGCCTTGGACATCACACATCAACCCTTTTAGATGGCTCAGGGCGGCTCCCTTTCTCCTATCTCCTCTCATTAAGAGATAAGCAGGCAGTGGATAGAGCGTCGGCCTGTGGACTGAAAGGTCCCGGGTTCGATTCCGGTCAAGGGCACGTACCTTGGTTGTGGGCACATCCCCAGTAGGGGGCGTGCAGGAGGCAGCTGATCGATGTTTCTCTCTCATCGATGTTTCTGGCTCTCTATCTCTCTCCCTTCCTCTCTGTAAAAAATCAATAAAATATATTTTTTAAAAAAAAGAGAGATGAGCAGGACTCTGCCTGATTCAACTTTAGCCTCACATTGCAGAGAGGAGTCAAGTACTTCACTTTCTCACTATCACTATCACCTTCATCCCCGCGTCAGAGGAAGAAGCATTGCTTCTCTTTTCCAATGTGTTTCTTTCATAAATGATTTCTATCTCACCCTTCCCTTCTCCTTCTTAGATCTTGCTCCAACTATTATCTAATTTTAACTAGTAAAAAAGAAATTAAGAATAGCATTTTTAATTTAAAAATATTTAAGTAAATCTAAAAATTTTAAATTTAAAGTGAGTTAACTCTTATTAAATACACCAAGTGGTCAGATTATTGTGATCTCTGAACGCATAATAATCTGGCCACTCAGTGTGTGTGTGTGTGTGTGTGTGTGTGTGTGTGTGTGTGTGTATATATTAGAAGCCCGGTGCATGAAATCGTGCATGGGTAGGGTCTGGCCAGCCTGGCGGGGGGGGGAGGGGGGGGGCGGTGCGGGCGGGGGGACATGGGCGGTTGGCTGGCCTGCCTGCCGGTTGAACTCCTGGTCAAGGGGACAATTTGCATATTAGCCTTTTATTATATAGGATATAAACTGAGTGGCCAGATTATTATGTGTTCAGAGATCATAATAATCTGGCCACTCAGTGTATTTTATAAAAATATAAGTTACCAGAATTTTATATTTAATGTCTGTCTAGCTGCCAAAGTAAAGCTTCAGTAGCATCATGCTTCATGAAAGTTACATATAAACCAGGTAGATAAAAATTTAAGAGAAACATGAATTACTTCATATTGTAAAATATTTCAAGTTTTGAAACCTACCGCAAACATCTGCTCATTGTGAACATCTTTGGAAACACACATTGGAACATGAAAAATAACAAGAACTAGATGTTTAGCACTAGTGAGAAATGATACTGCATTCTACAGTAATCTATTGTGTTTATGCTAGTGACAAAGAAGCATTTGACAGATTGATTAATCTCTCTTTTCTCTTACCCAAGTTCTTTCTCTGCTCTGATCCTCCCCTCACTCTGAAGCAATGCCTATTTCCAGTGTCATCGGTAGCATAGCACACAACCTTCACAGTATTTGGAAACAATTGCCTTTCTAAGAGATGAAGACAAATATCACCCTAGGGTGGGAGTGATAATAGCCAGGAGAGCAGATATTGGGGATTATCTATATATATAAAAACCCAGCGACCAGAACACTGGAATGACCAGTCGTTATGACACCCACTGGCCAGCGAACTGGCCGAATTTGGGGGGTGGAGCTGGCCAGCCAACCTCCCGCAGCCCCTCCCCCTGGCTGGCCCCACCCCTGATCGCCCCCTCCTACCCCAATAAGGGGTGAGGCCAGCTGGCCAACCTCCTGCAGCCCCTCCCCCAGCCCAGCCACACCCCATATCGGCCCCTCACCCCAATCAGGGGAAGGGCCAGCTGGCCAACCACCCATGGACCCTTCCCCAGGCCACTGGCCCCTGATCGGCCCCCCAACCCAATTCGTGGGTGGGGCCAGCGGGCCCACTACCCACAGCCCCTCCCCACGGCCAGCCCCACCCCCAATCAGCCCCTACCACCCTGATCGGCCTGCAGCCCCTCCCCTCAGCCAGCTCCACCCCTGATAGGCCCCCCCACACCAATCAGGGGTGGGGCTGACCAGCCAACCTCCCCTGGCCCCTCCCCCGGCCGCTGACCCTCGATCGCCCCCCCCAATAGGAGGTGGGGCCCACCGGCCAATCTCCCGCAGCCCCTCCCCCCAGCCAGACCTGCCCCAATCTGCCCGGAATTCATGCACTGGGCCTCTAGTAGTGTATAAGCATTAAATGCTAAATTCCAAGTGATGGAAAAACCTATGTGTGCTTTACAACTGATGAATACATGTAATTAAGATTATTTACAGTATTCTAAAGTGCAGGGCTCCAGGGAAGGGTCATCTGGGCTGGGTCCAAAGGACTCTGGTTTTAGATAGAAACTAAGTTTACTGTAGAAAACTTGAAGAAATATACTTTTTTTGCATGGCAAAGTTCATGGCTTGACAATATAGTATATACAGTACACATTGCTATACATTGTTCATATTTTACAAAACTTTATGGACAAGTCTGTTGTCTCACTAAATTGGACACTTACTGAAAACTGGAATTAGGTCTCAATTGCTGACTGTAACCCTAATAAAAAGTCTTTCTTCTGGCCCATACCAAGAAATAGTGCTGTGAATGGCACTTATTTCTAAGAAGGTTAAGTTGGGATCAGGAACATGTATGCAATTACATGCTGAGGGCAAAAACACCCCCAAGTAATTTAAATGAGAGTATTTCAAAAGATAATTAGATATGTATAGCAAATCCAAAGGTTATTACTGAGGTAACAGATGCCTTTTTTTCTTCTTCTTTCCTCGTTTTTTTCTTCTATGGATGAACAACTCCCAATAGTAAATATATAAAATCAAAAGCACTTTAACTATTAAATTTTTTGATAGCTATTACTTCTATGCAGTTGATATACAAGGGAAAATGTTGCTATTAAACTAAATTTTAAGTAAAAGCACATTATAGCAGAAATAAGACCCTCCAGAGGATAATTTTATGAGACCATTATTGCACGGTAGCTTGGGCAGTTGAACTCGCATGAAACAAATGGCTCTATAAAACAAGTCCCAAAGTGGCCTATTGTTTAATTAAATTCATATCCAAAGCATCCCTCTGCCTTGACATGTGTACATACATATATTAAATGGACTTTAAAATTCAGTATGAAAACAATATGACCTCATAAAGATGCAAAGGTTTAGACACCACTTCAAAGCCAAAGAACTTCTTGAAGCGATATTTTACATAGAGCTGTGACTTGTAAAGTAACTGCTTTTTTCCCTTAACATGGTGAGAACAGTCCGTTTGATGGATATAGGGTGTTTAAGCTTTCTGTCTATAAAGATATGCCCCCATCTACATGAAATGTTTGCATTAGTGCAAGTACTGCTAATTCTCTCTTCTCCTTTTTCATCAAAATGGAAGCATTTCTAAAGAAGCCTGGCTGTGCACAGGAAGAAATAACAAGACCCATAGCCCAGTCCTTCAAATTGAAATGTGTTTCCTTGGAAGAATGTTAATTTAATGAATGCAAATAAATTAAGACATTCTTTTTTTTGCCTTGAATGCGAAATTGTTTTACTTCAATGTATTACTCTATGCTTCTGTTTCATGAACCACCTACATGTGGGTAAGAGCCCTCTGGGAACAGAATGCATGCCAGTCTGTTCGATATCCTCAAAACATCTGAAAGCCATCTGGTATTAAATGTGTTCAGGGAAGATGGAAGCAAGGGGGTAAAATGAAGAGACATTATTCAAAACAGGTTACCAATTAATTTTAAGATTTTGGGTTAGCAAATGTTCTACCAGTATCAAAATTTCACATTAAATAACCTATAATGAATAATTTTAGCCTCTCTATTTTCACCTATTCTTTTGCGAAATTCCTTAATAATGTCTACTTAACTCACATCCCAAAGAGAAATAGGAAACAATGTATAAAAATCTAGAGAAGTACAGGTGATTCTAAAACATAGAAATGAAATAAGATCAATTTTAAATGTGCACGTAAGTTGTTTTAAATTGGGGTAAAATTCTCTGGACTGACAAATGGAAGAATGAGAAAAGCTTTGTACTGGTTTGAATAATTTTTGTTCCCAGACACTGGAAATGTTCTGCTTAAGAACAGTAGCAATCATAATAATAACTTTTGTTTGTTAAGCACTTACTGGGTCCCGGGCACTATATGAAGCATTTTACACTGCTTACCTTGTTGTAACCCTCATCACATCTCTATGGAGGTATTCTTAAAGATGAAGAAACTACTTGCTTAAAATTACAGTTAGTGAACAACAGAATTGAAATTCACCCGTTTTCTTGGACACAAAAGCCATTTTCAAACCCTACCCCCTGACCGCCAATTTTGAGAGCAAGTCACGCATCTTGACCTGGCCCCGGGGAGAACGGAGGCAAGATCATGAAGCCCAAGGGCGAGAAGCCAGATGAGTTCGAGTCCGGGGTCTCCCAGGCTCTGCTGGAGCTGGAGATGAACTAGGACCTCAAGGCCCAGCTACCGGAGCGGAACATCACAGAGGCCAAGGAAATCGAAGTTGGTGGTGAGCAGCCCTGATGAGATAAAAAAAGTTTGGATGCACATTTCTCAAAAAAGAGTCCACAGCTCTCCTAACACTACTTCCACAGAGGAGCCAGGGGAGGAGGAATTGGTCTTTCTTTTTGCAGCTGGAAAATGTTATTCAAAATATTTATAACTGAAGCATCCATCTTATATGAAAACTGCTGTTTGAAATTTTAACCCTGCTAATTGGCTTCTGTAAATTCTTGCTTGCTAAGAGTACTCCCACTTCAGCGAGGCCATTAAACTTTTCCCCAGATAAGGTTATCAGTGCTGGCGCCAGGCTAGGCCTCTGGTTGAGGTCTCAAGGCCCAGCACATACGGGCTCTTTAAGAACTTGCAAAAGGGGCCTGCAACACTCCATATTTGGGAGACAAAAAAAGTAAAATCATATAAATAGGAAGAATTCCTGCATGTTGGGGCCCAGAATTTGAGAGACATTTTCCTCTGGACCCGCACGTAATAAATGTAACTCCATCTCTCTGATACTACTTTGTTCTTCTTCGGTTTTCTGTAACATAACAAAAATGTCTAAGAGAGGATACTGGATTCTTGCCTCTCCACATTGAAACAGGAATTTGGGGGGTAAAATAGGACAGGTTTAGGAAATTTTGGAATAGGAAACACTAAGGAAGGAGGGGGGAGAACCTCACATGTCCCATGTGAGGTTCAACCTTTGAGCCCAGGAGTTGTTATAGTAACCAGTCTAAGGGAATAGTGACCAATCAGAGGGGATATCAAGGCACCAGGATCTGCAGCCTTTATAAGCCATAGGGAAAAGGAACTCAATGGGACCCTTTCCCCCTCCCTACTTGGGAGTCCATTCTGTGGGACTCTTTCCCTCTCCCCATGTGGGAGTCTGTACTTGCTCTCTCCACCTTTGCTATACCACTTTCTGTCCGTGGATTCATTCTTCGAATCCGGCGGACAAAGAATCCGGGTTCCAGTCCAAAAATTCCATATCAACATTATTGTATGTCTCTATTTTGTCACTTTTAGATTATGTATGCACTGCAGAAATTTAAATTAATCTTACGGTAAGGTTGCAATCTTTAAGATCTCAATTGAAGGGATGTGGCATGGATGCTTTAAAGAATTTTGTTCTGCCACTGTTCCATAATATTGAGATTTTGAAAATGTTTTAAATATTTTTAAATAAAAATCTCTTCTGATGTGTAGTACTCTTGAATTTTACCCCTTGAATTTTTTCAAACAAAGTCATTTTAAGATTCATATATTCAGCAAATATATATCAAATGCCCACAAAATACAAGGCATTTTTCTGCGACAGAAGACATCAGTGTACATTGGTAGGAAATGGATATTCTTAAACTTAAAGAAAACTTACTGTCAAGTATCAAAGGTAAAACAAATAACCAAAGCTAAGATGCTAAACAGCATAAGGGAAGTGCTATTTGAATGATAGAAACTAAATACCTAAGAGAATTTCAGAGCTTCAATTTGGCTTCAGAACTTCTTGGTGACCTTTAAACCCTCAATTGTAACCAAATTCAAGGCATTTGAGATAAGGAAAGCTCTTTGTTTTAAAGGTCCTAGAATGTAAATTTCTTGGTATCTCTGGGCTACCAGGATTCTCCATGGCTCAATCACATGATAATGTAAACTGTTTACTATTAAATAACTTTGACTCAGTTATATGCCATGTATCATTGTCCTTTGCCAAAACACCAAATACACAAACATATTAAGATAACTTTGACCTTAATATGTTTGAGTTTTTTTGTGAATTAAACAGTATAGAGGATATTTAAGCTGCAAGAAAATTTAGAAAGAAAAAAGTTAACTCTATAGATGAACTGCTGAAACCCAAGTAAGTGAAATGAATTATAAACAGAGGAGATTAGAACGTGGTTTTCCTAATTTCTTAATCCAATTGATATGGAATTTTTGGACTGGAACCCGGGTTCTTTGTCCACTGGAACTGAAGAATGGATCCATGGACAGAAAGTGGTATAGCAAAGGTGGAGATTTATTAAAGAATAAGTATAGACTCCCACAGTAGGGAGGGGGAAAAGGGTCCCACTGAGTTCCTTTTCCCTATGGCTTATAAAGTTTGCAGATCCTGGTGCCTTGATATCCCCTCTGATTGGTCACTATTCCCTTAGACTGGTTACTATAGTAACTCCTGGGCTCAAATGGTTGAACCTCACATGGGACAGGTAAGGTTCTCCCCGCTCCTTCCTTAGTGTTTTCCTATTCCCTTTGGGCTTTCTTCTTCTCCTTCTGGATGAAGGGCTTCCTTCTCTTTATTTTGTAAA
Source organism: Cnephaeus nilssonii (assembly GCF_951640355.1). NCBI lineage: Eukaryota > Metazoa > Chordata > Mammalia > Chiroptera > Vespertilionidae > Cnephaeus > Cnephaeus nilssonii. Next base: position 76,887,027 of record NC_137072.1, on the reverse strand, counting down.
TATAGACCTTTTACTGTTCCCAGCTCCCTCATTCCATGGAAATGTACCTGTTACAGCTTTCCAGCTCCCCCTATTCTATGGAAGCCCTGTGCTTCCTCCATGGTCCCCTTGATTTCTAAAATTTCCTAAACCTGTCCTATCTTACCCCTAAAATTCCTGCTTCACAATGTTAGTTCTATCACACCATCTGATTAATAAAGTCATTCAAATGCATTCAGTCATTGAAAATACTGTCTATAGATACTTTTGTTTTGATCTTAATTGATTTTTTAACATTGTTTTACAAGTTATGTGTAAACGTTCAGTCATTAGTGAACGTTGTAGCTCTTTATTAATAATTATGTATAATAGGATATTGTAAAAATTAAGTTACAAAATTTTTATTAAAACATTTCTTACAGGCCTAACCGGTTTGGCTCGGTGGATAGAGCATCCGCCTGTGGACTAAAAGGTCCCAGGTTCAATTCTGGTCAAGGGCATGTACCTTGGTTGCGGGCACATCCCCAGTAGGGAGTGTGCAGGAGGCAGCTGATTGATGTTTCTCTCTCATCGATGTTTCTAACTCTCTATCACTATCCCTTCCTCTCTGTAAAAAAATCAATAAAATATATATTTTTTAAAAAACATTTCTTACATACTGTTATGTTGGCTGGGCTGCAAAAATATTCATTGTGGGCCACATGCGACCCACAGGCCGAGAGTTTGACATGCTTGCTATAGAGGATTAAAAATGGTGGCAGAGTAAATGGATGCTGCATGGACATGCTCCCATGAACAAACTGGAATTACAACTAAAATACAGAAAAACCTCCTGAATAATCAACGGAAAAATATGAGAGAGATGAGTAGAATATTGCTTTTCTAGCTTTTTAGATTTAGTAGAGGGTGTTGTGTTTCATGATACAATACTAGATTCCAGAAGAAAATTATGCATTTGCTGTCTGAATTCAAAAGTCTAATTTCTTAGTTCTAACTTACAGCGTAAAAAATAGGACTCATCTACTTTATGTGTATATGCATACATCAAGTGTATATATTATTATATTCATGTTAGGGCATTTAATACACCTCCAAAGTCACAGAAAACAAAACTGTGCATTCTTTATAATACAAACTAAGTGGTATAGCAAGGAAAGTAGCTACAGACAAGTGATAATTAATTATCCATAATAAGTATTAATTCAAAGTTAATTCATTAGAATTTTAGGTTTGAGGGGTTCTGGGGTGGGGAGAGAGAAAATGAACACAACCTGTCTTCAATTTAAATAGCTTTACTGAAATATGATTCATATGTAATAAAATTCACCCCTTTAAAGTAAAAAAAAAAGTCACTGAAGCATGTAGAGTAAAAAACTTAAAATGAATTTTTAAGATTACAGGAAAATAGAGTAGAATAGAAATTTAAGGAGGACCTTCTAATTAGCACAATAAGAGCATAACTATCATAGAAAATGTGAAGAGACTAAGCCTATTTTGATTGGGATGAGTACATTTTTATGGCAAATATCTTCAAAATCTTAAGATGGATGAATGAGAAACAGAAATAAGGCATCAAGGTATTGAAGTTTCAGAAGATGCATACAAATGTGTAAGAGATTATTTTATAAGATTATATTATAAAGTAAGAACATCTACACCAGTGATGGCGAACCTATGACACGCGTGTCAGCACTGACACGTGTAGCCATTTCTGATGACATGCGGCCGCTGAGGCAGCCACATGCCGAGGATGAAACATTTGCTGCTCCTGAGGATGAAACATTTGCGACTAGAGTCTTCAAGACTCTAGTTGTAAATGTTTCATCCTCCCCTATTAGACACTCTGTGCCAGAGGTCTGTAGGCCAAAACAACAGAAGTCCGGCACAGAGCGTCTAGTTCTGGGACTTCCGGTTAAGCCGGGATCTTTGCCCTCACTTCCACCAGCAGAGCAGGGAGCAGCGGAACGCAGCAGGGGACGCATCTCTGGGGGCCCTGCCATTACCAGTAACCAAATAACAGTTAACCACAGCAACCATTATCTACTGTTCTGGGGTGTCATGGATTTTTAATCCATCATTACTGAGATAAGTGAGAGGGAGGCTGGGAGAGGCGAGGGTTTGTGGTGTGCTATAGGTGCCATTTCTCACCATTAGAAATAGCGGCAGCCATTTTAATTCACATAAGGAACACCATCTTGCTCAATAGTGCAGACTCCATTTCACCACTATTACTGTTGTGCATCCTTATTAACCCCTATTTCTGCTTATTAACCCTGCCCTTTCCTAAAAGACAGTTATATGCACCATTTTGTGGTTAGTTAGGCTAGTTAACCCCTAATAGCCTGCAGGCCTAACAAGCTATCTATAATTCTATCTTCTGTCACTGCCCCCCTGATGGAGAACCCAAAAAATAAAAAACTAAGGTTAAGTAAAGGAAGTGGTAGTAGCAGTGGCCGACCCTTTCAAGAGACATGGACCGAGATGTATGGCTTTATAGAAAAAAATGGCAGATTATTTTGTGTTCTATGTACTGAAACAGTAGTAAGCAGAACGTGGAATATAAATAGATTTTGAAACTAATCATTCCCAGCTCTTGGAAAAAAGTGAGGATGAAAGGAAGGAATACATTACCAGGCAGCTACACCTTTATAAGAGCCAATCTAATTCCATCCTTAAATTTATGAAAGGCTCTACAAATTTAACATCTGCAAGTTTGAGCATTGCTCACTCTATAGGTCAGCATGGAAAAGTGCTCAGTGAGGGAGAATTTATTAAAGAAACTCTCCTAAGATGTGCACCAGTTCTATTTCATGATATGCAGAATAAAGATGTGATTATTAAGAGAATATCTGAATTACCACTCAGTAGAAATATCATAAAAGACTGAATAATGAGACTGAACACAAACGTACAACATCAATTAAAGAGAGACATAAGGAAGTGTAAATATTTTTTGATCTCTCTTGATGAAACTACTAATGCCACATCACATGCTCAGTTGGCCATTATCGGTCGATATTCTGATGGTCTCACAATGAGAGAAGAGTTGATAAAGTTAGTATCAGTGTCAACAAGTAAATCAGAAAACGAAATATGTAAGGTTGTTATACAAACATTTCGTGACCTAAGCATTGATATCTCTAAAGTTGTGTCAGTGACGACAGATGGGGCACCAAATATGGTGGGGAAAAAAGTCGGGTCTGTCAAATTGTTTACAGAAGCTATTGGACATCCGATTGTGCCTTTTCATTGTTTTATCCATCAGGAGGCTTTATATGCCAAGGCAGGAGTCACCGTCTTAAACGACTTAATGTCAGTTGTTACAAAAATAGTTAACTTAATAGCTGCTCGCCCCCTTCACAAGCGAGAATTTTCGGCACTTTTACTGGAGGTTGATTCCACCTACAGTGGACTGCTGATGTACAATAATGTAAGATGGCTTAGCCGAGGCAAAGTTCTTGAGCGCTTTGTGGAGTGCTTTGAAGAAATTAAGGTATTTCTTGACGATAAGGATCTGGGAAACTTTCCTCAGCTTAATGATGATAAGTGGGTCAACACCCTGATGTTTTTTACAGATCTCTCTGTTCATATTAATGAACTGAACTTAAAGTTACAAGGTTTTGGCAAAAGTATTGACGTTATGTTTGGATACAGAAAAGCTTTTGAAAGTAAAGTTAAAATTTTCAAGCAAGATGTAGAAACTAAAACTTATAAGTATTTTCCTCGAGTAACAAAGTATTTTGAGAAGGCCAGTGCAGCTGTACAAAATGAAATGGAACTCTTGCATATGAAGTACCAGCATGTTTTAGACTCGTTACTTGACCAGTTTAGTGATAGATTTAGTCAATTTAGAAATCTAGAACAGACCATGAAAATAATTAAGTATCCTGATGTAGTAGTCTACAGTAGTTTGGAATTAAATGGTTTCCAATGGATGCAAATTGATGATTTGGAGATGCAACTTGCAGAATTTCAAGACAGTATCTGGGCTCAGGTGTTTGTCGACTTGAGGTCAAAGCTGGAGAATCTAGAAAGGTGCTGCTTGGAGAATCAAGAGGAGTGCCACTAAGAACAGGAAATTTGGAGTGCCTGGAACCGACTACCAGACACTTTTAGCACCCTGAAAAATATAGCAATGGCTTTACTCACAATTTTTCCCTCTACATACTTTTGTGAGGCCTTATTCTCAGCATTAAATAATATCCAAACCAACAAAAGAAACAGATTGACAGATGAAGTTAGTAGTGCTTGCTTGGGCCTGAAGTGTACAAAATACCAACCTTCAATTGAAGATTTAGCCAATGAAATTCAGCAACAAAAAAGTCACTAATAGGCAGGTTAGTTAAAGAATTCCCCCTTCCCCCTCACTTATCTTAGTTCACGGCACCCCACACAAGCTAAATAATATCAAGACCAACAAAAGAAACCGACTGATGGATGAACAAAGAAGTCACTAAGCAGGTAAGTTAAATATTTAGTTTTTGGTTTATTAAATACAATTATATATAACAATTATACATTTATGTTATTTAAACTATAAATATCGTGAAATAATGTTTTTTCCTCAAAGTGACACACTACCAGAGTTATGCTCAGTTTTTTGGCGAAGTTTGACACACCAAGCTCAAAAGGTTGCCCATCACTGATCTATACTAATAAAAGGGTAATATGTCAATTAGACCAGGTCGACCAGCCATCTTCCAGACGTCCGACTTCCTTCCGGACAAAGCCATCGTGGTGGGGGCCAAGGCAGAGGCAGTTAGGAGCGATCAGGCTGGCAGGGGAGGGCAGTTGGGGGTGAGATCAGGCCATCAGGGAGTTAGGGGCAATCAGGCCGGCAGGAGAGGGCAGTTGGGGGTGAGATCAGGCTGGCAGGGGGAGGACAGTTGGGGGTGAGATCAGGCTGGCAGAGGAGGAAGTAGTCCCAGATTGTGAGAGGGATGTCCGATATCAGGGGACGATATCAGGCCGGCAGGGGAGGGCCATTGGGGGCAAGATCAGGCCAGCAGGGGAGGCCAGTTAGGGGCAATCAGGCTGGCAAGGGAGAGCAGTTAGGGATGAGATCAGACCGGCAGGGGAAGGCATTTAGGGGGCGATCAGGCAGGCAGGCAGAGGGGTTAGGGGCAATCAGTCAGGCAGGTAGGTGAGTGGTTAGGAGCCAGTGGTCCCAGACTGCAAGAGGGATGTCCGACTGCCGGTCGGACCCAAGGGGTCCCTGATTGGAGAGGGTGCAGGCTGGGCTGAGGTAACCCCCCCACCCCCATTCATGAATTTTGTGCCACTTGTCTATATTAATAAAAGCATAATGTGCTAATTAAACTGGAGGACCTTCAAGATGTCCTTCCAGATGAAGCCAGGGCTTCGAGGGAAGCTTGAGCCTGGGTGCCAGAGGGAAGCTGGTGCTGACAGCCGGGAGAAGGAAGGCCTACTCTTGCACGAATTTCACGCATCGGGCCTCTTGTATTTCTATAATTTATCATACTAAAGTTAGAAAGCATGTATGGCTACTGACTTTGTTCATCTTTTTAAAATTTATCAAAACACTATTCTCTAAAAAATGTGAATGTTCCAAACTGCTGTGTGCAGAAGGAACACTTGCTACTGAGGCAGAATTAGAAATACTGCTGCAGAAAGGTCTGATGGACTTAAGGGAATCAATGTAATTAAAGGGAAATATTGATATTAAGCCCACAAAATATGTGAATCCTCCTTTTGCTTCCTGGAGCGACTTGTCAAGTTATCTAATATTTAATATTTCTTTTCTTTTTCAGGGAGAATAATGTAGCTGGAGCTTCAGCTTCCTATTTGCCACCAACAAAATTATTGGCATTGTCCATCAATCATGCTCCATCAATCCTCCCTACTACATGTCTCCCCCAAGCATTTTAAGGTATTCCGCTCTCTGATTTTATTTATAAAACAAAACTAAATTAAATCTTCTCTAAGTCTCTCTCTGCCTACTGTCTGTTCTCCTTCCCTCCTCAGTCAAGGAGGATCTTAAAAAACAAACAAACCAAAAACTCACTTTCCCTTTAGTCTTCAATTTGCTGCCATGTGACTGTGCCTCCAACCTTCCAAAGAAATCCTTTGGGGGAAGATACAGTGACCTCAGCTCCTCCCATCAGTACTAGTTCCTTTCACCTTATTCCTGCCTCTGCACTAAACTCCCTCACAGAGGCCTTGCTTGTGCCACGTGCTCTGCTCCTTTATCCGGCTTTATTGTTCCTCACAGTATCCATCCTCCCCTGAAATGATATGATTCGGGTACTAGGTCAGTGAGGCTCCCGACCAGAATGTGGCCTCTAGGACAGCAGGACTAGGCTTGCTCCTGTCTGTATCCCACGGTGCAGAGCCATGTTCAATGCCAGCAGATGCTCTCCAAATATCTGTTGAATTGTTTTCAGTATCCAGTTAAAACTTCAGTTTTAACCTACTCAAGGTAATAACCTCACTGTCTTTCAAACATGTTTCTCTCATAACATCAGTGACATTATTCTTCGGTGCTTTTTCTCCTTCATCTTGGCCCCTCCTTTCCATTCGAATGCAGAGGCCTCTTTCTTAACAGCTTCCTGTATAGTTTGGGCCTTAGTTGCCTTCATTATTTACTCTCTTGACCCTCTTCCCATGTGGTACTGTTTGCTTCCATGACTTCAGTCACTACGTGTTTCATGACACCTTCAAAATGATGTCTCCCTCTTGGGTTCCAAACAAACGTCTCAGGTGGTTACTGATGCCTCCCACGAAGACATACACAACTAAACAATGCACCATCTCTCCTCTCCCAGACGTGCCTGTGCCTTTAATTTTATTTACTGATTCCTAATTTATGTCACCACCCACTCCTTTAGCAACTACAGGCATGACACCATTTCAATTCTACCTCCCCAGTAGCTCCCAACTGCAGACATTTTTCCTTCCCTCTCTCTGCTGAACTGGCTATACCTCAGGCTTGCATTATTTCTCACCTGAATTCTTGCCACAGACTTCTAATTGGTATCTTTGCCTGTAGTCATGCCCAAAGTCCTAATCAATTTGCCATATTGGTTACTAGAGTGACAGTTTAAAAATTCAAGACAGCAAAATATAAAAGGCCTGTTGTGGTATATCCCCCACCCACCCCCCCACCCCCGCCCCTTGCCCAGTGCTGTTTTTCATCTCTGTGCCTTTATACCTGCTGCTTCCACTCTCTCTAATGTGTTCCCCATCATCTCCTCTAACTCTTGTCTTTCACACGCTAACTGAAATCTTGCTTCTTCAAAGTTTCTTCTTCTGACTGCTTGCCTCCCCCAAACACCTCAAACACATTAGGCAGCACTCCAAGGTGTTCCCACAGCTTCCTTCCCTTCTTGTCATGGATTCTTTGTACTCAAATTAACATTATATTAAAATTATGATTTACTTGCCTGCCATCTAGTATTGGTAAGGTAATGCTAGTTGCTAAGAGCAACCAGCCCACAATTTTAATATTTTAACACAATAAAGGTTTATTTTTCGCTCATAAAAGCCCTGTCAAAGACAAAACTCAGCCTGGAACAACAGAAACCAGGCTGTTAACTCAGAAACTTGGGCAAGAGAACCCATCTTAAAGGTGTCAGAAAGGAACGTGAGCTGTAAAGATATGAAGAAGAACACTGAGAGAATTTCTGATCAGCAAGTGCTTTGGTAAAATGATATTTTGGGAAGTGGGAGAGACTCTCGGATGGGTGTTGAGATATGTTTGTCAGCCTTTGGTTGGCTGGAGCGGACAGGTGGTGGTTTGTGGGTGCTTCAAAAGGGGAAGGGCTATTGAATATTAGGTTCATGAGGTTGTTTTTTTTGTTATCTTCCAATTTCTTATTACAGGTGGAGGTCGATGGAATGTTTTTTTTTGTTTTGTTTTGTTTTGTTTTGTTTGTTTGTTTTTGTTTTGTTTTTTTGTGGCTATACTGTCACCATGGTCCTTAAGGATGAGGCCATCATGGCAGGAAAGTTCTCAGTCCAAGTGCAATTTCCCTTCTATTGTGGTAACCTGGGAATCTCGACTCCTTCCTTTTATGGCCCTGCCATCCTCAAGGGTCAGTGAGCAGATGAGGAAAACAGAACTACACTTCTTACAAATCCCAAGCAGGAAATAATGAACATCACTTCTGCTCATATTCCATAGGCAAACTCTAGTCCTGGACACTAAGGGTGCTGAGAAAGGTTGCCCTCCTTGGGCAGCTGCCTCCCAGGAACTCCTCTACACTATGCAGGGAGAACATAAATTTTGGATAAACAGCTCCTGGTACCATCTCCACCACACACTCCCACCAGATTTTAAGTTGTAAAAGGAGATGCTATGCATTTCCATTTCTTCACAGAGGGACAATGACAAATGCTAGTTGCTTTAAAAAAAATGGTGTAATAATTAAATCAATAAATGTGCAAATGGCTCTATCAGCATAAAACTCAGAATCACTAAAAATTGGTTCTTTCTATTCCTGAAAATTGACTCAAGAAAACTATGGTTAATAATAAAATAAAAACATATACTCTATGGATATAAGACATAATTCTGAAAGCTAATATTAACTATCCCTCTACCTGCAGAAAATAAAAATGAATCTAAGAAGCACTACAGATAGTAAATATAAAATAAACTATTAGCAATATTTTAAACAGTAAAAATCAATATTATGAAATAAATAAGAGAAAAAGTGCTGAAAACACTTGCCAAAGGAATCACCCTAATATTTTGAGAAAGGAATTCAGGAAGGCCACAGATTTTATCTTAATAATCAACAAAAAGTAGGTTTTTATTTAGAATTTTGAGCTAATTTAACATCATTCTTAGCAATCTTTTCTATTTGTCACTTGAAGATATTTCTAAAATAAAATTGCCAAAAATAAAGCATAAAATAAATATCAGCACATCACCTAGTGAAAAATATAATAAACAACGTTCCAATTAGTTTTAGAGGTATTCGGAAATGAATTATCCTCTGCTTTCAGGTTTTCATGAATAATTCAATTCTGCTGTCAGCCGACCTAATTAGTAATTATCCAAACTATTTCTAGATTATCTGGTTTAAAGCTACCTGTGCTGCAGCTAGGTCTATTTCCGATGTAATTATTAACCCCATCCGTGTTGGTCTGCTTTCCCTTTCTGCTGCTGATAATGAAACAGGCGTCCCCAGACAGCAGAGAAGCCTACCGATTCCATTTACTAGTGTACCCTTACCAATTAGTCCCTCTGGCACTAAGACACTGACAGCATGTACCACATAAGGAGATATTTTTAAGGACCTCAGAAATGCTTGTCATACGTTCTACGGTTTTAACTACACAGCTGCAGGAAGAGAAAGCTGACCTTAAAAGAAAAGAATAAACTTTAGAGCAGACATGATGGAAGGCCAGTGGGGCAAAAGGACTTACTCAGGGATGGAGTGAAACATGGTCAAGTTGAGGCCCCACACGCTGGGTACTCTTCCCCATGGGAACCATGAAAGTAACGTGGTTCACGTTCAGAAGCATCATGGTAGGAGAAGGAAACTTTCCTTAAGCTTAATTTTAATGATGGGTCATAGTGCCAGAGATCATGTTTTTTGTTATGCCCAGATTTCGTGATCCCCAAAGACCATCAGAGAGCCGAGTCGGATGCAAAAGCAAGGAGCCTTTATTCAAGCTAGCTTGAGCTCAATCCCACACGCACACACACCGGCGCTGCGTCGAGGTGGGGAGAGAGAGTGAGCTTCAACAAGACAAAGGTTTTATGGGGGTCTGGGGCAGGGGAAGAGGTGGGCTCCTGAGTTGGCTGACCTCGATTGGTCAGCTCCAGGTCAGGGTTTTATTTCAGGGTTTTTCAGCAGGGACTTATAGCAGGTCCTTACAGTGCACATGCAAAGGATAGGGAATGATTAACCCATTCCTGGGTCTGAGCTATGCCTTGCTACTTCCTGATGGGGAAAGGAGCATGCTACGGTATAGCCTAATTTGGGCCCAACTGCTTTCCCGCGGTCTTTCCCAGAAGGGAGGTTATTCTGGGGACAGGATGAAAGGCCTTGCACAAAAATGGAGTCTCTGCCCTTTCATTTTCTTTGTATTTTTAATCACAGTACATCCCATGGTATATATTCCTTAAGAACACTATTTGGATTTACAAATATCACCCCACCCCGTCCAAAATAAGTTTACAAATAGATTTTTACACCTCTACCCCCAACAAAGTCTGAATCCTAAAAATTCTAACAAATCTAGGGATGAAATAAAACAAAGCAAAATTGTAATTGTGATAAATGTGACTCATCAACACCAAGATGGAAGGTAAACCTGCCCTCTGGACAAGGAGTCTCCTGCCCACATGACCATGCCCAGGTGACACCTGAGTGATGGGGTCCAGACTACAGAATTGAGCCAATGCAATATGAAGCAATCTACCAACTTTGCTTCTGGAATGATACAATTCCATATCAAGATGATGATACTCGGGGATTCCACCCCATCCCTACTTTGGAAGAATCAGCAGCGAACAGCCTCTCTGTTCCAGTCTCGGATCCCATCCTCTTATCTCCCTTAAATCAATCAGGAAGAGACTTCAATGCCCGATGCACAGCAGGACCATGGCCCACCTTTGTTAGCAGAAAGCAGTCACTAAAATAGACACATGGTTTAGGGAACCTGAGACAGATGGTTAAACAGCCAAGCAGTTTATAGCCATCTAGCAAATTGCAAAATCCTATCTTCCCCAACCAATGACATTAAGAGTAAATGCTTTACACATCTCCCCAACCAAAGGGCAAATAGCTTAAATCACCCTACTCAGGGAGACAGATAACAGAAATCCAACTAGTGCCATTTGTGCCAACCACACCCAAGGACTGATGACATCAGGGGAATAAATCTCATTTTGGTGTATCAGCATAAAGCAGATGAATATTTTATTGAGATCCTCCCCTAAAAACTCCTCTAAACCCCAGCCTTTAAAACCTCAAGACAAGGACTCAGTGGTGTGCTCTACCTCCCGGGAGCACACCCACACCTTCCCTTCCCTTCTTTCTTCTTCCCTGCCTTCTTTCCCCCAGGTGCTTTACCTTTACTTTCTCTCTCCTAAGCTCCAAGGGCTCTTCTTTTGTCTCTGTAACTTTCTAAATAAACTTTCTCTTAGTCTGAATGAATATATATATATATATATATATATATATATATATATATATATATATATATATTTGTGATGCAAAACATACTTCACTGATGGATCCAAGGGAATCATAAATTCTGGGATGAAAATTTTAATTAATCAGGCACATATTCCCTGATTTCATTCAAATTGTTCCCAGAAAGAAGATTTAGGTGAAACTATATTACCTTTCTCTTCTTCTTAAGTATTTTTTCTACTGGAAGCTTTTAGGGATTATAACACTCTATGTGATTCTATCAAAACATTCAGAAGCAATTTAATTTTAACCCACAGGAGTACATCATAAAATTTTATTCCACAATTGCTACTTTTCCCCAATAATAACTTTGCCTATTATTGTCATTAATAGCTTCCTCCATTTACATCCACATTCAAAAATAAATAAAAAAACTCAATTTCCTTTTTTTATTCTGTTTTTAAATCCAGATTTTACTGTCAATTGTGAAGAATAAAAGATATAATAGGCATATAGTCATTCCTTGAGTCTTTGCCTGCTCAACATTTTTACTTAATAGTGTTTTTCTCTCTGTTTTGTTCTTTCTCTTGGATGTATTTATAGAAACGTTTCTTATTTCCTTTGAGTCCCCTAGCTACATTATTTCATGTTTCTTTCTTGCCTCTCTTATTGTGTGCCTCCATTCCTTGATGTCTGGCTTATATCTATTCCTTTCAATCTCCCCTCTTTTCCATTTCCTATTCACTTTTTGTGTGTGTGTGTGTGTATTTCAGCACTTAGAGCAACCCACCCTCACCCACAGATATTTTCCAATCTTCTCTGAAAATGTAACCTATATTGGAATAGCTAGTGCACTTCCAGGCTGAGTTCGTCTTAAAATTCATTTCTTCCCGGTCTCCCTGTCCCTGGCAGTCTGCCCCTAACTTCATTTGAACTGATTATTTTGCTCAGTACCCTAATAACAAACTCTTCAACTTTAGCCACAATTCATCATATTAACAGGCATTTAACAATTATAAGTAACTTATTGGACTGAAAACACAGTGGGACACTTTACACACAGCTCTGTAGTGTTAAACAAATATATGGGTAATACAGTATTATTGTATGCTAAGTTCTTCTGAGTCATTGAGGTAGGACTGACCTCCCTGCTCTAGAACAAGAGAAAGTCTAAGTGACCTCTTTGTAGACAACTATCGTTGATCAGCTGATGGATTTAATAAATAAAACTGTGACAACTAGCACTACTGTCAAGGCCAAACCCAGTTTCACTTACCCTCTAAGTTGTCAAAGTAACATTGGAAACAAAGTATTAGTTCTGAACCCTCCAAACTGTATATGCTATTTGTAAGTATAGCCATGGATCCCTAGAAGAAGATGTTTTAAGAAGAACTTAGCCTAAAAATCAGTTTCAAGTTATAGACCTTTTAGTTAAACTTACAGATATACATTTTCAGACAAAAATCTACCTAATGTCTGTGGCTAGTTTTGAAAATCTAAAAAATGACCTGGAACTGTGACAAGTTTCATTAACCAAAATCTACCTTCAGATTCATTCCAGTCCAGATATTTAATGATGTCTCCCCAGTGATCCATCATGTGCTCTTAAATGAAAGAGCTAAATGCAAGGATAAGAAACGTAAAGGTCTACTTCAAAATCAAAAGAAATATAGAGAAAAGATAAAAGACACTAGGTATAGATTGTCTGTGAACCATCAGGGTGGCGCATTAATGAGCAAGGCCAAATATTACTCAAATTACCACATTTCGTTTGATTGGCACCAGTTGAAAAAGACATCGAAATTAAATATTAGTTTCAATGTGGCTATTTAGGTACCTTGTATCTATTTGAATAAATTCACATTTTGGTAGCTTTAATTTAACAATATCAATACATCTCAATCTGATCATTTTTTAAAAAGATTAGTAACTGATGGTTTCTCCAAATAATTCTAAATAGTTGTTTCAACATAAGAAAATTATGCTCTAAACATTGTGGATCCTACAAAATAAAAATTAAAATAGACTTTCTCCTCCTAACATACTTTCAAATTAATCACAATCTGGATAAAAATACCTGTTTTCCACAGTCTTCACAGTTATCCTCCCAAATATATATAGTATACATGTAATATAGTATATTATATATATCCAACTAGTGCCATTTGTGCCAACCACACCCAAGGACTGATGACATCAGGGGAATAAATCTCATTTTGGTGTATCAGCATAAAGCTTATATATATATATATATACTAGTGGCCCAGTGCACAAAATTTGTGCACATTAAAAGGAAATTAATTAGAGGGAATATTTTAATATTGCTATTTGCCCTTTGTCTATAATAGAAGTGTCAGAGATGAAATAAAATTAGTAAAATGTATATGAAAATGCCCTCCTGTCAGAGTCTGGGGTGTGCTGCAGGACCTAGAGTCAAGTCCCCACCCACCCACACACACTTCGAAAGTGCAGGAGACTCAGACTTGGCTGGAGGGCTCAGCCTGAGGTCCCTGTCAAGCCCTGCCAGGCGGTGGGCACGACCTCAGGTCCCCCGGCCTGGCACTGGGTGTGTGGGGGGGTGCAGTCTCAGGTCCCCTGTCAAGCCCCGCCAGGTGAGGGGCATGGCCTGAGGTCCCCTGTCAAGCCCTGCGGGGCAGGGGGTGCAGTCTGAGGTCCCTGCTGTTTGGTCGTGACATTATGGTATCCCAGCTAATTTGCATATTCCTCTATTATATATATATATATATATATATATATATATATATATATATATATAGTGTGTGTGTGTGTAGACTCTTTATATTCCTGTATTCAGATGGTCACAAGTGTCTGGATAGCTAAAAAGGAAATGATTAAGCATAATATCAAAGCATAATATTAAGCGGTCTCTCACAGGAGGTAGAGAAAGAAAAATCATCTTTCGGAACTGGGAAACAAGATTGCCCGCTAAAGGATCATTCAAATCCCCTCTCCCACTCAAGTAAAAAGCAAGGCGTTCTCCATACACGTCTATAAATAGATGACATATAAACTTGGTCATGAATAAAAGAAAAAGGACAAGTTTTTGTACCATAAAGAATGGGTGAAAGTAAAATACAGTCAACATTAAGTGGATTTTTTCTTTTTTATAGATTTTACATTTTAAACACATATGTCATGACATTTTAATGTAACAGTTCTGAAATGGAGAAATAGCACATTGATTTTGTGCCCCAGAGAAAAATAAACAATAGCACTTTCAAAAGAGGCTTTGGCCTGAGATTCCTTTGAACCTTATAAAGGACATTTATCCCCAAAGTGAATGACATTGGTAATGACTGCACTTCCTTCACAACTCTTTCCATCTAAATATTCTGGTTTGATCCTATCAATGAGGTCACCATGATGCTCAGGTTATAATATAATGTGCTGATGAAAAATTACTATGAACTTAGACTGACATAAAGAATACCACCAAATCCAGAATAAACTGCATCAATATAGGATGGGTAAAAAAGGATTGACTGATATCCTTCATGTATCTATAAAATCAGCAATTTTCGGATAAAATTTTACTGAAAGGCATTAGAAAAATAAAAAATGGAAAGCCAAGAAGCGTAAGTTTTAAATATTTTTTCCACCTGAAATTGTTTTCCTTTCTATTTTAGTTTATTAGACACAGACTGGTGGTTCCTAAAGTGAAATGGAAGAAAATACTTTTATCGTGATCAATTCAAATATTAAACAGGTGTTTTTTGTTTTGTTTTTAAAAAGTCAATTCTATTTTAACACAGGTTAAATAATTTAATGGTGATAGGAGTTACATTTGGCCACGGAGAAATCATTTAACTTCTTCTAACTTTAAATACTGTCATCTTAAAATTCTTATTGTTGACACATGTTATCTGAGGTCTACTGGGCAGAGAGAAAGTTTGTTTCCTTTCAAACTGGAAAGAAAATAAACTTTGGTATTTTTCAGTGAAATCTTGACTTACATTAATGTACCTTTTTTGTATGAAAAACACTACTAACTCCACCAAAAGATATTATTGGAATCTCTAAAATACCCTAATTAGAATGCATGACACAAGACTGCTCTTTAGACAAAATTGTATTATGCTGGTATTCTTCTGATAATACTTATTATCCATTCTTCAATCTGGCCTCCATCACAGGACGCCCAGTTTGCAGTATGGATTGTAAAATAAGCTTACAACATGAATAAATAAGTTGGTTTACTTAGAAAAATCAACTAACATGCCACGTTGACAATGGAAAACTCCCATTTACCCTTTTTTAAAAATTACAAATGAATAAAGTCTTCTTTAATCACTTCTATACTGTTCTCTCCAATCATAGTAGAATCCCCAAATGTGAAAAGCCTTTAAAAAAAAAAGCCCAGGATAAAGCATCCTCTTAGCCTCTTGGAAAACAGTGGGAAGCCTACATTGCCACCTGAGATACGAAGAGAAGGGACACAAATGGAAGAGAACTCCTTTCAAAGAAATGAAGAAGGTTTTTTATTCATTCCTCACATCCAATAGTACTTGGCTACGGTGCTTTAAAAGATGGGAGCAAGTTATATGGGTCTGTCTACAATTTCCAATGCTGCCATCTGCTCTCAACTCCACCCATTTTTACTGTGTAGTAATTTCTATGGTCAGTCATTTCTAACTGAGCACGATGCCATAATCTGATGCCACAGAGGCCACCTCCAAAAGCACTGGGTATTTTCATTTCCATTTTTATAAGACTACTTGGGAAAGCTCAAGTGGTAATTTAAAATGTCTTATTACAGGATGCTTTAGAATTTAATCAAGACAATGACAGCTTAATTAAGCTGGCATTAGAGCTATACAAAATTATTTTTAGACTTTTTGCAAACAAACTAGCTGGCTCAAACTTGTTAGTTTCACACCCCTACTGAGGCTTATTTTATATTTCACATTCGACAATCTGAACATCTCAGAAATATCAGTGCAAATTGCACGTTCAGCCTCGTCAATTTCATTTTCAGTGCAGTCAAGCCTTCTCCAAAAAGACAAGTAATCTGATATAAATACTCTGCCTTTCAAACTAGAGACAAACTAAACTTCGGCAATTTTCAGTAAAATGTTGGCTTACTTTAATAAAGTAGTTTGATAGTGTGTGTTTTTTCTTCTTTCATGATTTTAGACAGTCAAAAAAGAAAGAACAAGCCCTAAGTTAATTATATTTGTCAACACTTTGTCATTAGCACAACATGCTCTATTAGAACTAAACTTGTGAAGGTTCCCAGATAAAACTGAGGGAGGATGTGTAATAATTGCTGTAGACTGTGTGTATGCATCACTCTCTGCTCTCTCCTGTAAGCCTACTAAAATGACAGGGGTGGGGGGAGGAGGAGGAGGAGGAGGTGGGGAAGGAGAAATAACCCCAGAAAGATTAAGGAACAGAAGCATGTGTACAGTAGTCACAAGATGTCAACATGTTTTTGAAAAATGACCACCAGTGGATGAGAGATAATTATTAAAACAGAAGAAACCTAAAACCTAAGAACGAGAAGGCTGAAACCCATTCAGGAGAGGCTCTGAACATTAGGATTGATACATCAGTAACCGGTGAAAATAGGACGACAATTTAATACTGAAAACAATACCTTTTGTTAAGGACTTCTTACACACACAAATTTATGATTTCTCCTACACAGCCAGGTTACTAGAGAATGGATAAATAATTTAGCCCAAAATAGTGAAATTTGGACATCCCTCCAAAATTATTGATTCTGCTTGATCACCCTACAGTGAAGTTCAACAGCCAATAAGTTCTTCCCAAATACCAGTTTTTAGTGATTCAATCTTAAATATGAACAGAAAATCAAAGACCACCCATCATTTAAGGAAAGTCTTCAACATAAATGTAAGAACTTAAAAACAAACAATAAAGTAAACTAATGTAAAGAAATAGGAACAATACAGAAAATGAGAGTCAACCTCAAAATGTGTATATTTAATGAATTTTCTGGAAAATAGAGAAAAAATAGAAAAATGACAGTAATATTTCTATAACTAAAAGATCTCTTTTTTTCTCTAATTGTTCTTTTAAAATAAAATAACACCCTGTTCTTTTTTCACAGATTTACTATAATTATTTCCCAGTAAATATAATTATAATATGATACTTTGGTGTTTTGCTCAGTTATATCAATATTTACATATCCATCATGATGTAAATACTTAATATTGCTTCATTTAACCAAAGTACATAACATAATCATATGGTCAGAATGGACATACCAGAGTGCTTGTGAGTTTAATTGAAAGCAGGTGGTTGCTGAACATGAATCCTCATCTACCATAGCACAAATCAATAGTTATAAAAAATTAAAAATCAAGAAATGACAGTATATATATATATATATATATATATATATATATATATATATATATATACTTTATTTAGAATTATGGGTATAAATGCCAGGAGATATAACTAACGTGTTGAAAGTTCTTACCTCTGGGGTGTGGTATCCTATAGATAGGTGGAGCATGGAGCAGGTGACTACTTTTTTAAAAAACATGATTTTATTTTTTCTCTCACTATTTACCTCCTTTATCCCCTCTTCCACCTCCACCCACCAACTCCCCTGCAATCACCACACTGTTGTCCATATGTTCTCCCTCTCTCTTTCTTTCTTCTTTTTTGTGCAATCCCCTCCACACACCTGCCCCAAACCCACCAGAGCTGTCAGCCTGCTCTCTATCCATGATTATGTCTCTATTTTGCTTGTTTGTTCAGTTTATTCATTAAATTCCACATATAAGTGAAATCATATGATACTTATCTTTCTCTGACTGGCTTATTTCACTTAACATAATGTTCTCCAGGTCCATCCATGCTGTCACAAAGGGTAAAATTTTTTCTTTTTACAGCTGAGTAAATTTGTGTCCATTGTGTCAATTTACCACAGTTTTTTTATCCACTCAGATATTGATGGGCACTTGGGCTGCTTCCAAATCTTGGCTATTGTAAATAATGCTGCAATTAAAAGAGGGGTGCATATATTCTTTCAAATTAGTGCTGCGGGTTTCTTCAGATAAATTCCCAGAAATGGAATTGCTGGGTCATAAGGCAGTTCCAGTTTTAATTTTTTGAGTTAACTCCATACTGTTCTCCACAGTGGCTGCACCAGCAGTGCACTAGGGTTCCATTTTCTCCACATCCTCGCCAATGCTTGTTGTTTGTTGATTTATTGATGGTAGCCATTCTGGCAGGTGTGAGGTGATATCTCATTGTGGTTTTAGTTCGCAACTAACTACTTTTAACTTTTATACTACTACATTTTAAACTAAGTACATATAGCCCATGATAGGGAAAAAAAAACTTTAAAAATCAGTTAGCCAGGGCTACCTTTGGGTAGATTATGAATTCTCTTCTTGCTTGTAGTTTCCAAAATTTCCAAAATACATATAAAATTTCATCAATGATGAAAAAAATGTCTCACAATTTTAAAAAAGTGAGCAGCAGCTAATGTTTTCTTAAAAATAATAACATTAGATAAAACTGAACTTTGAAAAAATATGATCAACAATGTTAGAAATAGAAATTCACCTTGTGGGAGAAAAATCTTTTCTTATGAAATATGAGTGTAAGGAGGAGGCAGGGGAAGGCTGAAAATCATGTTTTAGGTGTGAATTTAAAAGGAAATCTTTATGTCACACAGAGATACAATTAACACAAGGAGAAATAAAATATTTAAAATATTCACCTCTGTGTCTATGTGTATAAATCACTTTGGCTATTTCTGTGTATTTTGATAGGAAAATGCCTATAGATGCCAGAGCTGCAAATTGAAAAGACTGTTGTTATATTATTTTCTTCCTTTTCACAGCCTGGGGAAATTCTCAACTAGGTAGAAACTGAATAGTTCATGAAGCTAACATTGTGTTCCTTCCCAAATGCCTGTGTACCCATGCAGTGATGTTCCAAGATGCTAGGAAGGACTTTGGAAGTTACACAAAGCGAAGAAGATATTAGAGTACCACCATAGGCTCATCTAACTGAATACTCACATAGAAACATATTCCCTAGAGATGGCAATAGCATATGCCTGGGACACATGACTTAGTTCTCTAAAAGCCTCAGTTTCCTCAGCAATGAAATGGGTAGCTACCTTATAAAGATGCAGTGAAGATTAAACAAGGTATTAAGAGCAAAATACTTAGAATCCTGCCTAGAAAACATTTAGAGATTCATAAATTATAGCTAGTATTTGTTTTCATGTGCATAATGGTATTACCTCCTTAACCTCACTGCCTTTTAAATTGTGGGAATTAGCATAAATGTCAGACACAGAGAAGACAAGCCAAAGTGGGTACCTAGGTTCTGCATTATAGAGGCCACAGAGAGAGGAAGGCCAGATACTCCAACTGTTTCCTTTATCCCCTCTTCCAATCTACCCACCAGGTCCCCTGCTTAATGCAACAGATTCAGAAGCACAAATATTTTATCACAATAAAATATCAATGATAGTTTCTTAAATATTAATGATGTCAGAAATTAAGAACCAGACTCCTTAAAAATTATTTTAAAAAGGAATGAGATCTATTTGTCATAGTTGATAAGACTAAAGACTTTCACTTTCCAGGGATACTCTGGTTTGTCTAAAGCAAGTATGTCAAACTCAAAGGCAAACACCGGCCAAATAAACAAGGTTGAAGTTTATGTGGGCCACAAAAATACAAAAGCTTCAATTTTCATAGAAACGTAAGTTTATTTCAATAGAGACATGCTGAATACAAAGGGCTGAAATAAATGAGTAATCGTTACCATAAAATAATAGAACATTTTAATAAAAATTAATATTTTTCCTTGAACATTAACTTACCAGACACTGAATAACTGCACAAATTAATAAGCGTAACGCAAATAAACCTATTTCGAAAGCGAAATATTTCCTGTTAGGCACACCAAACAAGTCAGTCAAAGATTAATGACATGCTAAAATATTTGCTGCTAGTATTAGTGGAGAGAAATGGCTTGCCTGTGCGTAAGGCACGTAAGGGAAATGAATGCAACACGATTACAGTAATCAGTCATTAGTGAATATAGGAGTTAGTTATTAATAATTATGAATAACAGGATATTATAAAAATTAATTTACTAATTTTTATTAAAACATTTCTTACTTACTGTTATATTGGCTGGGCTGCAAAAATATTCATTGTGGGCCTCATGTGGCCCGCAGGCCACAAGTTTGACATACTTGGTCTCAAGCCCTGTTACTTAGCATTTTACCTTAACTATAGGGAAGTATCTCTTTGGAAACACTCTCCAGGAAATGATTGTTTTGGGTCACTGACTTGGAATCTCCTTTGTACAGGAAACAGATAACTACACAGTCATCATTGATTTCCTTCCAGGCACCTGAAGTTAGTTAAACCAATCACCTAAATCATGAGCATTAACATTAATATTGCAAACTGGTTAGAGAGAAAACTTGTGTTCCAGGAAATCATGATAAAACAAAACTTCAACAGCTGCTAATAATTTAAAGGTTTAGCTTTGATCTGGCAGGTGTGGATCAGTGGTTGAGCATTGACCTATGAACCAGGAGGTCACAGTTCGATTCCTGGTCAGGATACATGCCAGGGTTGCTGGCTCAATCCCTAGTAAGGGGCATGCAGAAGGCAACCAATCATTGATGTTTCTATCTCTCTTTCCCTTTCCCTTCCCCTCTGAAATCAATAAAAATATATATTTTTTAGTTTTAGCTCTGGCTGGGTAGCTCATTTGATTAGAGCATCATACTGATACCCAAGGTTGCAGGTTTGATCTTCAGTAAGGGCACATACAAGAAGCAACCAATGAATGCATAAATAAGTGGAACAACAAATTGATGATTATTTCTCTCAAATAAATTTTTGAAAAAGAATTAAAAGTTTTGTCTTCTAATATAGATGTGTCCATTGTAATCTTGACATTGAAGCAATATGGATAATGGTTAAGACTCACTTTTGAATTGGGCTGTCTCCATTTTTTATCTTGAAAAGTGTGTAACTCCATGAGTCTTACTTTAATTGTGTAGGTATAAGATAATGCTTTCTAAAGCACTTAATATAGGATTTGACTTACAATAAATGCTTAATAGATTATTAGTTGCATCATTATTATCATTTTAAAGATAAAATATTAAGGCTATTTTCCCAAAGGCACATAGTTCATAGTAAAATAAATCAATAAATTACTATTTTAGTTTTTACACTTACTTTTTAAGCCCCAAAATCTTGTTTTTCCTGTTGGCAACAATTCAAGTAGAAGAACTGAGATTTTTATCCCAGCAATTCCAACTCATTCTGTAAAACCTTATTTTCATTTCTCAAAGTCATAAATTGCTGAAGAATTATTCACTAAGACATAAATTTCACCCTCCCTCCGACCCTTTCTTATTTCCTTCCTCTCTTCCTTTTGCCTTATTTGTCAATGAGTAGTGCTTATAGCTAGGGAATAAAAAGAAAAATGTTTACGGAGTTCCTCAAATGGTTGAAATAGTTTAAACATCCAGCACAAACCCACATTAAGAGTTTCTCTTTTTTCCAGTCACTAATGGGAAAACCAAAATAGAAACCTGTGACTTGCTCTAGGGCCAATTGATTTTACAACCAGCCAATTGATTGAAGCACCAAGGTTGCCTCCAATTTGAATAGTTAAAAAAAAAAAAAAAAGATAAAGAAGAGAGGATTTTATGGGTCAAGGGAAAAGAATCCATGTAATGGCCTACCTGGCCTCACTGTCTCTGAGACCATTTGGTTAAATAAAGCTCAGTCATGTTTTTCCTTTATTCTCTTAATTTTTTTAAAAAATTTCAGAACCTCTCAAAGCCTTTAATATGTTAAATTATGTTGTGAATTTCAAAAATGAAACTACAGACTGCCTTATATTTCCAGCTTTTGTGACCAGAGATTTTTTTTTCCTAACAATACACTTATGAAGTTATTCTGTTAAACAATGCTTTGGGAAAAAATGCTAATGTAATCTAAAAGAGTATACAAAGGACAAAACTGGAAACAAAAGAATAAAGTTGTTTTCTCAAAAACTAACTAGTTAGGTAGAACTCAGTCTCCTGGTTCCTAGTCCAGGATACTGTCCACTCCACCATTCTAAATGCTACAGATTGCCCAGCTGGCATGGCTCAGTTGTTAAGCATCTACCTATGAATCAGGAGGTCACAGTTTGATTCCCGGTCAGGACACATGCCCGAGTTGCAGCCCAATCCCAAGTGGGGGGTGTGCAGGAGACAGCCAATCAATGATTCTCTCTCATCATTGAGTTTCTATTTCTCCTTCCCTCTCCCTTCTTTTCTGAAATTAATAAAAACATATTTAAAAAAATAAAAAAATGCTACAGACCTCTCTTGGAATAAAAATGTAGTTTTCAGCTAGAGAAATGATGTGCTTTGATATTAAGCTAAATCAAGTTATGTGTCACAACTCTAATACTTGATCACAGGAATGAAAACGCCGTGGATAAGAAGTTGGGGACTTGTAATAATAGCCTTAATAACTGATAACTCAAGTACCTTCATCTCACTTGCAGAAAAATGGAGGTCTTCTTTCATCATCCACATCATAAGTTTATTATGAAGATAAAATAAAATAGCTGGCTTAAAAATGGAGCCATAAAATGATATATAAATAAAGGGTGCTGCTATTGGTAATAAACACATTCCCATTATCTTCATTTTCAGAACTTACTTTGGACAACTACTCTATTTCATCTTTTGATATGTTGTTTCAGGAGATCTGTTACTAGTCTTCAAAGACATGAAGAAATTATAAAAAATCTTATACCATTAAAATCTCATAGCAAGAAAAAACTATCCTGAAAATACAGAAGGTAGATAATTGGTCAAAAATTATTGAAATGTAAGGCATTTAGGATATAAAAGCATCACTTTTAACATAGGATATAAAATCATTTCTTTTCTTTTTTTTTTTTTTTTTGGTTAATCCTCACCTTAGGATATTTCTTCCATTGATTTTTAGAGAGAGTGGAAGAGAGGGGGAGAGACAGAGAGAGAGAAATACCAATCGGTTGCAAGTGCCTTGACCGTACTCAAACCCAAGACCCTTCTGGCCTGTGCTCTATCCACTGAACCAAACCAGGCAAGGCTAAAATCATCACTTTTAACACTTCAGTAATCTAGTAAAATGTGTAGATGTGAGATACTATATACTTAAGAATTTACTGGTGACATTTCTTGATAGAATTTCAGTCTAAGCCAAGGTTGTGATATATTTAGCATACAAATGTGAAAGAAAGAGGACATTTTAGAAATGAGCAACTGGAAAAATATCCACAAAGGATTCATTCTGTTATTTCATAGAAGGATAATCTTGCCATCTATTCATTCTTTTATGTGACAAGTATCTTGGCTACTCTGAATGTGTCAGAAATTATTTTACCTCCAGGGGATATATTGGTAAACAAAACATGCAAAGCTCTTGTTTTTATGAAATTTATATTCATGAGAACAAAATGAGTAATAAACTAGCAAAACAATAGATCATTGCAACAAAGCACTTTGAAGATAATTAAGCAGGCTAATGAAATACAGAAGGCAGGGAAGAGAGAGGGATTCCAAGGTGGGGAGAAAATCCTTGGATAGGATGGGCAGGACCAGCCAGTCAGAGAAGTGATGAGTGCACTGATACCTGAATAATGAGAATGCACTGGACAGCCATGTGAAAATCTGGGGACAGAGCTCTTGTTAAGTGGGAGTTTTTCTTTCCTAAGGGAGTTTAAAGAACAATATTAAAAACTCCATAAGGGGAATAAATAGGATCATTAAAAATAAAAAAGAGAGAGAAAAAAAATGAAGTGGAGCCCTGGACAGATGGCTTAGTTGATTGGAGCATCATCCTGTACACCAAAAGGTAGTAGATTTGATACCCGGTCAGGGTGTGTACTGGAGGCAACCAATCGATGTTTCTCTCTCTTTCTCCCTCCCTGCTCCATCCCTCCTGCCTCTGAAGTCAATAAAAAAAAATATCCTTAAGTGAGGATTAAAAAAAAAAACATTGAAAGGGAAATGAAGAAGTATAATGATCAAAGAGATTGTAATACCAACAGTGCAGCTAGAGTAGTGATTAGAGCCAAGAAGACAGCAATGGTGAAAACCTGTCATTCCACAGACAAGGGGCATCTCCAAATATGAAAAGGAAGCCCTGAGGTCTCTTTTTAAGCTTCCCTTGGCAGACAAGAACTCACAGATTAGAAAGAAGGTAAAAAGAGCAGCATAAGAACCAAGATGGCGGCATAGGTAAACACCTGTACTTGCTGCCTCTCACAACCACATAAAAATTACAACTAAAAGACAGAACCACTATCATCCAGAACCATGGGAAAGCTGGCTGAGTGGAAGTACTACAACCAGAGAGGTAAAGAAGAAAGCACATTGGGACTGGTAGGAGGAGCAGAGGCACGGAACGGGCTGGCACCCGGGTATGCAGCTTTTTTAATCGGGAGGGAGATACAAGCTCCTGCTTGCTCTGAACTCTAGTTCTTGGTGAGACACTGGGGGACCCAGATATATACGGGGAGAAACTGGACTGTCTGGCATCGGTGCAGGAACACAAGGGCGGCTTTCTTTCAGATGGAGGTGCTCACAGTGGTCATTGTTCCTGCGCTGGGACCTCTCTGGTACAGGGCTGATTGGCAGCCATTGCTGTTTGCTCTGCCCTGGTGATTCCCTGAAACCCCATCCCACCCAATTTACAACCCCACCCAAGCTGTGAGCAGCAGCTTTTGCCTATGAATGGCCTGTCCTTTCTCAGCCTAAAACCTGTCAAACAGGCAGCAGCTGGGTCAGGGAGCCCCAAAACTACCAAAAGAAGGCCCAAGGCTAGCACCAGCAGCAGCCTGCCTTACTTCACAGCTGGGCCTCATCTGGGTACTTCCAAACCCGATAAAAAGAAAAGAAATCTGCAGATCTCTCTGTAGCTTCTGCTGGGTGGCTCTAGGCAGTGACTGACTTTGCACTTCCTTGAAGATCCAAGAGCCAGTGGTCAGTGTGAGACCATACCAGATTACAACTCTTCACATCCATAAGTGACACACTCAAGGGGCAGACTCAGTGAGCACCAAAGCCCCACTGAAGCAAGTTTTGCCCCATAAGGGTGTCTCCTGCACAGCAGCTCTTCCCATTATAGACACAGCTGGTCTTCACAGCCAATTGGCTTGGAGGTCAATTCCTCTCAGTGATACCAACAGCAATCAAGGCTCAACTACAACAAGACTGTGCACACAGCCCATAATGGGGTGCACCAAGAGTGTCTACCTCAGGTAACTGGGGAGGCTGAGCCACTGCGCCCTATAGGACACCTACCACACAAAGCCACTCTATCAACTCAAGAAAACTTAGCAGCTCTATCCAATACATAGAAACAAACACAGGGAAGTAGCCAAAATGTAGAGACAAAGAAACATGTCACAAATGAAAGAAATGGAAGAAAGCAAACTATGGATATATACTAGAGTTCAAAACCACAGTTATAAGGTTACTCAAGAATCTTCTGGAAACCTCTGAGGAACTTAGTGAGACCTTCAAAGATCTTAGTGAGAATGCCAAAAAAATGGAAAAGCACCAGTCAGAAATTAAGCATACACTGACTAAAATAAAGAATAGTATACAGAGATTCAACAGTAGCCTAGATGATCCCAAGAATCAAGTCAAAGATTTGAAATACGAGGAAGCAAAAAACACCCAACTGGAAGAGCAAAAAGAAAAAAGAATCCAAAAATATGAAGATAGTGTAAAGAGCCTCTGGGACAACTTCAAACATACCAACATCCGAATTATGGTGGTGCCAGAAGAAGAGAGAGAGCAAGATATTGAAAACCTATTTGAAGAAAAATGACAGAAAACTTCCCCTACCTGGTGAAAGAAATAGACTTACAAGTCCAGGAAGCACAGAGAACGCTAAACAAGAGGAATCCAAAGAGGACCACACCAAGACACATCATAATTAAAATGCCAAGGGCAAAAGACAAAGAGAGAATCTTAAAAGCAGCAAGAGAAAAAACAGTTAGTTACCTACAAGGAAGTATCCATATGACTGTCAGCTGATTTCTCAACAGAAACTGTGCAAGCCAGAAGGGAGTAGCAAGAAATATTTAAAATGATGAATAGCAAGAACTTACAACCAAGATTACTCTACCCAGCAAAGCTATCATTTAGAATTGAAGATCAGATAAAGAGCTTCACTGACAAGAAAAAGCTAAAGGAGTTCATCACCACCAAACCAGGATTACATGAAATGCTGAAGGGTATTCTTTAAGAAGAGGAAGAAGAAGAAAAAGGTAAAGATAAAAAATTATGAACAACAAAGTGACAACAAATACATATCTATCAACAAGTGAATCTAAAAATCAAATGAATAAAAAATCTGATGAACAGAATAAACTCGTGAATGTAATAGAATCAGGGGCATGGAAAGGGAGCAGACTGACAATTCTTGGGGGGAAGGGGATGTGGGGGATGTGGGAAGAGATTGGACAAAGATCTTACACCTATGGATGAGGACAGTAGAGGGCAAGGGCCTGGGATGGGGTGGGAACCGAGTAGAGGAGAGCTATGGGAGGAAAAAAGAGGAACATCTGTAATAATCTGAACAATAAATATTTTAAAGAGAAAGAGAGAGAGAGAGAGAGAGAGAGAGAGAGAGAGAGAGAGAGAGAGAGAGAGAGAGCAGCAGCATAAGAAGAAAAAAAAACTAAACAGTTCAGCCCAGCAGTGACTGTTACAGAAAAACAAAGCTTGAGAAAAATAAATACAATCTTCCACATGTGAAAACAGAAGCTGGAGATGGACAAAAATACCTCCTGCACAGCACTGCGGTGCAATGTAGGAGAGGGAAATGGATGAATGAAAAAATTAAAGCAATATAGGGAACTTTTACATGTTGATAGAAATAGTTTCTAAATTGGAATTGGGAATATGTTGAAAAGCGTAAGGCATCTAAGAAATCAGAATGTGTCTAGAGATGTTTGATCCAAGTGTCACCCCAAAGAAAGAAATTAGAGACTACAAACAGATGACAAGCCAAGCTAAAACTAAAAGTTTGTCTCTTATCTCAAAGTGGCTAAACAGTTAAACGTATTCCTTATTTAGGAAGAGTGCACTAAAAGAGACTCCTATGCATTATAGATGCTGTATTTAGTGGATTATGCATCTTTTTATTCTTCTCTTTCCAACCCCTGCTCTCCAGTTCCTATTAGCACAGTAACCCTCAATTAACATAAAGTAGAATAGATTGACATATTCTTGATGGCAAAGTAAAATATTTGGATTTTGGCATACACTTGAGGAAGAGGAAGAGGGAGAGTGACTGAAAAGGGAAAAATATTTTACTTCAAATTTCTCTTCCAAGAGAAGCCAGGATCTCTTTATTATGGCTCAAGAAATTAAGGTTCCACCAGATGTATATGCTTCCAAACTCCTTGCACTATATACACACAAAAAAAGCCAATATTTATTTGGCATCTACTTTCTGGTCTTAAAGAGCCTAGTGAGATAAAATGTGACAGTATAAGCACAATGCCTGATAAAAAGTAGTTGCCCGTTTAAGTTTTCTTCTACATTTCGTGTCTGCCTGCTATACAAATGTAATTCAAATCGGCTTGTGTTTCTTCTTAATGCCTTAGCTTGCAACATTTGAAGTTGAAAAACTCCTTTAACATTTTGAAAGAGAAGCACCTGAGGACAGTTGAATTGAACTGACAGTTTGATCTCCATTTTCGTGCTCAGGCAGGACAATGATCCTAATTGAGTTTGCCAACCATTGATTTCCCAGAACTTTACTATAAAACCAGTACTCTTTGGGATTATCCCCAATTGGAGAGGCCAAACCTATAGTCTGTTTAATCACACGTATGCCACACACTTGTACCATTCACAAAGGATATGTCAAAAGACCTTTGCAAATTCCCACATGTATAAATGTCTCTATAGTATATAATTTCCCACATAAATCTGTTGAGTATAACGATGCATTTAAATAACCCCTTCAAACCTCCAATGAGGGCTTCTGTATACCTGATGACAAGCCAAGAACAACAGACATGCTGATATTGAGAAACAGTGGTTGATGCAGCTCACCTAGGGCCTCGTGTGTTTTTTTGTGGGGTTTTTTTTCCACTCAGGCCTCAAGGATTCAGTGTTAGCATCATGAGCCTCAAACACTTGTAAGTACTGCAAGTCATGAACTTTTCAGGTTTCCTGTGTCTTGTCAAAACCACAAGCATTAAATCTGTGAATGGCAAGGGTCCATTCGCCATGAGAGCAGTTCAGGGGAATATCAGGAGGTGAAAGATACTTGCTAGAATAGGAAATGAAATCAAACACATAAACCCCCTGCAGTGGCACAAATGAGAGACTGCATATATCTGACTGTCTTTACATAATCAGGAAAGATGTGCAACAACTAAGAACAGACAGGAACCAACAGCCTGAGTAACAAGCTCTGCCATCAGAAATAAATATCCCATGCTCCCATTATGCAATGAACATCCATTAACATATAACCCTCAACTTACAAGGGCTCATGGGAATCCTGCCAACAGGACACTATGTGTCGAAGATGATTAAATCAGCATTGCAGAGAGGAGAGCACAAAAAAGAGGACTTCTAAGCAATTTAATTACAAGCCCCACGTTTACTGGAAGACAGAGTTGGAAATCTCTTATCACCAGTTATTTGTAAGCTGAAATTTCAGACTAGTAGGAGAAAGACAATACCAGATGCACTTTCTCACCAACCAGCTCTGTTGTTCTGTTACAAATGCCTTTCCACGTTAGTGTTGGGTATTCACATAAATACTAAATTCTATTAAGTGGTGATGATGATGATGATGATGGAAGTCACTGACACTTACTAAATGCTTTCTATCTACCAGGCTCCATGCATGTACTAAACATGATTTATGACATTTAACCATCTCAACTTCTGTAAGTAAATCTTGTTGTTTCCCTATTTTATAAGAAAGGAAAAAGATGCACAAAACTAGTAAGCATAACAGTAAAGACAGAACTCAAAATAAGATGTTTTGGCTCCAGAGTCTGAACTCTAAGTTTCCTGACTACAGTGCTGAAGCATGATTAACAGCCCTTCCAGGCCACCTTCTCCATCACACCTTCTGGAGTTAGTTCAGCCCCACAGACTGGCTGCAGGCACATGGCATTGGAGGACATTTGGTCTATTTCCCATCCAATACCAGGCCATTGTTACAAGATCCTTGACAGCTGGTCATCAGCCCACCACTTCCAGGGCAGGCAATGCAGTACTCTGATCTCCCCACCTTGCCCTGTTGGACTTCTCTGAATTTTTTTTAGATATAATCTATATATATAAAAGCCTAAGTGACCATCCAACTGTTTGACCGTTCGACCATTCAACCAGTAGCTATGACGTGCACTGATCACTAGGGGGCAGATGCTCAATGCCCAGGCATGGAAACATGGAACAGACTAATGAATCTCAGAGGGACGGAGGGAGGCGGGTGGGCAGGAAGAGATTAACCAAAGGTCTTATATGCATACAAGAGGCCCGGTGCAGGGATTCATGCACCTGTGGGGTCTCTCAGGCTGGCCTGCAGGGATTGGGCCAAAACCAGCTCTCTGACATCCCCCGAGGAGTCCCCGATTGTGAGAGGGTGCAGGCCAGGCCGAGGGACCTCACTGGTACACAAATCTGTGCACCGGGCCTCTATTTGACATATAACAATGTATTAGTTTCAGGTGTCCAACATAGTGATTAGATATGTGTATATACTTGTGCTTTCTTGCTATAAAAAATGACTATTTCACCAAATTCTTAGTGAAACCCACCTGCCATATTTTGTCAATTTTAAGATATTTTTTTCAATTATAAAATCTCTGAACTTTTACAATTTCTATTAGCTATATGGCAAATTATGGTATTGCATGTTTGTTTTCAACCACAAAAGTGTTACTATTAAAACATGTATTAGTGCCAATATCTTAAACAATAAAATGTAGCTTTACCTATACATATCTATTGAATAGTGTTTTTAAAAGAATGCTTTAATATTTATTTTGGAATTTAAGAAATATACTCATTTGCAAATTGTTGGGTTCAAGGGAGCAGAGAAAAATCAATAGTTACTTATTAAGGGGGAAAAATAAAATTATCCTTTTATGAATAAGAACTGGATCTGAAAGTGAAGATTAGATACCTCTCAAATTCTATGCCAAAATAAAATATAAGATACCTGCCCGTAGACCAAGTATCATATTATCATGTAACAAGGGCTACAGAGATTATGGTTATGAAGGCAACTGTAGAATTAATACACCCTAAGTCTTTCCACTCTTTCCTTTTAAAAAAGTTATTCCACTCACACAATGTGCTCAAGTATATGGAAAACATGTGTAGTCCAATGCTAGGTCACTGAGCAATGGGCATTTACTCTCTACAGCTATATTTATTCACTTCTCAACTGCTATATTCCAAACACTTTGAAAAGCACTAGAAATATAAAGATAGACAAAATGTGCTCCTACTCTGAAGGAGACCACATGCCAGCAAAGAAGACAATTTTATAAGATTACTGAAAATGGCCCTCATTTTTACCTGGCTTATGATGGGACTAAACCTTCCTGTCCATTGGAGATTGGAAGAAGGAGACTATATGATCCAAGATGGGCCAATTATTTTGTGTCTGCTGTCCCTCAAGAATCTAAATTGAGAGATATAGATGCAACATCAGCAGTTGGATCAAATGGTGAAGAGCAAGCATGACTTTCCAGGAAACCCTGCCCCTGAAATCCCCTATCGTTGCCCCTTTTCAACACTTCTTTGTCCACTATGTCAAAATTTCTCTGTATTACATGAGATTGGAACCCCCAAATTAACCTTTTACTAGAGGTTTGTGATCCTTTCAAACAAGAAGGAGAAAGGTAATTCAAACAGAATAATATACAATAACATATAATATGATAAAACATAAATGATAAGTATGAGAAAGAAAATTTTAAGTACGATTAAAATATCTTAAAATAGAAAACATCTTCTTTCCAAAGTTGGATCTAATACACTCCTCTCTTTCTTCCAAAAGAAAATCCAGTGCCTTCCATTTCCTAGTTTAAGGGTTCTGCAATATGTGATTACGAAGTATCAACAAATAAGGATACCTTTTTCTCCTCATGAAAATGGTCTCTTTCCGTGATTCTGAATGTAGAATAATGATTTTAAAGTCAATTTTGTTCAATTTTGATACCAGTAAAATCAATTCACCCAATTCTTGACCTATAATATTATGTATATCTAACAAAGTGTTTAATCTATTTCCCAACATGTTACTTATAAAATTAAGTCTTACTATCCCAGGTCAGTATATAAAACTTCAGATAGAAAAAAGTCTAAAGATGAAAGGCAAAAATAAAAATCCAATAGTACCTAAAATTAGGAAATTAATGTGTTGCATTCATTAATTATTATAACCATTAATAAACTATACAGTGTCTGTTAGTAAAATTATATATATATATATATATATATATATATATATATACACACATACATAAAACAAATGTAATTATATATAAAACATAAATTGCACATATATTATCCATGTTTATACATATGTAAATATAGAATGTACATATTCTAATACTGATATAAGTATTATATTATCTATTATAATTATTAATATAATTATATACATTACACATATATTATTTTCTTTTTCTTTTCTTTAATTTATTGGGGTGACACAGATTAACAAAATGATATAGGTTTCAGGTGCACAATTCTACAACACTTCATCATATGCATTGTTAAGTAACTTAAACAAGGAGGCTATTAGACAGGTGGCTCTAATGTCTTGGCAGCCTATATAAGCAAACCAAATTCTAAAATTGTGAACGCTTAAAAGTTATAAAATCAAAGCCTAAGGACAAGTCACAAACAGCCACCTAGGCTCTAAACTGTAGCCAATCAGTAATCGCCTTACTTTGCTTCTGCCTCTTCTCTGTAAAAGTTTATCCCCACCTCCAGTTGGTGGAACACTCCAAATCACTTCCAGTTTGGTGCAGACCAATTCAAGTGCATTTTTGTTCAAATAACTCCTAAAATGTTTAGTATGCTTCAATTTACCTTATATGTAATCTACACTAATAAAAGAGAAACATGCAAATTAACCATCACTCCACTACACCAAGCCATGCCTACCAGCCAATCAGGAGTGAGTATGCAAATTAACCCAACCAAGATGGCAAGGCCCATAGCGGCCAGGTGGCGCTGGGGCTGCCGGGACAAATGGGAGACACAAACCCGCAGGGAGGCCAGCACCCAGCAGCCCCAAACCCCACCATGGCCGCGCTGAGGCTGCAGGGGGCCAGGTTGGAGACACAAACCAGCAGGGAGGCCGTCACCCAGCAGCCCCAAGTCCTGCCATGGCAACGCTGGGATTGTGGAGGGCCGGATCAGAGACTCAAACCTGCAGGGAGGCCGGCACCCAGCAGCCCCAAGCCCCACCCCCGCAGACCTGGGGCTGCGGGGGGGAGGGCCAGATCAGAGACACAAACCCACAGGCCTGGCACCCAGCAGCCCCAAGGCCTCAGCTGAGGCACTGGGGCTGCTGGGGGAGGGGGGGGTAGGCAGCAGAGACACAAGCCCGCAAGAAACCTGTGGAAAGGGAGATAAACTATCATAACTTTATCTCTCTTTCCACAAGATGAGAAAACTGCCCCTGGTTTATTTAGTGATGTGGCCCACACCTTTCTACAAGTACAGGGTATGTTATGACCTCTCCCAGGAAGGTCTGGTCAGAATACCGTCTCCAGGGAATAATGCTACTGTGGCAAATCATCTAAGAGAGGAAACAAGCTTTTGTTGGGCTTATTCTGAAGGTCAGAGAAATGCCACCCCAACATATGCTGTGTTATTATATTGATGATCTTGAGCTGCAGATGCTTGAAAAACAGCAAATGCATGCAGAGGCTTTCACTGAAGTCTCCTGATCTGCCTAAAATTGGACCCCCCAAAAGGAGCTTAAATGTCATAGATCCCCTTGACGGGAGAAGTGTCATCAGGCAGAGAAGACTGACTCCTGTCACAGGACAGGAGAGTAGAAGTTGACATCACACCCAAACTTTGTTACAAACTATTTTTCCCCCACCCCCATTCATCTTTCCTAAAAATCATTTACTCTCCTCTAAGAGGCCTACATCTCCCGTCCCCTTTCCCTAGGAAGAAGGAATTTAAATCTGCATTCTAAGCCACCTTGGGGAGTTACTCATTTTTCCCTGGGATCTCCCACATATACACGAGGTACACATGTTAATGAACTTTTATTTTTCTCTTGGTATCTGTCTTTCATTACAAGGGCCTCCACTAAGAACTCAGAAAGGTAGAGGAAAACTATTTTTCCTCCTCCATAATTCTATCTCGGGAAATCAAGTCCCCAGCTGAACAATGAGGTTGGCTCAAGTACCAAGCAGTCTTGGCTGACAGGAGGGAAGCTTCTAGGAAGAAATCAATGATATTGGCATCAAAGTGGGACGGAGGGCACATGCACGGTTGCTGGTGTGAGTTTAAAGTGGTTCAACATTTTTGGAGGATGATTTGGCAAATTCGATAGAAATGTTCAAGGTACATCCAAGAGTCTTCTAGGAATCGCATCTGCTGAGATAAAGCACAAGCGCATAAGCCCTGGTCAGAACCCAGGAGGCTATTGCGGGCTCCCCTTCCACGATAGGAAAACCTGGGAACAACCTGCATTTTTAGGACAAGGTGGCATCTATACTAATAAAAGGGTAATATGCTAATTAGACTGAACATCTTCCTGTCGACCTTCCGGATGTCCTTCCGGATGTCCTTCCCAACAAAGCCATGTTGGCGGGGCCAAGGCAGAGGAGGTTAGAGGTGATCAGGGAGGGGAGAGCAGTTAGGGGGATCAGGCCAACAGAGGAGAGAAGTTAGGGTGAACAGGCTGTCAGGGGAGAGCAGTTAGGAGGATCAGGCTGGCAGGCAGGTGAGCGGTTAGGAGCCAGAGGTCCTGAGGGGTCCCAGATTGGAGAGAGTGTAGGCCGAGGTGAGGGGACCCCCTTCCCATGCACGAATTTCGTGCACCGGGCCTCTAGTCTATAATAATAAAAGGCCAGGTGTCACGACCAGAACGACCAATCGACCAGTTGCTATGACAGTGTTTCTCAACCTTTCTAATGCCGCGACCCTTCAATACAGTTCCTCATGTTGTGGTGACCCCCAACCATAAAATTATTTTCGTCGCTACTTCATAACTGTAATTTTGCTACTGTTAATGAATTGTAATGTAAATATCTGTGTTTTCTGATGGCCTTAGGTGAACTGCTGCTGTAGAGCCTAAGACCATCAGAAAACACAGATATTTACATTACGATTCATTAACAGTAGCAAAATTACAGTTATGAAGTAGCAACGAAAATAATTTTATGGTTGGGGGTCACCACAACATGAGGAACTGTATTGAAGGGTCGCGGCATTAGAAAGGTTGAGAAAAACTGTGCTATGAGGTGTATTGACCACCTCTCGGTCCCTCCCCAGATCCCGCAGGCTCCCATCATTGGATGGCCAATGGGGAACCACAGGAACCGGGCTGGGTGGCAGCGGAGTGGGACTGGGGACTGGACTCACGGGGCAGTGTCAGTGGCATGGAGGGTCACGGGGCAGCAGCAGCGTCACGGAGCATTGCAGGGCGGTGGCGAGGAGCTTCACAGAGCGTCCCAGGGTGGCAATGAGCAGGGTCACGGAGCGGCAGACATGGCTCTGATCGCAGGCTAGGCCTAGGGACCCTACACATGCACGATTTCATGCGCTGGGCCTCTAGTATATAATATGTATGCATATATACATACATATACACATCATGTGTGTATGTGTATATACATATACACATTTATGCACGTATGATATGTATGATTACCAACGTAAAATAAATACAAAGCAAAACATTGTTATATTGCAAAGCAAACTTGTAGTTTTATATTTTTCTTTCTCTTTATTTCTTGCTCTTTCCATTCCTTCTTACTTCACCTCTTTGGAAATTCCTGTTGTTGAACTATTCTGCATATCTTTAAGCACCAACTCTAGTAAATTTGGTATTTTTAACTTTTCCTTTAAGGTCTAATTTCAGTCTTATTTTTATAATTATATTTATAATGCAAATATATAATAAAATTATTATAAATGTTTCCTAAACACTTAAAAATTTTTGATGGTCGTGATGTCACTTGAGTTAATAAAATATAATTGTTTAACAAAAGTAGTCAGATTAGCCCTGGCTGGTTTGGCAAAGTGGATAGAGCGTCGGCCTGGGAATCCAAGGGTCCTGGGTTCGATTCCAGTCAAGGGCACGTAAAAAAAAAAAAAAAAAGACAATTAGATCTTCAAAACAAAAGTGGTCAGATTAAACAAAAAGAAGAGCAGAAAATAAACTGATTAAGAGATGAGTGTAGCTGTAAAGGAACAGGGGAGGGAAACAATGCTACTTTTGTGATTTTTAAATCCATTATTTTTAGTGCCATAATAATAGAATTAAGAAAATATCAATTAATTTGTTCATTCAAAAATCTATTGAGAACTACCAATTGAAACAACTGTTTTAAACACTAATGTGGCAGCCTTTAAAAACTTACAATCTAGTGTAGGAAAAATCAGGCATGCCTAAACTTTTCATTATCTAAATTTAACACAAGGTTAAAAATTCTAAGGGCTACATTGATATAAAGGCAGACATATAACCAATGGGACAGAAAACAGTATCCAGAAATAACCCCATACATATACAGTCAAATGATTTTTACAAGGTTGCCAAGACTACACAATGGGTAAAAGACTGTCTTTTCAGATAATGGTGCTTAGACATGCAAAAGAATGAAATTGGACCCTTATCATATACCATACACAAAATCAACTTAAAATAGATTAAAGACTTAAACATAGACCCAAAGCTATAAAACTCCTAAAAGAAAACATAGGGGTGGGGGGGATTCACAGCACTGGCCTTGACAATAATTTCTTGGATATTACAACAAAGGTATAGGCAACAAAAGCAAAAAAAAAAAAAAAAAAAAAAGCC
Organism: Cnephaeus nilssonii; assembly: GCF_951640355.1. Classification (NCBI taxonomy): domain Eukaryota; kingdom Metazoa; phylum Chordata; class Mammalia; order Chiroptera; family Vespertilionidae; genus Cnephaeus; species Cnephaeus nilssonii. The sequence continues at coordinate 76,850,840 of NC_137072.1, read as the reverse complement.
AAACAGAATTATATCAAACTAATAAGCTTCTGCACAGCAAAGGAAACAATCAAGAGTGAAAAGACAACTGCAGAATGGGAGAAAATATATGCAAATCATAATTTGAAATGGGGTTACTATAAATATATAAGGAACTCATACAACTAAATAGCCAAAAATAACCCAATTTAAAAATTGGATACAGGATCTGAGCAGACATTTCTCCAATAAAGGAAGGCATACAAGTAGCCAATGGTATATGAAAAGATGCTCAACATCACTAATTATCAGGGGACTTCAAACTAAAACTACAATGATATATCACCTCATACCTGTTAGGATAGGATAGACATTATAAAAAGGGAGTAAATAGAAAATGCCAAATGTTGGTGAGGAAGTGAAAAAAAATGAAACCTTTGTGCAGTTAGTGGGAATGTAAAGTGGTACAGCTGCAATGGAAAACAGTATGGAGGTTCCACTGATAATTAAAAATAGAACTACCATAATGCAGCAACCTCACTTTTGGGAATTTGTCCAAAAGAACTGATATCAGGATCTCAAAGAGATATTTGTATCCCTGTGTTTATTGCAGCATTATTCACAATAGCTAAGAGGTAGAAACAATCTACATGTTCATCAAGGAATAAATGGATAAAGAAATTGTGATTATACACACATACACACACACACACACACACACACACACACACACACACACAAACACAATGAAATTGTAGTCAGCCTCAATGAAGAAGAAAATCCTTTCATATGTGACAACATGGATGACCCTTGAGGACATTAAAGTAGGTGAAATAAAACAGTCACAGAAGGACAAATACTGAGTGATCCCACTTATACAAGGGAGTATCTAAAACAATGGAACTCGTGGAAGCAGAGAATAGGATTGTGGTTGCTTGGGCTTTGGGGGAGAGGGGAAGTGGAGAGTTGCTGTTCAATGGGTGCAAGATGAAAAAGTTCTCAATATCTACTGGACAACAATAGTAAACAACAATGTTCACTTAAAATTTGTTAAGAGGGTATACTTCATTTACGTGTGTTGTTGTTTTTTTACCATAATTAAAAAATTATAAGGGTCAAATAAAATAGCAGATAAAGGAGAGATTTCAGGAGAAGGAAAGGTTATCAGAGAAAGCTCTAAGGAAGAGGTTGAATAAGGCACAGGTCTTGAAAGATAGGCACGATTTGGACTTTTGGAGATTATTTGCAAGACTGGTGCAGGCCCCATAGGACACAGCAGTAACGTGAAGGAAGGGGACTGAGATCTTTCAGGACATGGTGAGTAGTACATCTGGGCTGGAGCAGAGCATGTGAGAAAGAGAAAAGTAGGACAAATAGAACCTAGGGTTAGAATAACTAGGTTCTGATTATGGGATACCCTGGAAAGCAGGCTAAGCAATGTAGATTTCACATTTCCACATGTTATGAAAAACTGAACATTCTGGGTCTTTAATGAATATGAAATGACAGGGATAATATTTAAAATCCTTAGGATGCTATATTTGCAGTTAATAGAAACATTGGCAATAGTGGATGTTTATAAGGCAAAAAATTACATATATTCATAATGTTTAATTTTCCTTGTTTCCTATAGATTCATTGAACATAATCTATACTAATAAAAGGGTAATATGCTAATTAGACCAGATAGACCAGACGTCTTCCGAACGTCATTCCGGACATCCTTCCTGATAAAGCCAGGGGCATGGCCAGCCTGCAAACTGCTGCGGCCCCTTGCCCAGGCTAACCCTGCCTCCCAGTGGGGACCCCAACCCTGATGGGGGCATGGCCAGCCTGCAAACTGCCCAAGGCCCCTCACCCAGACCAGCCCTGCCCTCCAGTGGGGACCCCCAATCCGATCTAGGGTGTGGCCAGCCTGCAAACACCCAGTGGCCCCAAGCATAGGCCAGCCCCACCCCCAAGCAAGAACCCCCACCCCAATTAGGGGCATGGCCAGCCTGCAACCTCCCAGTGACCCCTCACCCAGGCTGGCTCTGGCTCCCAGTGGGGACCCCCACCCTGATTGGGAGCATGGCCGGCCTGCAAACCCTCTGCAGCCCCAAGCTCAGGCCAACCCCACCCCCAGCGGGGCCCCCAACTCCAATCAGGGCATGGCCAGCCTGCAAACCCTGGTGGCCCCTTGCCCAGGCAGGCTCTGCCCCCCAGTGGGGACCCCAAACTGGAGCCCCCTTCAGGGCAGGCCAGCCGGTCCCCACCCATGCACCAGGCCTGTATCCTATATAATAAAAGGGTAGTATGCAAATTGACCCTAATGGCAGAATGACCAGAACAACCACTGAACCAGTTCCTATGAGGCACACTGACCACCTCTTGGTCCCTTTCCCTGCCAGCAGGCTCTGATCACCAGATGGCCACCCATGGTGGGGGCGGGACCGGTGAGCAGGCAGGAACAGCCAACCTCTCGGTCCCTTCCCCAGCCATCAGGCACCAATCACTCGATAGTGAATGGGGAACTAGGGGTGGGTGGCAGCGGGGGGTAGGGCCGGCTGCAGGCAGCTGAGAAAGATGGCCCTGATCATAGGCCAGACCTAGGGACCATACCCGTGCACGAATTTCATGCGCCGGGCCTCTAGTCCTATATAATAAAACCCTAATATGCAAATTGACCGAATGGCAGAATGACTGGTTGCTATGACAAGCACTGACCACCAGAGGGGAGAAATTCAACACAGGAGCTGCCCTTGGTGGTCAGCATGCTCCCACAGGGAGAGCGCCACTCAGCAAGAAGCCAGGCTCACAGCTGGTGAGTACAGTGGCAGTGGCAGGAGCCTCTCCTGCCTCCAAGGCAGCACTAAGGACCCCTCAGGGGATGCCCACCTGCCAGCTTAGGCCCAATCTCCATGGCAGGTGGACATCCCCTGAGGGGTTCCAGACTATGAGAGAGCGCAGGCCGGGCTGAGGCATGCCCGCCCCCCTTCCCCAGTGCATGAATGTCGTACAGTGGGCCTCTAGTAATAATTATAAATCTCAAATGTTTACTATACTTATAGGTGTCCTAGATATAGGGAAATATGAAAGGGGCATAAAATACTAAATACTACCTTTGCCTTAAGTAACCCTTTTATCTAGTTAAGAACACAAACTATGTCATGCAAGGCAATACGCAATTAGAATATGACCAAGTAATTCATGTTAGGGTCAAATTAATATGTAGTTTCAGTGAATGGAAAAATCAGGGAGGGCTGGCTTAATTAAGGAAGGTTAGCCAGAGAGTCAATGTAGATTAGTGGTTAAGGAAACATGCTCTGGAATTAGAATAAATTGTGTCCAAATCCCTACTGTTTAATTAACTGGGTGATTTGGGACAAAGTAACTTAACTATTTGGGATGTTTCTTATTCTATAAAATTGGGAGGATTCTAGAAAAATTTATGTCAAGCCTACAATTGTACTATGCACACAGTAGACCAAATCATATAGTAATTTATTCCTTTCTCTTCTTCCTTTCCTATAAGAATAAATCAGAAATATCAGAAAAAAATCAGAAAACATACTATATACATTTTTGGCTAAAAAATAACATAAATTTTAAGAATTTTTAAATAAGAAACACACGAAAAAGGGAATAAAAGAAAAAAGGCTCTGTAATTCTACCTCACAAAATACACTGAGATTTTGTTCTCTAAGTGAGAAAGAGAAAGAGATCCTGCTTTATTGCCTGATAAGATAAGGACTGATTTCCTACATAAGCATTCTGGAGTTTTAAAAAAAGTCATTGTTATCATTATTGTTATTTGTTTCCTGGAGTTCTCTCTCCTGTGAAAATGTCTAGGCTCCCGAAAGACCTTTCAGTCCAAGAAGAGATCACTCCCAGTCGCAACTGCCTTTGTTAGCCAACAAGTCCTCTTATTTTGGGTTGTTACTGGTATGACTCCCACATGATTCAAGTCAGGTGATCTGGCTGTCCCCAGTCTCATTTAGGGAAATACATATTAATTCTGAAAATGGTAACCTAGCAACAAGATGGTACCCATATCCACTGAAGAAAGGTGCTAAGTGATTCTAGCTTCCAATCCAGGAAATATCAACCATTTTCTTTTCTGTCAATACTGCATGTACATACCTTGGGATTATTTTTAATGATTAGATGATAGTTTATAATAAAGATTAAGCATACAGCCATCAAACAAGTATTTATTGAACATCTATGTGTTGGGCACTGTTCTGAGCACTCAAAATAGAGCAGTGGACAAAGACAGACAAAATCTTTGTTTATGGTTCCTAATTTTGATGTTATTTTTTTAAATAGTTATTTATTTTTTCCTTTTTTATTAAATTTATTGGGGTGACATTGGTTAATATGATCATATAGGTTTCAGGTGTGAGTTTCTATGTTACAAGATCTGTATATTGCACTGTGTGCCCACCACCCAAAGTTAAATCTGCTTCTAATTTTTCATTACTGTAAGCCACACAGTAATATCTCTGTGACTAAAGTTTTGCAAACATCTCTGTTTATTTCCTTAAGAAAGAGTTCTGAAAGTAAAAATAAAAACACAAATTTCATAAAGACTCCTAAAACATATAATAAGCATGATTTCTAGACAAGCTGAGCCAGTTTTACTTTGACCAATCATATGAGAGTATTCAATTCATCACCATTCTGCTAGGGTATTTTTTCATCACAGACACAAACACATATACACACACACATTCTATCAACTTTATTATTCAACAAAAATATCGAGGTTTATAAGTATACTAAACATTTCAATCATGTTGTGAATCAAGCGAATGTCATGACAGGAGAGGTCATGTCACTAGACACTATATTCAGCAGATAAAACCTGGAATGGGCACCTTATTTATAAGCTGGTCAGATCTATGGTATAACTTAGTCTAAAGGAATTTAGTCCAAAGCTTAGCCAATTCTTTAAAATTTGAAATCTTAAAAAATAGAGAATTCATCTATTTGCATGATTGAAATTAAAGATATCCTATATAATAAAGAGCTAATATGCAAATAGACCGAACGGTGGAACAACCAAACAACCAAACAACCGGTTGCTATGACGTGTCCTGACTACCAGGGGGTGTGCGCGGAGCATGGCGGGCATTGGCAGCAGGCAGCGGAGCGCAGAACATGGCGGGCGTTGGCTGCGGTGGGATGGTGGAGCAGGTGAGCGGGGGCACCAGACCAAGGTGGGGTGCTGGTTGCTGTCATTGGGGCAAGCCTCTGGTGGTTACTGAAAATTCTTTGCTCTCGTGTGCTGCAATTCTGCCCGGTACTCGCACCTGCTGCCAGCGCCCGGTGCTGGCCCCAATTGCTTGGCGCCATCAGTAGGTGCAAGCTGCAGCTGCCTGCCCTGATCGCCCCTGTGGGTTTCTCCACCTCCCCCTACTCCTGAGGGGCAAACAGGGCAACAGCTGCCGCTCTCACCCACTGCTGGCACTGGCCCCAATCGCTCCACACTGTCAGCGGGTGTGAGCGGTGGCAGCAGGAGCGGGGCTGCCGGCAGATAGGGGACCAGGGGCCACGGCAGGAGGGGCTGGGCAGGGGCACGGAAGATGGGCCAAGAACCGCCCGTGTGCCTACTGCAGCCTCGCGGCCCACAATTCGTTTCAAGGTGCACGCATTCATGCACTGGGTCCCTAGTATGTAATAAAAGACCATGTGGAAAACAAACCTATTTATGAAATAAAACCTCTGAGCTAACAGAAGCTATGAAATAAAAAGAGAAAGAAAAGCAAGTACTGAGGATAATGTATAAAAGCAAGAATTAGACATGAGAAAAAAATTAAACAGTTTCACAAAGGAAACTAGAGATACTATGAAATACGAGGAGTGTCAGAAGAGAGACGCCAAGAAGAGAGCCCAAAACAATCACACTGTTGGCAGAACTGTATTATAAATTATCCTTCAGCCTGTTCACTGGCCCACAAGACAGAGCTGGAGTGCCAGTGGCAGAGGTAAACAGAAACATGAGGATGTGACTGGCAGGGGAAGCACTAGAAATGCTGTGAAAGGCAGAGAGAAAGGCTGTGTAGAAACAAACTATTGAAAACACTTAGCTCAGTCCTGGAGCAGAACTGCAGCTTGTGTGTGCCCTTCCCATAATGCCATTCTTTGAAGTTACCTGAACATCCCCATTTCTTGCAACTCAAAATAAACTAAAACAATAATGTTTTGCCATTTATAAAATATTTTCTCCTAAAGTGTTTCATCTAAAATCCCCCAAAAAAACTCGTGTAATGTTCAAAGTAATTACTGCTCTCTCTTTATTGTTCTTTTGTTTTGCAGATAGGGCTCAGAGAGATTAAACAATTCATTCCATCAGTTCTGGTGATTCTAAGTCATCTCATTTAGAACAATGTACTAAGAAATAGTAAAGTAGCAGAAATCATACTAGCCATTGGGCACACACACACACACACACACACACACACACACACACACATTGCAAAGATACAATTTCTGCCATCAACAAGCTCACAGTATAATAGAAGAGACAAGCAAGAAAACCATAAGTTATGGTACTTATTGTAGTTGTAATGATACTTATATGCATAGGACTTTAATTACAGAGGCAAGATCTCACATACAAATGTCAATGACAGCAGTGAATACCAGTGCTATTCAGTGGGTAGCCAGAAGCAATGGGAATGGAAGTCAAAGAATAAAGAGCAACTAGATAGAGAAGGTTTCATGAAGTAGGGAGATAACAGTACCTGTCACATCAAAGATCGTCAATCAATTACTATTGAATGAAGAAATGAGCTAATAATAATCCCAGAAGTTATTATTGAAACATTGGTAGGGGTTAGCCAGGTAGACAAAGAGACAGAAAGTTATATTTAGGAGAATAAAGGAATTATGGAATCTTTGGGGAAGTTTTTTGAGATGACTGGGGGAGTGGGAGCATGAATTGGAATTTAAATATTGAGAGGCAGTTGGATATCAAATCATGCAAGGCTTTTTTAATGCCATTTTAAGAAATTTGGTCCTTATTATCCTGAGGTCTTTAAAGAATATGAATTGTAGTTATACAATCACATTTGCATTTTGGAAATTTGTGCCTAGTGGCCACATGAATAATGGGTTGGAGGAAGACAAAAGTAGAACAAGCAGGTAAGAAAGGACTCTCAAGGTAGCCAAGGAATGACACATATGGTTAATACTAGAGGCCTGGTGCACAAAATCCATGCATGGGTAGGGAACCTAGGCCTGGCCAGTGATCAGGGTTGATCAGGGCCTTCCAGCTGCTGGCAGAGGGGGGCCCTGCCCACCCACCAAAGCACCACCAGCCAGGTAGCCTGAGCCTCCCTCTGCAAGCTGATTGATTGTGGACCCCCCGCAATTGATCGCTCCACAGAGGGTGCCTTGGGCCTTCCTCTGTGGGGGTGATTGTGGGGCAATGGCGAGCCCCCCAACCAATTGCATCGCACCCACCTTGGCTGGCCTGGCACCAGTGGGTGTCATATCATGGACTTCCGGATGGTCATCAGACAGTCTTTCTGCTGTTCGATTGTTTGCTTGATTTGCATATTATGCATTTATTATTATACACTGGAGGCCCGGTGCGTGAAAATTCATGCACTGGAGGGGGGGTCCCTCAGCCCGACTGCCCCCTCTCACAGTTTGGGAGCCCTCAGGGGTGGAAGATGACCCAGTGATCAGGGGAAGGCAACGCCCCCATCACATCTCTGCTGCTGCCACTGCAAGCAGTGCAAGCCTTGGCCAGCCCTGGTTACCTGAGCCTCGGGTGGCCCTGGACGGCTGTGCAGCCACCATCCGAGGTTTGCCTGCACCTCGAGCCAGCCCTGGGAGGCTGGGCAGCTGACATCCGAGGCTTGCCTGTGCCTCAGGCCAGCCCTGGGCAGCTGGGGAGCCGAGGGTGGGTCTGGCTGCACCATGCACCTGCCACACCCCCGCCCCCGGTAGGGCTGAAAGGACTGAGGGACTCCAGTGAGGCTGAGGGGAGGGGATGTCGCCATCTTGTGGCTATGGGCGCTGCCATCTTTGTGACAGTGAGATGGTCAATTTGCATATTCCTTCTTTATTATATAGGATGAGACAGAGAGCATCAAACTGAGTAAGAGGGCACAAGTCAAATGAGGAATTCAATAATTCATTAGCTCAGGAGTCAGTTATCATTCAGTTGTATAGAGTGATGGACAAAAGGGATGACTTTCAGGTCACTTTTGGCACTTTCAGGAGCCACTAACCAAATATTGAATGAAACAATAGAACAGATTAAGAAGAAACTAAGGAATAGAAGAAAACCCAGGAGGCAGTGGTGTCAGGGGCTGAGAGAAATTAAATAAAAAGGGAATGGCCATAATGTCAAATGGCAAAGTGATGTCAAATAAAATATGGACCAACACATGTCTGTGAGATTTGGCGATTGGAGCACTGGTGGACTGTGCAGCAGCTGTTTCCGTAAAATAGTGGAGACAGATGGTGGAGAGCAGCTGGCAGAAGGACTGAAATGGAAACAAGAGAGGAAACCAAAGGCCCAGAGACTTTTTCCCTACACCTTGTTAGTAATATCTTGCAAAAGTTATCCACACTGAGAAAATATTAGAGTATTAAGATTCAGCTAGTCATTCAAGGGTCATGTAATTACCCCATCATTGCAAAATATGTGGCACATACTTAGAATCCTTCACTAGATGAAGTGCATTAGTTTTCAGTATGAATCGTCCCTGTTAGACTATAAATTCCAAAGCATCAGGAATTGTGCCTGTCTTGTTTCCAATTACACAAATGCCTGGAGATTGTTAAATATGCAGTAGCTAACTTTCTCATCTCTATTTTTGTTCCCTTATCATGCCAGTAGAAATTCCCCTACATGTAGTATTTTTCAATCCCTTGGTTTGTTCTCTCTCTCTCTCTCTCCTCTCTCTCTCTCTCTCTCTCTCTCTCTCTCTCTCTCTCTCTCTCTCTCTCCCCCTCCCTCCCTCCCTCCCTCCCTCTCTCTGTCTCTTTCTTTCTCTCTCTTTCTCACTTTCTCTATCATATTTTCTTCCTCCTTCCCTCACTCCCTCCCTCCTCACCCTCTGCTTCATCCTCACCCTCTTTCTCCCTGTGCTTGTAATATGATAGAATCTGTTATACCTATGTATACTACCTTATAATTACTTTTATACACTTTTAGTGTATGTCTCTGGCTAGAATATTTATCAGACATGTTCCATCAGAGTAACAGAACCTCTATGGATAATTTTTAGTGATTTCCTTACTTTAGGTCCATCTGTTACTCCTACATACAGTGCTAGGCTTGAAGTAAACTGGGTCTGCAGTCAGGAAGGGAAGATACACATGAATAAAAAAAAAACAGAGCGAGGACAAATTGAAATCCATAAGAATAAACTTTAACCTACAAGGATAAACAAACCTGCATCTGTCTCTCACTGGAACCTGTCTTGGTCTCATCCCTCCTGCAAGCCTCTAGCCTCCAAATGTAGTGGTGCAGATTTCCTGCAGACCTTCTGCACTTCACCATGAGCTGCATATGAAGCTTTCCCAGGATTTGTAGAAGTTAAGGAAGACATCCAGCAAGACCTGGAGATGAGCCTGGCCTGTACGTCCATAACACCATGCACAAGATGCAACTGTACGTGTGCCTACACCAACCTTCTAAGTATCTGCATGGCTGATGGTTCTCTTACACCTTCCATATCTCACACAAATTTCTCCAACTCAGAAGCATGGAGATAAAAGAATCCTGGCTTAGTTAAGTGGGCACATTCCAAAGTCACCACAGTCCACCCTTTATTAACTTGGCATCACATACATCTCTTTTTATCATACTTAACTTCCAAATAAAAGCAATAACTGAATCATGTATTCAGTGACTGAGCATGATACATCTATCCCTTGTACAACCAAAACTATGCTAAACCTCTCCCCAGGAAAGGATGCAGTCACTCTATTCATCTTTGGATTGTACTAACTTATTATCTAGCTAAGTCATGTTCCTCCTGTTACCCTGTAACATAAATACTACAATAGGAGGTTAGCTATTATCACATGTAACGTTTAGATTGTAGGGGAGTGGGAAAAAGAAAGAAAAAAGTAGCTAAATATACACAAATAAATTTATATCAAAATAAGGAAGAAATCCTGATGACTATTTCAGTCCTCATTTTTTCAACTGGGTGCATATCATAACCGCTGGCATTCACCGTGTCTTTCTCTTCCTACCCATTTTCATTTATGCATTGCCCTCAGCAAGCATCTTGGTCAGTGTGGTTATCCAAATCTTCATTCCTGAGGCCATTCGTCATCCTATGAGATTGTAATATTTTTTCCCACTGAATTTAATCACCGACACTGAAAGCACTAAGAAGTGTCCCAGAGGATCACCTGCACTGCAGAGAGACTCCTCCTTAACCTATGGGGCAATAGCAAACCAATTTCCCCCTGATAGTCAGGATCAATCACCGTAGCCAGTACAGCTCTGGGGGCAAGTTCAACCATTCCTCTGCCACCTGGTGGAAGAATTTCTTTCTTGGGAACTAGTACCTCTCAGCCAGCTACAAGTAATAGAATGAGAAGTCACTCGAATTTTCACAGCTTGATTCCTATACCCGTGAATCCTAGTATGGGGGAAACATCACCATATTTACATCATATGGCACATCCTGATGACTATTATGCCTGCTTGCAAGTTGTTGCCAAAACTGGCACCAAAATTCAATCTTCAAAATACCACTCCACACACCTATCAAACCATATACCTCAAGGTGATGGAGAACATGGTAAGACCAGTGAATCCCACACTCATAGCCCATTGTCACATTTTATTCTCTCTCTTGGTCAGAAATAGTATGGGAAATGCCAAAACAATGACTAAATTATCTGTAGGGCTCTGTTTGGTGGTTTTGGAAGAATAATAGAGGAAAATTAAGACAAATCCATATCCAGAGAGAAACCAAGATGGCGGCATAGGTAAACACCTAAACTGCTGCCTCCCATAACAATTTCAAAACTACAACTAAAAGACAAAACGGACATCATCAAAACCACGGGAAGGCTGGCTGAGTGGAAATTCTACAACTAGAAGGAAAGAGAAAAGCACACTGAAACTCACTGGAGCTGCAGGAGGCAGAGGTACTGAGACATGCGCGTGTGGAGAGGACTAGCAACTGAGTGCGCCTGGCTTTCTCAAGCGGGAGGGAGACAAAAGCTCCCAACTGCGCTGAACTTCAGTTCCGGGTGAGACTCTGGGGACCCAGACTCATTCTGGGAGAAACTGAACTGTCTGGCAGCGGGAGGAACTTGAGGGCAGCTTTCTCGCAGAGGTGCTTGCAGCGATTACCACGGGACACTGAGACAGAAGGGCCTATTAGGGCAGGGCTGACGGGAAACCAAAGCTGTCTGCTCTGCCCTGAGACTCCGCCACATTCAAGCTGAGCACAGAGGCTTTTGCAAGTCTTCTCCCATAAGGGTGTCTCCAGCACAGAAGTTCTCCCAGCGTAGACACAGCCGATCCTCACAGCCAATTGGCCTGGAGGTCAATTCCTCCCAGTGATACCAACAACAATCAAGGCTTAACTACAACAAGACTGTGCACACAGCCCACAAAGGGGTGCACCAAGAGTGTCCACCTCAGGTAACTGAGGAGGCTGAGCCACTGCACCCTATAGGACACCTAGCACACAAAGCTACTCTATCAACTCAGGGAAGCAGCCAAAATGCGAGGACAAAAAAACAGATCACAAATGAAAGAAATGGAGGAAAGCAAATGACTGGATATAGAGTTCAAAACCACGGTTATAAGGTTTTTCAAGAATTTTCTAGAAAAGACTGATAAATTTAGCGAGACCTTTGAGGATATGAAAAAGGACCAACTAGAAATTAAGCATACACTGACTGAAATAAAAAATATTATACAGAGATCTAACAGCAGACTAGAGGATCGCAAGAATCAAGTCAAAGATTTGAAATACAAAGAAGCAAAAAACACTCAACCAGAAAAACAAAAAGAAAAAAGAATCCAAAAATATGAAGATAGTGTAAGGAGCCTCTGGGACAACTTCAAGCATACCAACATCCAAATTATGGGGGTGCCAGAAGAAGAGAGAGAGAAAGATACTGAAAACCTATTTGAAGAAATAATGACTGAAAACTTCCCCCACCTGGTGAAAGAAATAGACTTACAAGTCCAGGAAGTGCAGAGAACCCCAAACAAAAGGAACCCAAAGAGGACCACACCAAGACACATCATAATTAAAATGCCAAGAGCAAAAGACAAAGAGAGAATATTAAAAGCAGCAAGAAAAAAACAGTTAGTTACCTACAAGGGAGCACCTATATGACTGTCAGCGGATTTCTCAACAGAAACTTTGCAGGCCAAAAAGGAGTGGCAAGAAATATTCAAAGTGATGAATAGTAAGAACCTACAACCAAGATTACTCTACCCAGCAAAGCTATCATTCAGAATTGAAGGGCAGATAAAGAGCTTCACAGATAAGAAAAAGCTAAAAGAGTTCATCACCACCAAACCAGTATTATATGAAATGCTGAAAGGTATTCTTTAAGAAGAGGAAGAAGAAGAAAAAGGTAAAGATAAAAATTATGAACAACAAATACATATCTATCAAGTGAATCTAAAAATCAAGTGAATAAAAAAATCTGATGAACAGAATAAACTGGTGAATATAATAGAATCAGGGGCATAGAAAGGGAGTGGACTGACAATTCTTGGGGGAAAAGGGGTGTGGGGGGTGCGGGAAGAGACTGGACAAAAATCGTACACCTATGTATGAGGACAGTGGAGGGGATAAGGGCAGAGGGTGGGGTGGGAACCAGGTGGAGGGGAGCTATGGGGGCAAAAAGAGGAACAATTGTAATAATCTGAACAATAAAGATTTATTAAATTAAAAAAAAAGACAAATCCATATCCAGAATAAATATGAGAACAAATCATAGCTCTTTTCATCAAGGAATTGATTCAATATAACCAATCTGCCACAGTTGGCTGGCTGATCATCTCAGAGAATAGTACCCTATTAGGAACTGAGTGTTGGTCTCTGCTCTTGACATACTGGGCACTCAGAAGTGGCTATAGCCATTCATCCTTGGTGACTGAGAGTCCATTTGTTGAGTTCATGCATAACCTCCATTTCCACCACAATGGAGAATTTGTGAGCCAGGGAGCAAGCACAAGAATGGCTGGGGATAGAATGTATTATCTTGTCTAGATTATTATTAAACTCCTCCTCTGCCAAGTTTGCTCTCTGGTGAGCATTCACACGGGATATAAATGACTTGCACACTGTAGCCCATTGAGAGATGTGTCATAAACCTTTACCCCTAGCACTTACTCACCAAATTTCTGTGTGTCTTCCAAGTTCATTAATATCTAACCAAGAGCCACTGATGAAACAGTGCTCTGGCTATTTCTCCCTCAAGGTTTAAAGTTCTGCTAACTAGGGGTATATCCTTTCACTATTGTCTTTCAGAGCCACCCCAGAGTATAATTGTAGTACTATACATATCTATTTTGGGTTGTACTAGCACATTGTTCAGAGTCAACTTTGCATTTTTTCAAACTCCTCAAAGGCTGACAACATAACGTCTAAAATAGCATCTTGTTTGTGGAAGTCACTCAACAAACATAATTATTAACATGAATTTAAAATGTCTCATCTTACTTAATAATAGAAAAAGATGTAAATTGACCGTACCTTTGCTATGCCCACAGCCAATCAGAGTGAGTATGCAAATTAACCCAACCAAGATGGCGGTTAATTTGCATACATACCTGGGTCTGGGGAACCTCCTCGGCACCCAGGTCACTCCCAGCCGGCCATCAAGTGGAGGCTTTAGGTTTAGGAAGGGGCCAAGCCTGCGATCGGAGGGGTGGGAGTCCCCTTCCCAAGGCTAAACCTGGGGCGGAGGCTTGAGATGTGGGAAGGGGCGGAGCCTGCGATCGGAGGGGCGGGTGTCCCCTTCCCAAGCCTAAACCTGGGGCGGAGGCTTTAGGCTTGAGGAGGTGCCGAGCCTGTGATTGGAGGTTCTGGGGGGGCAGGAACCCTTCCCAAGCCTAAAGCCTGGGGTGGAGGCTTTAGGCTTTAGGCTTAGGAAGGGGCCAAGCCTACAATTGGAGGTGGGGGGGGGGACCCCTTCCCAAGCCTAAAGCCTGCGTGGAGGCTTTAGGCTTGGGAAGCGGCTGAGCCTGCAATCGGAGGTGAGGTGGTGGGGGGCCCTTCCCAAGCCTAAACCTGGGGTGGAGGCTTTAAGCTTGGGGAGGTGCTGGGGGCAACCCCTTCCCAAGCCTAAACCTGGGGAGGAGGCTTTTGGCTTGGGAAGGGGCTGAGCTTGGGATCGGAGGAAAGGGGAAAATATCAATGGAAAGATATCCTCAGGTGAGGATAAAAAGAAAAATAAAGAAAGAAATGTCATAGCCTATGAAAGACACATCTTGAAAATGCTTAAAGAAAGTTGTCATTTTTTTCATGGTGAAGGGACTGGAGTTTGTGTTGATGAAAATACCTTGGCAGCAGCAGGGTGATGGGACTGGCGCCTTCCCCTGATCAGCCCAGTTGCCTCAAGCAAAGGGAGGCCAGACTGCGGCTTAGGTCCGCTCCCAATGGGGTGCGGGCTTAAGCTATCAGTAGGACATCCCCTGAGGGCTCCCAGTATGTGAGAGGTGGCAGGCTGGACTGAGGGACCCCTCCCCAGTGCACGAATTTCATGCACCTGGCCCCTAGTTTTAACTAATAATGTGGTTGTCTCTTAGGAGCAGCAAGGAGAGATGAATGGGATAGAAATTTCTCCCTTTTAGTTCATTTGAAATTTGAGCCATTAAATATATATTTCTTATTTTTAATTATTTTCAGCTGGGGACAATAAGTTCAGCAACTTCTAATCTTCTTAAATAAATTATTTCACTCTTCATAATTTAAATAAATTTTAATGTACTTTAAATGTATTTCAACTGCTTTGTATTAGAATTTTTATATCAGTAGTGATATAATGGAGGCTGACTTTATTTTTTATTTATTGGGCAAAATTTGCACAGCTTTAAAGTAAGCCATGCTTACATAATACATGCATTAACCTTTTGGGAAAAAGTCATTATGCATGCATGTTCACATAATGGCAGTGAATATCAGATGTTACTCAAATCCACTCTACCATTTCTAATCACATCAAACAAATTTCTTCTGGCTTCTTTCACTCAATAACTAATTGTTTTATATAAACTGTCAATATGACTTCAGAGAAGAGTTACCTTGTAAAACTTTGAAATAGTAGCTTCCTTTCTTCCTCTTACTAAAGAAAATTCCAGAAAATGTGCTGGTCATTTCTCTCACAGGCTATAGGGGTGAACATTACTTCCACTCATACCACCCTTTGAGTCAAATTTCTCTGCTGGTGCAGGAACACGCATGAATACACATGTACTCTAAGACTGATTAGGATATCCCTATTTATTCCCTGTTCTGCATGTTTTATTCATGTTTGAATTAGAGTTCCCATACCAGTACTTTTCAAGTTTCCCAAGTGCAGTCTTGGAATGAATGAATGAATGAGGTTTCATTTTAAAATTATGATCAAGTATCAGTTCTCATCATAACTTATTAATAGCATTTGACATATTTCATCACTTCCTCCTTATAATACCTTTTTCCTCTTCGCTCTCTTGCTGTTTTATCTATATTACTGCCCACTACTTCTCAGGTTCTTTTGTTGGATTCTCCAAATGATCTACTGCCTCTGGATTCTAAATACCTACACTTTCTAATTCCCAAATTTATGTCATTTCAGAACTCTATGCTAATTTCATATTTAACTACTAAATCAACATGTCCACTTGGATGTCTGATAGATATCTGAAATGTAATATGTCAAAACCCAACTCCTGATTCCTAAATACCCCTAAAGTTCACATATCCCATAGTCTTTCTGTTTTGATAAGTGACCATTTTATCCATCTATTTCATCAGACCAAAATCATTGACACCTTTTGTTCACATTCACAGCACTTACCCATCACCTACTTATTAGTGAATCCTATCAACTACTTCTTTCTCACCTCTCCCATAATTATTTAAATCAATATCACATCTCACCAAGTTCATAATAAGAGCTAGTCTTTTGTCTTACATCCTAGCCCACACACAGCTTCCAGAGTGATCACTTATAATTACAGATCCTATTAGTCCTCAAAACCCTCCAGTAAAACTAATATTTGTTATCATTATTAAGATGACAAGATTTCTAGTTTTAATGAAATCAAAATGCCACATAAAATGGGGTATAAAAGAGATGAAGTAAATTAACAAATACTGTACTGGTAAGAAGAACAAAAAGAATGATATGATTCTGGGAGGGAGAGAGAGGCAGGAAAGATGTTATAAAAAGGTGATGTTCAATCTAGATCTTGAATAATGAATAGAAGAAGGCTCTCAAAATAAATCTAAAAACAGGAAATAGCACATGTATAAGAAAGAGCATGAGGAAAGATTACTGTTCATTAGGGTTTGGCCTCTGGGTTTAAGATAGAGGAGTAGCAAAGACAAGAATAAATAAATAAGTAGATATAAAATGATATGATTTTGCATCACAAAACAGTCAAGGCTGTAACCTTAAGTTAAACAAAGGCAGATGGGAGGAAAGGCAGCTCAAGACAAAGAATGGAAACAATAGTGAAGGAGTCAGGAGGAGAATAAGGAGTGTGAATTACTAAAAAAGTAAAGAGGAAAAAATTAAAAAGTGACCAGTTGTCAGAGAAAGACAAGTATCACATGATCTCACTGATATATGGAATCTAATGAACAAAATAAACTGAGGATCAAAGTAGATCCAGAGACACAGATGCATGAAACAGACTGATGAATCTCAGAGGGAAGGTGAGGGTGGGTGGATGGTGGGGAGACATTAATCAAAGAACTTATATGCATATATGCATAACCCGTGGGCACCGACAATAAAATAGTGTGGTGAAGGCTTGTGGGGGCGTGGGGAAGGTGTGGGGTAGAGGGGGTCAATGGGAAAAGAAAGGTGACATCTGTAATACTTTCAACAATAAAGATAAATTTTTAAAAAGTGACTGGTCAATGGGGTCACATTATTTTTTAAAATTGAATTTATTGGGGTTGCATTGGCTAATAAAATTATGTAGGTTTCAGGGGTACAATTCTATAATACATCATCTGTATATGGTATTGTGTGTTCACCACCCCAAGTCATGTATCTTTGCATCACCATGTATCCCCTTTTACCAACCCCATTTTCCTCTGGTAATGACCATACTGTTGTCTGTCTAGGAGTTTGTTTTTGCCTAATCCCTTCACTGTTTTTAACCAACTTCCTCCCCTCTGACAACTGTCAGTCAACAACTATCTATGTATCTATGATTCTGTTTCTATTTTATTTATTTTGTTCATTAGGTTCCACATATAAGTGAAATAATATGCTATTTATCTTTCTCTGGATGGCTTATTTCACTTAGCATAATATTCTCCAGGTCCACACATGCTGTTGCAAAAGGTAATATTTCCTTCTTCTCTATGCCACATAGTATTCCATGGTATAAATGTACCACAGCTTGTTTACCCACTCATCTATTGATGGGCACTTGGGCTGCTTCTGAATCTTGGCTATTATATATAATGCTGCAATGAACATAGGGGTGTATATATTCTTTCAACTTAGTGTTTAGAGCTTCTTTGGATAAATTCCCAGGAGTGGAATTGCTGGATCATAAGGCAGTTCTATTTTTAATTTTTTGAGGTAGCTCCTTGTTGTTTTCCACAGTGGCTGCAGCAGTCTGCATTCCCACCAATAGTGCCTGAGGGCTCCGTTTTCTTCACATCCTCACCAATGCTTGTTTGTTGATTTATTGATGATAGTCATTCTGACAGGTGCAAGGTGGTATCTCATTGTGGTTTTAATTTGCATCTCTCTGATGATTAGTGTTGCCGAGCATCTTTTTATATGTCTATTGGCCATCTGTATGTCTTATTCGGAGAACTTTCTATTCAGGTCCTTTGCCCATTTTTTAATTGGATTGTTTGTGGGGTTTTTTGGTGTTGAGTTTTATAAATTCTTTATCAATTTTGGGTATTCACCCCTTATCAGATGTATCATTGGTGAATATGTTCTCCCATAGTGCTTTGTCTTTCCTTTTTTCAAAAGTGTCACATCTTAAGGAAAATCAAAGAGGTTAAGAGGTAATGTGTAAACAGTTGATAATTTGGCAATCACACAACTGCTTGACACATCCCACCATATAACAGAAATTGATCTTCACTAGATGTCAATGGGAAACCAATTTTCTTTCCATTTATTTGATATGCACTTACATGTCTCTCTTATTTCGTGGCTAATAAATAGCCCCTTAGATTAAAATAGATGCTCTAAAACAAAGCCCCTTTCCCTCATCATAGAAAGTCTTTGTTCCCTAAGATCAGTCAAATTTTTGCCCATTTCTCTTTACCAATACATTCATCCTGAAACAACAAAAATGTCAAATTTTCAAACATTAATTTTATTAATCTTTAATTAGACATATCTGTATTATCCTTCAAACAATCTTTCATCTCTTTTATAGAAAGGGCAGCACCTTTATGTTTTGTTTTGCAACCTTCATCAAAAGATTTAGACTTTATAGAAGCTTCCATTGGCCACTGTCTGAATTATGGCCTTTACCCCACCTTGCTTGCAGCTTACTCATTTTATAAGTCAAAGAGAAAGCATGAGATGAAAGTCAACATAAGATGAAAGATGAAAGTGAGCATTATAAAAGAAGTGAAGCTGGAAAAAGTTGGCTTCTTGAACTCCTGTGAACAATAAGAGAACATCATTCATAAGGAAGCACTTTGCTGGAAGCATTCTTTCAAGAAGGTAGTAAGGTGCACAACCTTGGAGAGATAAGGTGAAGTCATGCTACTATAAAGACATTTATTTTCCTCCAGCCTCAATCTAGAAGACAAAGATTTCTTCTCTTCTTGCAATACTCAGTGGTGTAGTGACAACATTCATTCTGAACTAACCCTAATTTTCCATCCTGAAAATAGGAAAGGATGCAACCCGAATGCAGAAGAGGAAACCTATGGTTATGAACTAGGTTTGGATGAGCAGGATACCAAACTCCTTTTAAAAAGGTGAGAAGAGCACAGCAGCTTTCAGTTGCACCTAAACCACACTGTCCTCATACAGAACATCTGGTAACTTTCCATTGCAAATTCTCAAAGGATTTCACACTTATTAAATTCTTATTAAAATTAATAGCAGGCCTGCAAGGCATGGTGATATTTGAACAATGCTATATCTGGAAAATAAAATCAGCTGAGATAATAAAGCTACTTTCCACTGTAAGAACATCAAGGCCAATACTATCTACAGGAAATTAGTTGAATTTATTCCTGGAAAATGTTATTCTTTTCCACACAATATTCACACACTGGTCATTTATTCGTAATGCAATGTCATGGATATTAAAGATGAATACCTCTAAAGAACTAAAATAGGTATTTCCACAAGACCCAAATTCTAATTATGCCCTTTCATATATTCTCTTCGTCTATAATTAAATGGTTTCAGTGACTGAAATACCATTTTACCTGTTGTGTCACTGACACCATGGAATAAATGTCACCTGTAACAAAGGTCATCTTTCACATAGCCTAAATCTGCTTTTGGGACTGTCAATCCTGCCTAATTAATTTACTTAGAAATGGATATTCTTATTTACCTTGACTTCATCATTTTTCAACATAATCTTTTATACCCCCACTTCAACTCTGATGCCTGTGTATTCTCTGTCTCTCTTTTCCTTTGTCTCTCTGTGTATCTCTCTCTCTCTCTCTCCCTCTCTCTCTCTCTCTCTCTCTCTCTCTCTCTCTCTCTCTCTCTCTCTCTCTGTGTGTGTGTGTGTGTGTGTGTGTGGTAAGTTTTGTTTTTCTTTTATGTGTATTGCATGTGGCTACTATATCCTTTTTTCTGTGATGTTTGTGTGTATGGGTTATGATTCTTTCTTTTTTTCATGAGATAAAATTCATGTAGTGTAAAGTTCACCATTTTAACCACTTTAATGCAGTAGTCTTTAGTATATTCACAATCTGTGTGACCAGCACCATTGAGTCCAGAACGTTTTCATTACTCCAAAAAGAAAGACAGTACCCATTGAGCAATTGATCCCATTTCTTCTCCCAACTGTCCCCTGGCAACCACTAATCTTCTTTCTGTATTTTTAGCTATCAAGGACAACTGAAGATCCTCCAAAGTGGTCAGTCCTAGAAGAATAAGAATCACACCTCATACCCAGATTCCCCCTGGTATGGACAGTCCCATATAAGTGGACACAGAGGGCCTGCTCATTAACAAGTACAAAATTACCTGGGCAGGAAACTGCAAAATTAAAATAAAATCTACATGTCACAAAAGGTGGAATTAAGAAAGCTTTGCAAATGTCCAAGTATCTTCTACATATTACATTGGAATTGCTATTTGCCACACTCTCCAAAATCACAGTTGTAAGTCAAAGATCACATCATGTCATCATCTTCACAGTCTCTTTCTATTCCCAAATGACTATAAAAAATTTGCAAACTCCTTAGTATGTCTTGCCAGCAGATACATAAATATGGATTACCAGCAGATACATAATATATCCACAAATTACTACCTTAAAATCACCCACTGATTTCTTCCACTCCACCCTAGCCCTTAGTTATGCACCTTGAATGCATCATGTCCCTTGTACTTAAGATATCTTTGCTTTTCTGGTCCTCAATACCTCCTTTAAAATAAAGTCAAATGTAATCACCATGCTGTAATTTCTCCCTATACTCTCATCTCACTCATTGATACACCTACATTTTAAAAACAGCTCTCTTCTGGCTTTGGTCATAATTCTTTATGGCTATATCTTTACTTTTCTATATCTATTTATTCTAAAGTATGATATTCTTGAATATTTTACTCAGTTGTGGATATCTAGTGTTTAACATGATGGCTGGCACACAGTAGGTTCTGAATAAACTTTGGTAGAATTAGATAAATTTTTAAATTTATTTTAGGTAATATGGAATTCACATTGCTTAATAAGAGCTGAAAGTGAGAGGAAGAAAAAGAAGATGAAATGAAACGAAATACAAATAAGAACATTATCCCCAAGCCCAATCATAGAGAAAGAATACCTGGACACAAGCCCATCTATCATCTTTGTGACTGCTGAGCCAAGCAGCGCACTCCTGTGTGTGCAGCTGGTGAACAGTGCCACGTTAGTGATGACAGTGGATGGGCATTTGGGGAAACTTGCTGAGTAACATGGATCACTGAAGCAGCAATCCTTCGCAAATCAATTTCAGTGTCTCAAAGGCTGAGTATGTAGTGATATTTCAAAGCAATCTCCAGAGATGCACTCAAGCATCAGCAGGAGATCCTAAGCTATTATTCCATTTCCACAGAATGATCCACACCCAAATGTGAATATGGAAGTATCAGGTGTTGTTTCTATAATTTTTTTAAAAGAAAAGAAAACCCAAAAAACCTCAGTGAAGGCATAAATCAACACTTTTTGGTCAAGTATAATTTTATTCCTATTCCATATGAGTTCCCCTCAGTTTATCACCCGCAATATTCAATTCTGAGTACCCAACCAACTTAACCCACTAAGTGTACCTGATTATGAGATGTTTTGAGTTTATTATACTTAACATTCCTGTGCATATGGGTTAAAAAGCTACATTTTTTTTTAGATAAGCAAGGAATGTCTCTTCCCACTCAGCTGAGATGAAAGAATCAAGCATTAGGAAATAATTGTATGTGTTGAGTTGTATTCTTAATCTTTTCTAATGTCAAAGAACTCAGATATTTAAAATGTATCTCATGCAGTGAAATCTAGAAACTAAAAACATGCAAGCTTCTTAAGTAGGCAAGGAGCAGTGACTGAAGTAGTAGTCGTAGTAGTAGTAGTAGTAGTAGTAGTAGTAGTAGTAGAGGAAGATAGAGTTGAAGAAGAAAGAGAAGGAGAGGGAGGAGTAGTAGAAAAGAAGGGGAGTTAGAGGAAGGGGGATGATGCAACTATCTTGCCTTAGCAAGGCAAGAATTTTGAGTGATTCAATTCATCTTTGAGCACAAACTGTCTGTTTCGATTGTGCACTGAAGAATTGATGAGTCTTTTGAGAAGTTTTTGTAATGAACAGTCATACAATTGCTTAAGCTGGACAGCCCTGAAAGAAAAAATAAATGGTCATTAATTTCAAAGTCATTAATGTAGACAGTAGTTTCCAGTGTCCAGGCTAAATGTGGAAGAAGAAGGTTCTGGTTCTCACATAAATGATATAAAAATTTTTTAAGATGGTTATAGAGAACTTGACCTAATTTATGAAATTTTACTCTCTCCTGGAGGTGTTTTTTCTCCAAATTATTATCTAAATGTTTTCTAAAGTATTTTCCAAAGAACCTCCATTTCTTCAAGATATAAAAAGAAATTGGTGAAAATAGTACTATGGCTGAATAAGATTGACAAGTTCTTCTAGATCCTTCTCCTGTTCATTCACAGTACAGAATACTCTTTAACTTTATTTAACATGGCAGGTTTGAGTGTTTGAGTGTAAGTGATTTATTTGGCGAGTTAGGAACTGATTTTAAGAAGCACCATTGGAGTGGTGGGGAAATGAGAAAGGGAAAAGCATTGGTGAGCAGGTTACTACTGTAGACACCTGGGGTTTAATCCTGCTGGGAACTCTGGGAGACAGTGTGAAAAAAGCTTCAGAGCTGATAAAAGGTGATTGCAATCTATAAGTATTTATGCTCAAATTCCCATTTCTCTTTGGTTGAGAGCTATTCTTAGAGACATTAACTCCTCCAGCATTTCTGGCTTGCCCTGGGCAAAGACTAATAGAAAGCCCTCAGGAAGAGAGAGCCATAGAATTTCAAAATGGATCATCATCAACATGTTCTTGTACCAAAACAGCAAATGCTATTTCAACAGTGAGTGTTGAAGGGGATATGCTTGGAGCTCCAATAGCTTCTGCTACAGTGTGCAATTTGCAATGCACAGATTCACTCATCTCCCAAGATAAGTTCAATTTGTCCCATCACTACTTCTTTAACTTGATGGTCCATACCAATTTCTAAAAGACAAATAAGACTTACAATGAGAAGGTTAATGGAGACTTAAAACTGGAAATATAATGGGGTAAGCTACAGTTCTCAGTATTGCAGCTGACACTGAGGCTATAATAGACATTGTGCATGTCCTGCTACCACTCACTCCACTCATTCCAAGTGCCTTAGTCAGTACTTTCACCTGCCCCAGAGAAGTCCAATCCCTGCTTATTACATCTTTGTGTTGTGATGAAAGCCTCAAGAAGAATCCCAGAGAATGTGCGGGTTTCAAACATAATACTCCCTGTATTACACAATAGCAAACTCATCTCATTTTAATGGGGGTTAATAACTTCTTAGCACAGTAACTCCTTTCTTTGCCTGTTAATCTAATAGCACAAAGAGCCTCAACTGACCTGGCAGCAGCTATTTAGTGAGACCGTTACTGGTAGAAATGCCCAATCTCTGCCCCCGAGATCAGGACCTCTAATCCAGCAGAGGGCACAGGAAGCAAAGTTTCCTCAAGCAGGTCACTAGGAATAGTGGAAGGGGCCTCCCACTCTTCACCCCAGTTCCTGGATCCTTGTATTCTGTCGCAAACACAGCATCATATAGTTGCCTTTGGATGAAAGTGATACACATCTTAAAGGGTAGTACCTCAATTCTGCAAGGCTGTACTTCACTGTTCTTTTAAAATGCTATCCCAACGTTTCATTAGGCCAGTTACTTCAGGGTTAAATGATATATATGGTAGGACCAGTGAAATTCATTATCATTTGCCTCCTTTGCCAAAGAGTGGATTCCTGGGTCCAAAGCAATATTATGAGATATGATACATGTGAGTTCTCAGATAATGGGCAATTGAGAATGTGTCAGCAAAAGGAAATCAATACACAGAATGCATATCCCAGTGAGGAAGTCACTGTCGCCTCCAGAGTTCAGTGCCACCACCTGGCTTTTGTCTAGCCTGTTTTATTTGGATAATCCTAAGAAGCGTTAGATGGGGAGAGGTGATATGACACAGGAAACCAATATAATGTGTGTGTGTGTGTGTGTGTGTGTGTGTGTGTGTGTGTGTGTGTGTGTTAATGAGCAAGATACCACTGTGGGCAGCAGGGACTCAATCTTACTGATGATCTCTTGAAGACAGTGTGGAATATGCTTCAGAGTTGCCCCACCCATGGGACAAGAAAACCAGGGTATATACACCCCAACTTTCATTCATATTTCTCCTGGTGGCATTAATTTTCCAGAACTTACTGTATGCCTTGTGCAAAGGCTGAGAAAAAGCCCCCAGGCAGAGAGATACTAGGGCACTTGGGCATATAATGAAGTATTGAATACAGAGGAGACATAGGCAGGGCAGCCACAGAGTCTCTTACACTCAGCATTTGACAAGACAATCCTTACCTTAAGAGCAGAGAAGATATTCAACTGGTTTGTCAGGCCCCCTGTTCCCGTTGTTTATACTGCTGTTTCGTCTGATTGGTCAGTAGCTGTGCTCTGTTGATTAATTCTAATGCATGTCACCTTCTTCAAAGGTATGCAGTAACTCCCTAGTTAGTGACTAAAAGTATAGGATGAACTGTGGTTCAAAACCCAGAGGTAAGAAAAAGAGCTCTAAACGCTTAACAAACACAGGAAGTTGTCAGCACCCTGGACGCTTTAAAAACACCATCCATTTATGTCGCCAACTGGTCTTGGTGAGAAAAACTAATTGTTGATGGTGACTTCAAGCAGAAAGCTTAGGTTTTTAAAACAGGATGACATCATATTTGTGTCTGGGCCCTTGAAGCTTAGATATTCCTGACACTCCTAGTGACAAAGTATCATCTACATCCTGAATTTGTTCACAGTTCCTCCAAGTAAAGTGGGCTTGTTAGCAATCCTGTGTCAGGGTTATATGCTTTGTCAACCTTGTGTAGAAGAAAGCTAGCTCTAAAATGATCATCTAAAAAAGACCAAGTTAGTTCTATCTTCCAGTCGGGCAATAGCCTTAAAATGTAAGTAGCATGCTAAATATTGTACAATAAATATATAAATAAAGCCAGCCTCTGTGCTTTTAGTCCAGAGTTCTACCCAATAAAGAGATCACCTTGCCTCTTATTTAAAACTTCTCAATGGTAAGATTATTTTTCAGTCATTTTCAAAAGGACAAACCTAGCATGAAACACAAGCCAATGCCATATGGAACAGAGAATAAAATGAATTAGCATATTATTAATTGCATACCATTAATTTTCAAGGACAATTGCAAATTAGAACAACTCATTCACTTCTAAAAAGGAGCTCATGTAAGGGGAATATCTTCATGTCTCAGACAGGTTACCCATTTATTAAGATTAAAATATTTCCTTTCAATCTCAGTTCTCTGAAGGGTACCACAAAAAGGGGACAGATGTTGAATGGGAAGTGTGAGAATTTGTAGCCATAAGCCTAGCATGATAAATCAAGGAGAAAAAGAGCAGGCAAATAGCAAAAAGGACAAGGAAGCTGCTTCTGCTGTGGTCCAAACACCCAGTCCAGGCACATGCAGAAAAAGAAGAACCATTTTAATATTACCAGTCACGAGAAACTAAGAACTTTATAGCAATAATCTATTTTTTCCCTTTGCTATAGCCTTCATTATTCAGCTGATGTCAGTGAGGCAAGACTCTCTGGAGTTTTACTCCTGAATTGTTCACAGCACACTAACAATGTGCTCCCCATTGCCCCAGGCTCCTAAAGTCTGGTTGAAGTAGTCACAGCAATTCAAACATAAAAATGCCATCTGAGAAGGGGATTGAATCTTGAGGTGCAAGGGTGCATGTAACATTATTAACTATAACATCACATAGCTGGTAATTAAGCAAAGAGCACTTCCATTTTGCCACCCTCAGCAACCCATATCAAAAGGCCACTATGTAAATTAAGTCAACCTATGACCTTGAGGTGACTTATGATTTGTCAAACTCCTAACACTGCACATAAGTAATTCAAATAAATTTAAATAATCAGAATTGAATGCTTCAGATTTACATGATCTCTTGATATTTTAGAACCAAAACACATGGTGATTTTTACACTCTGGAACCATTTTACAAGTCATCAAAACACAGAAATATAGCAGTGTGAAATGACTCATCTGACATGGTCATCAGCTAAGTCTCATTCCTGTGGATAAATTTATGAAGAGTAGTTGAGTAAATCAACAATATATGCAACTGTGGCAGATTTAATCAATACTTAAACAGCAGTGAAGTTGGTTCTACTCTGCCCAAGTCAAATAAAATCATTATTAACTATATTTAACTGAATTAAATTCCACATCGTATAGCATGATAATTAATCATGCGGTCAGAATCATCTTTTGGCTCATAATGTCCTCAAGCAGGATTCATCATTCTGCATGTATCTATTATAATAAGCTCCTAATTCAGTTCCATGAATTTGCGGTGTCGTAAGATGATGCAAGGCTGATTCTTTTTTCTTAAATCTTATCCTTCCTAGCGTTTTCTCAACTCTTTGTAATGTAAGTGAAATTAAGCTGTTAATTTTCAGGATTCTGCCACCAAACATGGCAATCCTGAGTGTTTCTTGAATGACAGGACTATTTACAGAAGTTTAAGTAGATTTAAGAGCCTCCTAAGCAAGCAGTGGTGAAGTACCCTGGAACCAAGAACAATAGAAAATCATTACAATCCCTGGAATTTAAGGAACCAGAGGAAAGAAAGTTATTAGTGAAGCCCAGGGAGGTCTTCAGGCTGTGAAAGAGAAGTCACCTGACAGAAGCTACAGCAGCCACTGACAGAGCCACAGCAAGGTGGGGAAGAGGAAGAGGACCTCCAGTTTGTGCCTCCCATTGGCTAGAATCAATCAGGAGGCAAAAAAGTCAAGGTGATGCAAATGGTAGGTGTCAGTCTGCTGGGGCATAAGCAAGATAGAAAAGAAGAAAGAATATACAACACAATAATTAGATATGGTAGATATAGTTAGATATCCTGTTTTGCATCTGACCAGTAAATATATGCTTATTAAACATACTAGTGGCCCAGTGCACAAAATTTGTGCATAGGGTGGGGGGGGGGGGATTCCCCTCAGCCCAGCCTGCACCCTCTCCAATCGGGAACCCCTTGGGAGATGTCCGACTGCCGATCTATGCTCCCAATCCTGTGGGATTGGGCCTAAACCGGCAGTCGGACATCCCTCGCATAATCTGGGACCACTAGATTCTAACCACTCACCTGCCTGCCTGCCTGATTGGCCCTAACTGCCCTTCTCTGACAACCTGATCTCGCCCCCAACTGCTTTCCCCTGCCTGCCTAATAGCCCCTAACTGCCCTCTCTGCCTAGGCCCCCACCACCATGGCTTTGTCCGGAAGGAAGTCGGACATCCAGAAGATGGCTGGTCAACCCAGTCTAATTAGCATATTACCCTTTTATTAGTATAGATAATCTGTGGTCTCATCTAATAAAACTATAACAATTATTTTCTATCTTAAGTCTGGTCCTTTTCTTGCAGTAATTCATTTCTATTTCAAGAGAGTATTTTCTGAAAATAGATTTTAAGCTACAATTAAGTATCTCTACTAAATGTTACTTATTCCAAAGAAGGACTTGTGTATAGAATATAGAATGTGCTTTAAAATTCACTTCCTTATCTACTAGAGGCAACTTACCATAACATTGCCTCTAGGAGCCCAGAATTGAGAAACACTGATAACAGACTTATAATTACCTTAGAAACAATCCTATATAATAAAAGGCTAATATGCAAATTGGAACAACAGGTCGCTATGATGTGCACTGACCACCAGGGGGCAGACGTTCAACAACGAGCTGCCCCCTGGTGGTCAGTGCACTCCCACAGGGGGAGCACCTCTCAACCAGAAGCCAGGCTCGCGGCTGGTGAGCACAGCAGCAGTGGTGGGAACCTTTCCGCCTCTGCAGCAGTGCTAAGGATGTCCGACTGATGGCTTAGGCCCACTCCCCTGAGGGGTCCCAGACTGCAAGAGGGCACACACTGGGCTGAGGGCCCCCCCCCAAGTGCATGAATTTTATGCACCGGGCCTCTAGTATGACATATTGACCAAGAGTTCTTTTTACTCAGTTCCACAAATCGTCATCTGAAAATGTTATTTAGAATCCAAAAACTCCATTCAGGTTAACATGGATGTAATTAATAACTCCATTCTTAACATTTAGTGTTTTCATTATGTAGAACTGAATATATAATACAATATATACTATTTTCAGAATATATATATTCAAATAAAATATTCTGACATTCATCTGGCTAGCATGGCTCAATGGTTGAGCATCGACCTATGAACCAGGAGGTCATGGTTCGATTTCCTGTCGGGGCACATGCCCAGGTTGCAGGCTTGATCCCCAGTGGGAAGTGTGCAGGAAGTAACCAATCGATGATTCTCTCTCATCATTGATGTTTCTCTCTCTCTCTTCTTCTCACTTCCTCTCTAAAATCAGTAAAAATATATTTTAAAAAAACATTCTGATATTTAAAGAAGACTGTTATCAATGCCAAAAGAATTATATACACTGAGTGGCCAGATTATTATGACCTCTAAATGCATAATAATCTGGCCACTCAGTGTATATCCTATATAATAAAAGGTTAATATGTAAATTGTCCCCTCAACCAGGAGTTCAACCAGCAGGCAGGCTGGCCAACTGCCCATGTCCCCTCCCCCTGGCCAGGCTGACCGGACCCCATCCATGCAAGAATTCATGCACCAGGCCTCGAATACACACACACACACACACACACACACACACACACACACACACACAAATATATCCTATCTAATAAAAGAATAATATGCAAATTAACCATCACTCCACTACACCCACAAGCCACGCCCACCAGCCAATCAGGAGCGAGTATGCAAATTAACCCAACCAAGATGGCTGCAGCCACAGAGTGAGCAGGAGGCTTGGGTTGCCCCCAGCCATGAAGGAAGCCAAGCTCCCGCAGCCCTGGCCTGCCTTGGCCTCCGCTACAAAGTTTCAATTATAGAAGATAAATAAATCACAGATACCAGGGCCTCCACTTGGGATGCCGGGGGGCGTGGCCAGCCTGCAAATCACCACAGGCCCCTCGCCCAGTCCACCCCATGCCCCAAGGGAACCCCCACCCTGATCCGGGACACCCTTCAGGGAAAACCAGTTGGCCCCCACCCATGCACCAAGCCTCTACCCTCTTATCTAATACAAGAGTAATATGCAAATTGACCATCACTCCAACACACAAGATGGCTGCCCCCATGTGGTCAAAGATGGCTGCCCCCATGTGGACATAAGATGGCCGCCACAAGATGGCCAGCAGGGGAGGGCAGTTGGGAGAGACCAGGCCTGCAAGGGAGGGCAGTTGGGGGTGATCAAGCCTCCAGGGGAGGGCCGTTAGGGGTGACCAGGCCGGCAGAGGAGGGAAGTTAGGGCGACCGGGCCTGCAAGGAAGGACAGTTGGGGGGGACTCAGGCCTGCAAGGAAGACCAGTTAGGGGGGACCATGCTTGCAGGGGAGGGCAGTTAGGGGTGACCAGGCCTGCAGGGGAGGGCAGTTAGGGGCAAACAGGCTGGCAGGGGAGCAGTTAGGCATCAATCAGGCTGGCAGGGGAGTGGTTAGGGGGTGATCAGGCTGGCAGGCAGAAGCGGTTAGGGGCAATCAGGAAGGCAGGCAGGCGAGCAGTTGGGAGCCAGCAGTCCTGGATTGTCAGAGGGATGTCCAACTGTCCGTTTAGGCCCGATCCTACTGGGATCGGGCCTAAACGGGCAGTTGGACATCCCTCAAGGGGTCCCAGATTGGAGAGGGTGCAGGCTGGGCTAAGGGACACACCCCCCCGTGCATGAATTTCGTGCACCGGGCCTCTAGATATATATATATATATATATATATATATATATATATATATATATATATATATTAATAAAAGTATAATATGAGGGGCAATGAGGCAGGCAGGCAGAGGCAGTTAGGGTTGATCAGGCAGGCAGGCAGAGGCGGTTAGGGGTGATCAGGCAGGCAGACAGAGTGGTTAGGGGTGATCAGGCAGACAGGCAGAGGTGGTTAGGGGCGATGAAGCAGGCAGGCGAGCAGTTAGGGGCAATGAGGCAGGCAAGCAGAGTGGTTAGGTGCAATCAAGCAGGCCGGCAGGCAAGCAGTTAGGAGCCAGCTGTCCCGGATTGTTAGAGGGTGCAAGCAGGGCTCCAAAGACAACCCCCCCACCCCCCCGTGCACAAATTTTGTGCACCGGGCCTCTAATATATATATATATATATATATATATATATATATATATGTACATACACACATATACTGAGTGGACAGAATATTATGTGTTCAGAGATCATAATAATCTGGCCACTCAGTGTATTTGACTAAGTAAAACATTCCTAAGCAGGGTGCTGAGTATGTGTGTAAGTGAGCCCAGCCTAAAGTAAATTAATAAGAGGAAAGATAGAAAGGGAGACTGTAGACAGAGGAGGAGTGGCAGTTTCTAAATCTCAGAGGTGGGGCATGCCTTCTAATGACTAAGTTCATACTGGTGTTTTGTAGTAGAGTAGAAATGAAGGTTAGTGATTCAAGGAAGGAGAGGAACTATTCAATTAAAAGATTTAATGAACCATCAACAAAAATAAAAGCGGGAGTGAGTTACAAAGGGAAAGGCATAATGCCTGCTTGTAACCTCCTTTGTTATTCTTTCTCAATCAATTAATGTTAAAATGTTGACCTCACATATTCATAGGGATCCAATTCTTTTTCTATTTTTCAATGTTTGCTTCTCAAATGTATGTAGATATGTTAATTAGTCAATTTATACAACCCCACCAAACTATAACTGGAACTATTTCTATAGTTGGTGAGTTGATCCAGTATGATGAAATTTTAAAATTTTTTTCAAAATGAATAGAAATGTTCAATGCACTTGACTAACCACAATAAATATAGTCTTTCAACATCTTTTTAAACAAACTGGAATCCAGAGCCCATGTTATTTTTGACACTATTATGTCTCTCTTCATGAAGATGTGTCTTGTTTTCCAAAATAAGGAAAAGGATAAACACCAAACTTCAATGGAATCACTAGGCTTGTGATTTCTGGCTGCCATCATAATGTGCCTGGAATAAGACCCTTACTGTCAATGAGATGGTGAGCAATCCGGACTGTATCTTTTTTTTTTAAATATATTTTATTGATTTTTTATAGAGAGGAAGGGAGAGGGATAGAAAGTTAGAAACATCGATGAGAGAGAAACATCGATCAGCTGCCTCCTGCACACTCCCCACTGGGGATGTGCCTACAACCAAGGTACATGCCCTTGACCAGAATCAAACCTGGGACCCTTCAGTTCACAGGCCGACGCTCTAGCCACTGAGCCAAACCGGTTAGTGCCGGACTGCATCTTACTGGCTGTTTTATTGAACCTCTTTTCATACCACCAGATCAACTGAATTCTCCAGAAAGCAAATACTGAGACTGTTTTACTGGAAAGCAAAATCTATGAAAAAGAACAAAAGAAAAAGAAAAACAGAACTAAGCAGGAGGTTTCTGCCAGCCAACAGGGAGTGTTAGTATAACAATTGCTTATTAGAGAAGTCTCATATTGTGTATGACATGATCTGAATGAATCAGTGGTTAAGGCCACCCTGAGAAAAATATGATCTTGACTCAAAGGCTGAGGTGGAAATGAAAGAGTTAACATAGGCTGTCTACTCACCAAACTGGCCCAAAGGTACATATCATTGCCTGTCACAGTTTTACTTCTAAGACCTTGTCAAAAGACACTCAAGATTTTGAATTTTGGACCCTCTAGGACATTGATCTGATGCATCTGAGTAATAATTGCTAAAATAACCTCTGTTGAAGGTCAAGTCCTTAGCTAAAATAACAATGTAGTTCTTGGCCAATCTGGTCCACTATTAAGATAGAGAATAAGTAAGTGTGACAGGTATTTTTCTTTAGTAAAGTGCGCTGATTCTCCCTTAGACAGCTGCTTTCATGAAGGTGTTTGCAAATTGATTTTCTTATAGGTGTTCTTGATGCTTCTTTCACAGCAAGTCTTATCTGAGTTAATCTATTGCCTTATATATTGCTATGACCATAACTCAGATAAAACATAACACATTTTCATTTTGTCACTCCATTATTTTTGCAGTAAGTCAATATAATCTGAGGTGAAGCATGCCTTGTTCAGCATTTATTGATCCGTCGGTTTGTTCATTGTTTACATCAAAGCACCACTTGTCAGTTCTGGCCCTACTACAATTATCTTCTCATAGGGGAAATGGCAGCTTCAAAGCCCAAATATGAGCCCATGTCCAAGGTGAGTTGCTCTCAAGATGCTGGCACAAAATGTGCATCCTACTTCCTCCCGCTAGGCATGAATGATGAATGACTTTTATTTTCTAGCTAAAAAAGAAAAAGCATATATCTATCCTAACAAGATACTACTTTCTCCAATACAAGAGAAAGGCATTTTAATTTTCAGCACATGCATGAGCACACAGATGTTCAATAAATGCTAATCATTATTAATATTGGTTCAAATTGTGAACATATCTGGTCATTAATGGGAATCCATTTTGGTGGGCCAGGGTGGAAAAGGATGAGGTAAGGCAGGTGGAAGCAACTTTTCCAAGACCCACACAAGTTGGTCTTTCAAACTTCTCACTAGGCAATGAACAATGCTGGGCTTGACTTCTCAGCTGTCTAAGCTTCTTACTGCTTTCATGAGCAGTATTCTGCAACCACATTAACTTTCTAAAGTCTTGGAAATATTAATACTTTACTAACATTTTTACTAACTTACTATACTATTCTTTTCTAATTAACTTTTTATTTTACTATCTACTCTTATTTCTAGAAAGCAATTTAACCTCTAACCCAGTCACTATACTGACCCAAGCACACATTAACCACATTCCTGATAAAAATGCCTTTTGCTTTTTCCTTTGCATATAAAAGTGATAGTAAACCATTCCTGCCTCAGCTCAAAACCTACCTTTTTAATGGGTTCTCATATATAAGAACTACCTACATATGTTTCTCTTACCTCCTATGACATTTTTAATTGTTTTATATGTCTGGGCACTTGAAAGAGAATTGCTTTTCATGTCACTGCCATTCATTGAAACACTTTTTTAAATGCAATTCTTGGAACACACATTGCAGCCTATCAGGCTAACAGTGTGTGTGTGTGTTTTGTTAGTCCCTGTGTCTCTCTGAACCTTGGTTTAGAAATTCGAAGGTCCTTCCCAATTCTATAACTCTGTAATTTTATGAGTTTGGCTTTATTTCTTAGCCTGGTATTATGTTCTACACAATTTTTAGTATCCTCTCAGTTAACTCTGTACATGTAGGAACATAATAAATACATGTTGAATCAATGAATGAATGAATTCATTAATCTAAGGCTTCACTGACTTAGAAAGTATTATTGGGGTAGAGAAATTTAGTTATAATGTCCACTGATTATTTATGTTATTGAAAGCCTTGGCCACTGTTCCACTTAGGTTTAAAAGTGACTCACTAACTTGTTTTTATTTTATAAGAGTTTTCCAAACAACAGAATTTGTGTTAGATATACACTTGCAAACCTGAATGACAGATCTGTTTGAATTGAACATTCACTTTCATAGGCAATAATTGTTTTAAATACATTAATCATTTGCATTTTTTCTTTTTAAAATTATTTTTGGTCAAATTGTTGTAAAGGCAACTTCTACTAATTATGTTTAAAATAATTATAAAAGCTAAAGTAGATCAAGTATGCATGTATCCATGCATATATATCTAAATTATTGAAGATGGCTGAAACAGATAGAAGCAATGGCTTAAATTTATCCAATTTTTTAAATAGTATCCAAAATTGCCCCTCTCTTAAAGGTTATATATTAAATTAAAAGTGAAATTAGGTTAATGATAGGGAACAGATGCTAATCCTGACTAAAATCCAGCAGCATATGATGTTTGTTCTTATTCTGTGAGGATAGCAACAAGATGGTTTCTATTAGATATACACTTGTAAATATAAATGACAGATCTGTTTGAATTGAGCATTCACTTTCATAGGCAATAATTCCTCCTATTCTCCTCATTGGTGAGGGAGGAATCTCCCACCCAAATTACTAGAAGATGACTGACCACATGATACCCAACATTCACACATGAGATTGTGAGATGTATGTTCGTCACATGTACTCATAGCTTAGGGGGAAAAGACACCCCACACCAGGCAGGACAGCATGTGGTGAACCAACGTGGCAAGCTTTGTAGTGAGGTGCTCCCTGGTTCCTGCTATAGGATGTGACTGGCTCATTTGAATACTTAATCTCATGGGCTGGAAGGGAAGTGAAATCCATTAAGTTAGGACCAAGTAGAGTGCAGCTAGTCCCGTTGCTAAGGTAACTAGCTGAGGGGAAGCCTTTCCAGCTGGTGGGAAGTATGTGTGACAAGAATAGGGAAACTCTCAGATAGACCTTTGAGTCCTGTGAGACTCAAAGTTGTCAAGACAGCAGTTGAAATTTTAGCCTGTAAGTACTTGAGCAGATTTCAATATGAGACCAGGATCAGTTTATATGAAAGGGGAGGAAATTGTTAGACATTTATGATTGTTTAAAAAGTTTTTCCACAAATTAGGCCTCTATTAAGCAATATATATATATATATATATATATATATATATATATATATACACTAATAAAAGGGTAATATGCTAATTAGACCGGGTGGCCATCAGGCTGGCAGGGCAGGGCAGTTGGGGGCCATCAGGCCAGCCGGGGAGCGGTTAGGTGGCGATCAGGCAAGCAGGCAGGCAAGTGGTTAGGAGCCAGCGGTCCTGGATTATGAGAGGGATGTCAGATTGCCTGTTTAGGCCCAATCCTGCAGGCAGTCGGAAATCCCCCGAGGGGTCCCAGATTGGAGAGGGAGCAGGCCAGGCTGAGGGATACCACCCCCCCCATGCATGAATTTCGTGCACCGGGCCTTTCTATCCTATATAATAGAAAGCTAATATGCAAATTGCCCCCTCAGGAGTTCGACCAACCAAGAGTTTGACCGCTTGCTATGACATGTGCTGACCGCCAGCGGGGTGGTGTGGAACAAAGGAAGGCCTCAGCTGGCAGCTGGTAGCCAGGGAAGGAAGGCCCCAATCGACCCTGATTCCTGGCCAGGCCTAGGGACCCTACCCATGAACAAATTTTGTGCACCGGGCCTCTAGTGTGTGTGTGTGTGTGTGTGTGTGTGTGTGTGTGTGTGTGTGTGAGTGTATGTGTGTATAATTTATATATACATGCAACAAAAGATAATACCTAAATGGGTGTTAGTGACACCTGAAATTTACTGAATGTTTGGTATTTATAGATACATAATATGGTAGATTTCTTAATTTTATTAATTTATGGAGCAATCTAGTCTGTAATATTATGTAAACTGAACATTTAATTTAGCTAACATATAAGTTGGTAAAGAATAAATAGGATGAGAGGAGTAAGAAGCCAAAACAGGTAAAAGAAGGTAATGAAAGAGGTAAAAAAGAAAGAGCAGGAGGAGAAAAGGTGGCTTGCCCTCCGTGCCACCACACCCTCAAATGTAAATACAGATCTCATCAGACTCAATCCAGGAATGGTCAAAAAATATTATACAGTGAAATTGAAATTATTAAGAGCTTGGGAAATTATAATTCATATTGTGAAAATACAAGTATTAAGAACCCACAAGCTATAGCTGAATATATCCATCAAGCTGTCAGAGCCATAGAATAAGCTTTCATCCTGAGTTTAACTGTAACTACTTCAGAGAGTATGAACATCAGGCTTTCCTCCAGGAATTCCATTTGCCATTCAACCAGCCCTGGGGAAAAGGTTTCAGACAGAGACTGGCTGTGTCCCTGTCAACATGAGACTGGGCCAGGGACAAATCCGAACAATTTTACTGAATCTTGTAAAACACCCCTTTATTCTTTTAGGGAATAAATCATTTCATACTCATCCATTTTTATCAAGATGTGTACAGTACTACTTATTCCCTAGAAAATAAAATATAGCCACACTTTTGCCCAAATGCTTGTAATGTCCTCTCAATCAGTCCCCAAAGCCAAGTGCTGTAAGCTGTTAAGGAGACTCTGAAAATGCTTTGCATGGGAGGATAGGGAGGTTCTGATGCTTAGAGGTATAGGGCAGGGCAGGGCATGCATAAATGAATCTAATCAGCAAAGCTTTCCTTAAAGTATCAGTCACTTTGTCTGACTGACAAAAATGAGAAATTTCCAGCACCTTCTAGATTTTGACCTGGGTATCTTAAAGGAAAAGAATTTTATAAATTCAAGTAGAATTAGCCTATAAATCTGAGTGAAGCAGGTGGAAAGCTAATGGGTTCATTTTAAACACATACACACTAAATTTAGTTTTTGCACTGAGGGTATACATAGAAACTGTATCAAATCCCTACATTCTAAAATGGAGCTATAAAATCCAGTTGAAAACTGGCTCCTAACGTGAAAATTTTTGAAAGACATTTACCTTTGTTTAGAATTGCAAATTCTCTCAGCCTTGGATGTTGTTACCTTACCTGTTCCTTCTGTTGAAGCACAGGTCTTTTTTTTTTTTTTTTTAATCCTCACCCGTGGATATTTTTCCACTGATGTTTAGAGAGGGTGGCCATTGTTTTTAGAGAGAGTGGAAGGGAGAGGGAGAGACAGAAAGAGAGAAACATCCATTTGAGAGAGACACACCAATTAGTTTACTCCCCACACACCCCAGACCAGGCCAGGGATTGAGTCTGCAACAGAGAATCTAACCCAAGACCCTTCAATCTGAGAGCTGTCTCTCTATCCACTGAGTCAAATTGGCTAGGGCTGAAACACAGGTCTTATCAGATTCCGGTCTACACACTTTTTCTCTCCTCTTCCCTTTTTAGAGAGTATACTCCAGTCATTCACTATTTTCTCTCCTCTATTCTTCTTTCTCCCCCCCCCCCTCCTCCTCCTCTTTCTCCTCCTTCTTCTTTCTCTCTCTCTCTCTCTCTCTCTCTCTCCTCTCTCTCTCTCTCTCTCTCTCTCTCTCTCTCTCTCTCTCTCTCTCTCTCTCTCTCTCTCTCCTGAGAAACATCCCTTTCAATGTTCTAATGTGCTTTAATTCTATCTACATCTTAAAAATTCCATCTATATCTTGACTTCATATCCTCCACCCCTAGTATCCACACTGTTTCTCTGCTCCACCCCACAAAGATTCTTCAGAGTTGAGACAGTCTTTAATTCCTCATCTGCCACTCACTCTTCACCTGTTTTCAGATGGTATCTATTCCTGCCATGCTATTGATAAAGCTCTTTCAAATGTCAACAAATACCTATGTTAAACCCAGGGTCCTCTTTTCTGCTTGTATCTTACTTAGTTTATCATTCAAAATAGACTAAATTTTCCTTCAGTAACAAAAGACCCAAACAACAACAACAAGGTCTTATTTTTCACTCATGTTACATATCCATCACAGCTCAGCTATGCTGTGCTCCACTTTGCTTCCCCCCAGGAGCCAGGCTGGCGTAGCATGGTCTCCCTAGAACACTGATTGTGCCATAGCTAAGGAAAAAAGGGTAGTGAAGTATGTGCTAGCTGGAAGTGACTCCTGGCACTTCTGGTCAAAGCTAGCCCATAGCTATTCATGACTTTTACAGGGAGAGGAATCTTTAACTTACCACAGTCTACTTTCAAACAATATTGTACAATTTTGAATAATGCAATAACTCTGTAACAGTATCCTCCCACTGCCCTCTCTCACAGTTGTATCACTGGGCTACAACCTTTACTTCTATAACTTTCCCTACATCTTCCTCCTTCTGTACTTATAACTCCCACATCAAGATTAATTCATCTTTATTAATGTCTTTTCTAAGTCATAATTGTTCAATAACATCCCCTAAGAAAAACAATTGCTTAGTTTAGAGATTAAGATTCTAATGCTTGCCATATGTACCTCAGAGGGAGTTGTAGAAATAAAATAGATAATGTACTCAAACACACCTTTAATCTTTAAAAAGAATTACAGCCCAGCCCATGTGGGTCAGTGGCTGAGCATCGCCTCAGGACCCAGGAGGTCATGATTTGATTCCCATTCAGGGCACGTACCCGGATTGCGGGCTTGATCCCCAGTGTGGGATGTGTAGGAGGCAGCCAATCAATGATTCTCTCTCATCGTTGATGTGTCTATCTCTCTTTCCCTCTCCCTTCTTCTTTGAAATCAATAAAAATATTTTTTAAAAAAGAATTACATATGAACCTTTATGTTTGCCCAAGTATTTTTACAAGTTAACATATATAGTCCTCAATAGAAACATAGCAAGGCACCTATGTAAGTTCAGTACTTTGAAATGTGTGAATGGACATGAATGTAATTCAGGCTACCGAGCCACAATTTACTTTTATGCATTCATAAAATGCAATTTGATAACTAAATAATACTGTAAACATGGCAAATTTACTTTGCATATTTAACTGTGAAGAACAGCAAACTATTATTAAAGCGCCACAGCATCAATGTCTTTACATTAAAAGAATTAAGATGATTAAAATCTTTTTGAAAAGCACAAATAGATACTTTCAATTATGTACTCTACTCCATCCTCTCCAGTCTCAGTGAGCAGTTAATCATTATAGCCCAAAGTCGCAAAGCTGTATTTCTTTTGAAATATACTATAATTCAGATTTTACATCAAGTTGTAGTGACCTTCCTTTCAGTCAGTGTGAGTTAGTGGGGTTTTAAACTATTTTTTATCACATAAATACTGTAAATAGCAATTGAACCTACAGCCATCCCTCCACATTTGAGAACTGGTTGCTAGAGGGACTAGAGAGAGAATAATTGCTTTCATTGTATAGTTTTTGTATTCCTTGAATTTCTTTACCATGAATATAAATTACTTTTTCTATTAAAAAAGCTGACTAATAAAACCATTGTCATATAATTTCATAATTTTATTGTGCATGTTCCATTTTAGTTTATAAACTGCCAATATGTATGAAAATCTAGCTTTTATTACCATTATGTCTGAAAAGGTATTTGTGCACAATTGACTACTGTTTGTTATACTTTAACGATTATAAATATGAAGCATTCATATACTAAATATAAATAATTAGTGATGAATAAAAACACTTTTTCTTGACAGTGCTAAATAGTTAATAAAATATCAACATTTACTAGTAATTGATTCCCATTAAAATTAAAGTTTAATCAATGGGCTCACACTGAAGGCCACCACACAAATGCTCCAAAGGGTCTTTGGAAGTCAGATAATGATGCAGTGAATTCTTCTTTGAAATGCAGTATGTCCCATACCTTTTCTGCAGAATGTTAAGAATGATAAAAGTATCAGCTTTCTCCATCCCTTTCAGGAAGGTATGCTGTGTTTAGCATGATTAACTTGTGTTTAGTGTCATGGGTGGCTTCCGGGGGTGCAATCTTCTCTAAGTATGTTCATCAGTAGATTATTTCTCCTCCTTTCTAGTCTTCTTTGCCTCTCGGACAGCTCAAGTGGCTCTATATTGGCTAAACAGTTTAAACAAAAGTCCTATCCTCAAGTTTGAAGACTTACCACAACTGATACAGCACTAATTCCCATTTTAGATATAGACTCCTATTCCATTCTATCAAATCACATCCCTCCTCTTCCACCTTTGGAATAAGATTCATCTTTCCACTCCAGGTTGTACACAACCCTGAGCAATTCTGTTTTTTACCAACCTTGTTACTTAAACCATTTCAGAGCTACCCATTAATCTTAGAATGAGTCAAAATCCTTGACCATGATCTGCATGACTATAAAGGATCTGGCATCCCTCTCTGATTGCAATCCCCCGCTAATTTCTTCCTTGTTTTGGACACACCAGTGAGATAGGGTTTCTCTCCATTTCTTGAGCACACCATGGTTTCTACTGTCTCTAGGTTTTCCCATCTGCTCTTAGCTCTGTCTAATTTCCCCCTCCTTCTGTCCCTTACACATCATATCCACAGAAAAGCCTTTCCTGATGCCTTTATGGCAGGACTGCCAAATTGGGAAATATATAAATAACAATAGTAATGGCATTAACAATAGCAGCAACATCCATGATAATACTACTTAATATATTGGATACTAGAGGCCCAATGCACGAAATTCGTGCAAGAGTAGGCCTTCCTTCCCTAAGCTGCCGGCACTGGCTTCCCTCTGGCACTGTTGACCCAGCTTCCCTCCGGCTGCCTGAAGGCATCCAGGACCCGGTTTCGCTCCGGCCCCGGCTTTGTCCAGAAGGACGTCCGGGATAATGTCTGGAAGGATGTCTGGTCTAATTAGCATATTACCCTTTTATTATTATAGATTCCTTTTGTATAGACTCTGTTCTAGACATTTTGACATATTTATCAATTTATCTTTCAAATACCCTAAAGAAATAGACACCATTATTGTCCCATTCTACAAAGAAACTAAAGTCAATGAGCAACTCATCCAGGTCTCTTTGCCAAGAAGTGAGGAGCTGAGCTTCACCACAGGCAGCCTGACTCCAGGTCCCATACTTTTAAACAGTGACACATCATGATGCTTCATCAACCTAAGGCAGAAAATGCACAAATTTCAGGACACCAAGAGGTAAAGATTCATTAGATTTCATAGGCCCTTTACCTTTGTTAAGTACAATGTCAAATCCGATACTACTTGCACTGCTTACAGCCTTTTCTGTCTGAAATTGGGAATTTTCAATTACCCAGTTTCATATGTTCCCTCAGTTGGTGGGATGCACTTATTCTTAGGGAGGGTCACAGAAAGGTGCCTGGATCCTGGAAATTTTTCTTTGGAGCTCCTACAATGCCCATTATCAAGATCTCTATGCAAGGAGTCATTCAACGGATAGTGTACTGGCCTTTTTCCTTAAGGTTGCACAGCAAGTGCCTATCAGAATCTTGGGCCTCCTCGCTGAGTTCTGACCCTCAGAAAACCTTCCATTGGAAGTCTCAATTTGGTACTTTTTAATGAACCAGTTACAAAACTCCCATTTGGCCTTTTTCCTATGCTTGCCTCCTGTGCTTTTTAGTAAGTTCCAATACCTACCTTTACCTTTATGAAGATAAAATGAACCTGACATCGCTGGTCCATTATCGTCTGAAAATACAGGTCAAATAGAAAGAGAAGTCCTCGGAAATTAAATTGACTTCAAAAAACAATGATCTTTCCCGGTACTATCAACATTTAATATTGCTTTCACAAAAGGATTCTGCTTGCTTCTCTATTATTTTGGTATCCCATGATTTTTTGAAAATAATAGTCAGACATTCCATACACTGGGTGGCCACAGGGGAAATTTAGCCAGCATTCAGACTTTCATGCATGAGCACCGAAGGAGGCATGAGAGGATTCAGCAGAGTGAAGGCCAGTCCTTTACAAATGTAGGGGCATAAATCAAGATTAGGTAAAGTCTGTTTCCACTGGTCCCGTGAATAGTACTGGCATACCCTATAACATTCAGATGGCTGAATGCTGAAAGGAATAGAGTCCTAAATTATTACCGATGAAATGAGCGTAAAAAGGAACTGTCTAGTGGGATCCATCTATATTTTTGTTGTCTCTCCATGTTCTGCATGACTTGAATGACGAATCCAATGCAAGGCATGAAAGTCAAATCTGATGAGGAAACAGCTTCTTCTGATTCCTGCACAACCTTATTTCCCCCAGTTCCACTGATAGACAGCTGATTTCCACATAGAACTTTCTCAAGATGCTCTTTTTAGAATAATGAATCATACACCATGCTTTTAGCATGGTAGTTTTGCAGAAACCTATGTGCCAGTTATTCTTTTCTGAACCATATTCTAGTTTTAAACATGATGATTGGACCCCTTAATCAATAGAGTCTTTAATTACAGCAGAGAGAATGTTCTCCTACCGATAAGGGTAGTTCATGATCTCCCACTGCAGTATCTCCTTTGTAGTCCATAATGATTTCTCTTTTGGCAGGATTGTGCCACGTTTTAAGGCATATGGTGAAGATATTTATTTGATGAATGACTTGGCAGCATAGTACTTCTACATTATATTCAGTCTAATGTTTTAGAAAGCCTCTTTATCTTAAGTAGGGCCAGCTGAGTCTGCCAACATGTGATACTTAAATACTTTTGGTATAGTTTAGTAGTCCAAGGGAACAATGGAATAAAATTAGCCTCAGCTTTTAAGCGTGGGTGTTAATTTTTGGAATTGTTTTTATCTTAAATGCTGGCTTTTACTGTACAGTTTCTTTTCTGTATTTGGAAACATTTAAAATATCTTGTGATCACATAGAATGCTACAAATGGTAGGAGAAAAGTGAGAGCACAGCCTACATGATATTGGATATGAAATGACTAACTAGGCATATCACACATACCTTATGGCACAAGGATACATTGAACTGATGCAGCCAAGAGTGTAAGTTTAAGGGTTTAATCTGAAAGTGTTATGGACACAATACTTCTATGGTGGACGGGAAAGTGGAAGGGTAATGATTGATTTTTACATGAAAACCTCAATTAGGAAGTTACTCATTTCCCCCCAAAGGTACATAAGCAACCATCTTTTTGTTGTCAGGCAGCAGAGAACAAAGGACCTGAACATATAGGCAACTAGTCAGGGAGTTTATTTTAAAGAACAGAAATAAAGCTTCAAGAAGAAAAACAGACAAAATATCAGACATATTGTGGGAAGTGATTCTCCTTATTAATACAATTGATAAATAGCTTACTTAAGGGAAACACTGAGCATATGTAAGTAAAAATCATATTGTAATAATGACTCAATTCTAAATTATAACAAATTGGCACAGGTCAGTTTTATATAAGAACCACTAAAAAGAGTCAGAGAAACATGGAAATTTTAAGAATAATCTAAAATATCAATAACTACAGAAATAAAGAGTATCATTTTTGAGTATTTACTATTTTCCAGACACCTTGCTAAACACTTCATGTATAGACCATGATTTAATCTTCACAATAAACCTATGGAGGAAATGCTTACTTAAATATCCATTTTATAGTAAAGAAATTGAGCCCGGCTGGCGTGGCTCAGTGGTTTAGTGTCAGCCTATGAACCAGGAGGTCACGGTTAGATTCCCGGTCAGACCACATGCTGAGGTTGTGGGCTTAATTCCCAGTAGGGAGCGTGAAGGAGGCAGTCGATCAGTGATTCTCTCTCATCATTGATGTTTCTATCTCTCCATCCCTGCCTCTCTGAAATCAATAAAAATACATTTAAAAAAAATTTTTTTTAAATTGATGTTTGGTGTGGTCAAAGAACTTGTCAAGGATACGTGGTAAAACAAGACCAGGACCCAGTCCGAATGATGCCTGTTATGCTCTTAACACACCTTAAGAAGAAACAGTGTCCAGACAAAGCAGATTCTCCCCCCATGGCTTCACTAGTTCTTTAATAAGAATGAGTTAAGCCAATGAACTCATATAAGTAAATAAGAAGGATTCCAACTTACATGAGAATATCAGTAAACAACATTTGTACTTTTTGTATAACCTTATGCTCAACTTTCTAGAAAAAATCTGTGTGCTTCTAATTACAAAGTAAGAATTTAGTCATTGTCAAAAATTGTTTCATAATTTTCTTGAAGTTTCAAATTAAAGTCTTAATTCCAGATCCCATGTGGAAAAAAGCATACTGTATAGAATATTTTATAAGACATAATTCATGTTACAGAAATACTAACCACAGGTACAACTGATGTCATTTTTTATTGGTGGCAAAGTTGCATGAGCTTTATAAGGCAATTTTTACTAACAGCTTATCTATCTTCTTTTGAGGTATGTGTGCTTTCTTTGTGTAAGAGATAATTTTCCCCACCTATATTTTTCCACAAAATAACTTATTTGCACACACATGCATAAATGCATACATTCATACTTACATACTTTACATATATGTAAATGAGTACTCACACCACAGATTTTTTAATTTCAAGGCTCTTGTGGTTGAGCTACTTGATAGCTTAGCAGTTATATTCATGCAGTGTCAGCAACTGCCCAGGCTATGGTGATATAAGGGTGCTAATGACATTATATTCACTGAGCTGCCATAATAAGTTTCCAGAGAAAGATAACTTAATTGGCAGCCTATTATCAGAGTACATATATGGGTGCTCTGGCATTTGGAATGTGCTCGTTGAAGCCAAGGTAATTGAGGCATCAGGTGATTTGAATAATGGTGATTAGAATCATCTGTGTGCAAAGTGCAGTGAGTAAGAACATGTGTAGGAAAGATCCTTTTTATGAGTCATTTAACTGTTGAGACCCCTGAATAACCTTGCTATTCTTTTACCCTTCTCACTTCTAAATCGACTATTAATGCAAGTTGGAAATACTTTAGGCAAATATTTCTGAGATCAAATTTTTTAACAATAGCTGGATCTTAGAGTAAAAAAAAAATATTTTTAAGATAAACTTTACCTAAATACATATTCTCATAACTGTATATTTAAACTCATCCAGTAGTCTTGTTGTACAGTTAAGAAAATCAGAAATGATTTTTAATATTTTTAAAAATTTAACATGATGATAGTTTCTGATGGAACTCTTACAGAGTTCTAGATTTGTTACTGTTGAAAGGGAAATGTCCATATCATATCTTGTAAGCACAAAGAAAATTCACGATGAATAGAATAAATAACCAATAACAACTTCCTACTTATTAATAAAATGAATCCTGATTATAAATATTAAAGAACACATCCATTTATTCTGGATTAGACTGCATAAATT
This sequence comes from Cnephaeus nilssonii, assembly GCF_951640355.1. Taxonomy (NCBI): domain Eukaryota; kingdom Metazoa; phylum Chordata; class Mammalia; order Chiroptera; family Vespertilionidae; genus Cnephaeus; species Cnephaeus nilssonii. The sequence goes on along the minus strand of NC_137072.1, from coordinate 76,806,046 downwards.
CTAAGTTTTATTCTAACTTCCATTAGGTCTGGGTTGCTTAATATTGGTGGTGGTGGTGAAATATTATAATACACAAAGAAAGCACAAATCCCTAGGATTTGTTGTATAAACTATTAGTAAAAATTATTATTCTAAATAGAAAAGGCCAGAGAGAGAGATAAAAAGCTTACCTGATATTTGTTATTCTCAAATCGGTGCTCACAGATACTTGTTATATTACTGAATGTATATTCAGGGATCAGAGTTTGGTAATCTGAACAGGGTCATAGTAATTTCCTTTGGGATTATTTTCCAATTAGGGTGGAATTTTAAACACTATGTCAAGTCACTAAAAACCTGTACAATATATTATTCCAAATACTGATTGGTAAATTTTACTAAATGAGAGTCAGTTTGATCATGCCTGAATTATCACTGAGTGCTTGTACAAAGAACCATTTTCCAAAATTGAGGGAAATGGTGAAAATTGGCCTATATCTGAAGGTGATGTTAATGAGGCCTTGGAAATAACCATTACCATGACTTAAATAGACAATGGGGAAGCATCAGAGCCAACTCCATGGCAGGTCACTAGATCCTGGGGACCCCTTCCCTTTCCAGGTTCCAGAGAATCTAGGTCACAGCCCTGCCTATGACCTTTCTATATAATTTTTCTTTAAAAAAATGAATTATGTGAGTAAGCCTTAATTCTTTAACAAAATTGGCTTTGCGAAAAAGTATCACTATTAGCATTATCTACTCACAAAGAAAGACTTACACTTGAAGATAACCTTTCTTTTCCTTTAAGTCAAGTCTCTAGATTTCATGTGTCAGGGTTTATTATAACCACTTTATATTTAACGAAAAAAACTTTCATGTGGATAGAGTCTAATTAGGTAGTGACATTGTGGGTAAACTCTGAAGAACAGATGTTTAGAAAGGTAAAACAAGAGGTCATGTCTGCTAAACACATCCCCATGCAATAAAATTCCTAATACATCCTAATAACTGGCATCAGAATAGCCTGCCTAATAGGTTAATTAGTGCTGCCAATAAAGAAAGAAAACAAAATTGTTACCTAACATGACTTCTTTCAACTAATATTTTCTAGAATAGCTTCTGCTAAAAGGAGGTTGGAAGTTACAAGGCAGTCATTGATTTCATGAAAAGACCTTCCTTGTCAATCAGTCGTTTACATCACTGAGGAAGGGAATCATTAAAAACCTATAAAGCTTTTATTAAATTTTAACGAAGAGGTGCAGTTGCTAGGATTTATCAGTCTCACAGCTAGCATGGAGTCCTTTATAATTTTTCTCAATGTTCACATTTCTTTTTAATCATCTTCCCTGAAAAATAAACTCACTTTCCTGATTCCCTTGTGTCAGTCGATACGACTATCATCCTTCTAGTCATCAAGAAAGAAAAATCTAGATATAATACCCAGATCCTTTCATTCATTAAATCCTATCATTGTTTCTCTTGGGATTTTTCTCAGGTCCGAGGTCTTCCTTTGACTTTCTGTTGCAATTAAGAATAGTACAGGTAGATCCAGGAATTCCTGGAACCTCAAGACTTGGCACACATTGATGAACATGATAAAAAAATGTAAGGGCATGAGCAGTGGGGGAGGGGGTGGGGAGGAGGCAATGGGGGGATAAGGACACATATGTAATACCTTAATCAATTTTTTAAAAAGGTTAAAAAATGCAAGGAAATCTGTTGTGTTTTGGCAGCTCAACATCGATTTATCTTTTTTTTCCTTTTTAAAACATATTTTTATTGATTTTTAGAGAGAAGAAGGGAGAGGGATAGAAATATCGATGAGAGAGAAACATTGACCGGCTGCCTCCTGCACACCCCCCACCAAGGATCCAGCCTGCAACCCAGGCATATGCCCTGACCAGGAATCAAACCAAGGACCTCTTGGTTCACAGGTCGATGCTTAACCACTGAACAACACTGGCCAGGTTGTCTTTCTTTTAGTATTTATCTCTTACACAGTGAATATATTCTTGACACAGAGTGTATGCAAGTTTACTGGATTTGATCTTCTTAAGAAAGTTTGGGAAAGCTTTCCCTGAGGAATTTAATCTGAAGCTGAGCTCTGAAATAGGAATCGGAAAAACCTAAGCAATAGAGAGAAGGGAGGGTGACCCAGGCTGATGGAGTATCATATACAAAGGCTCTGTGGCGGTGAATACAAGGGAAGGAAGGAAGGCTCATGCCTCTCCAGCAGGGGGAAATGGGGAACATGGTCACTTGAATGAGCCTGGAATAGAAGGGAGGAAGAGAATCATGCAGTCCTGAAGGACATATTAAAGAATAATTTATCCAAAAATCACAGGATATGTCATGAAACCTCAAATGGGACACAATGAAAAAAGAAACGGTCTTCACCTTGGACCCCAATTTCTCCTCCTTGATTTCCTACTTCTTGTTGGTGTCATCCACCCAGGGTCTAAAACAGAAACATAGAGGCTTCCCTCCTCCGCTACTCAATTGGTCTTTGTGGTGAGTCCATTCTGCCTCCTACAAATGCCCCAAACGTATGCCATTTATATCACTGCTGCTAAACTCAGACCTCATCATTTTTTTCTTGATTTACCTCATTTGATTTTCCCTGTTCTATAGCTCAGCCTCACTCCTATCCTCCTCACTGCTTTCCAAAGTAACATTTAACATTATTAATATAATATATTAATCTGCTACTCCGAATCCTTCGTAGTAACACTAACTTTCAGTTCATATTTTTACTTATTTTTATAATACAAGTCATTATCTAAATTTTTATTCCCAATCTTACAACCTCACTAAATGTTTTCTTGATTTCAATATGAGCTTCTTACAACATAAATGAGACAAGTGTTCATGCCTACAGGCTTTTGAGCATGATCTTCTCTTAACTTGGGTTCCCTTCTCCAGCCTTATCAACATAACACCTTGACTTCTAGTTGACTTTACCGTAGTTTCAACTAAAGAAAAACCCTAATTTATGAATTCCTTCTCTGGCTCCATCAACTTTTAACAGAGTACTTATAAAATGTTTAGTAATGGTTAGTTTTAAGGTTGTTGCCTCAACATATTACACTCCAATTGAGTACAGGGGATATCGTATCCATCAGCATTGCTTTGGTATTTAGAGCAATGCTTTAATCATCAAGAACTTAATAATCCTTTGTCAAACTAGATTTTACATGACAATTAAATTTATAATATCGTGCAGGAAACTGTTTTAAACCTATTAAAGTTGAAACTATGACTCAGAGAGGGTAAGTATCTTGTTCAAGCAACAGCTCTTCAACTAAGAGGCTCTCTGGCCTGTGAAATGAAAAGCCAACGTTTATATTATAGATAGCTCTTTAATTTCTGACGTATAATTTAGTCTCACTTTTCACTGTCTACTCGTGGGCCATTATTCACATTACATGTAATTCAGTCAAGAGATTCTACTTGAGGGCTTCATTGTGAAGTGTATATATATACAATATATGGTTTTGCAATTATAATGTCCTAAGAGTAATAACAATGTCAACAGTAATCTAAGAAATCTCCACTATTTCAGGCCAATAGCATCTCTAACATATAAACATAGTGCTCCTAACATCATTAAATGATTTTGTGAAGTTTAAACTCTAAGCCGTGATTAATTATGAAAGGGGGAAATACAACTTAGAGAGTTTCAGAGAAGGAGGAGTTTGCAATTTTCATCAGGGAAGGTCTCACTGAAAGAGTGACATTTGATCAAACACCTAAAAGTGAAGCTGACTTAGAAGGCTGAAAAAGAGAAACCAGACCAGTAGAGATTGTCAAGGCAAGAGAAACTGAGACCCACACAGGATCAAGTGGGAAAAGCGTGTGATGAAGGAAGAAGGAGGGACATTGGCAAATGCTACAAGGCAGCCATATAAGATCAAGACTGGGAAACAAAAACAAAAACAGGAAAAAAAAACACAACAACAAAGAGTGTTTAAGAAGAGAATTCAGCACATGTAAATGACTTTTTCCAGTAAACAGGCACTTGCATCACTCCACATTGAATCCATCAAGAAACCAAGTGTCTGTTCTCTCTTGAAAATGTATCCACATCTGACCACTATTCATCCCTTCCAATGCTATCCCTAATCTAAGCCACCACAGTCTCTTATCTAGTCAGTTCATACAGCCTCCTAATTGGCCATTCTGCTTACACCCTAGTCTTTTTGCTACACAAATGACAAGAATATTTTAGTTACAATATCACTTCTCAAATCGAAACCCACCCATATCTTCCTTTTCAAAGTCTTTGCAATGGCCACAAGACCATATATGACCCTTCCCCTACTACTACCTTGATGATCTAAATTCTAAAAATGCCTACTTCCCTCACTCAGGGCCAGCCATACTGGCCTCAATATATTCCTCAAATTAGTGAATTAGGGTTTTGCCCAGGGCCTCTGTGTATACTGTTTCTGCTGCAGGAAATACTCTTCCCTTCAGATACTTCCGGAATTTCTTCCTTCCTTTCTTTCAGGTCTTTATACCGATAGTATCCTTTTGGTGAGGTCTTCCCTGAGAAATTAATACAAACTTGCAAACTTCTCTCCCTGATCTCTCTACATCCATTCTATGCTTTTTTTTTTTGCTTTTTTTAAAATATATTTTTATTGATTTCAGAAAGAAAGGGAGAGGTAGAGAGAGATATAGAAACATCATTGATGAGACAGAATCATTGATTGGCTGCTTCCTGCATGCCCCACACTGGGGATCAAGCCTGCAAACTGGGCAAGTGCCCTGACCGGGTTTTGAACCATGACTTCCTGGTTCATAGGTCAATGCTCAACCACTGAGCCATGCGGGCCAGGCTCATGGTTTCTTTTTCCACAGCACTTATCCTATCTATTGTTGAAAGTATTATGTATATCTCCTTTGTCCCCCCATTGACCTCTTCTAACCTGCCCCCGGCCTTCACCACCCTATTATCTGTGTCCATGGGTTATGCATATATGCATACAAGTCCTTTAGTTGATCTATTCCCGCCTGCCCACCCTCCCCTGCCTTCCCTCTGAGATTAGACAGTCTGCTCCATGCTTATATGTCTCTAGATCTATTTTGTTCAACAGTTTATTTTGTTCATTAGATTCTACATATGAGTGAGATCATGTGATATTTATCTTTCTCTGAGTGGCTTATTTCATTCATGTTTTTTTGTTTTGTTTTGTTTTTTTGAAGAATACTGATCACCGTCAAAACATGTCAAAGTCATTAAGCCATTAATAAAGTCCAACTGTTGGAAATAATCAACACATTTTTAAAGATATTTGTTAGGTTAATTTGCTAGATTAAAGGAGACCCATTATTATTCCATCTGGATTCAGCATTGCACAAATTAAGATAAAAGCTAAAATTGGATTTTCTTTTTTACTATCTGGGAAATAAAATCAAAGAAGAACTCAAACATCACATCAAACAAAGTATCCTCACACCAATTTCACATGCCTATGGGCCTGATTAGTTTTGACAGTGTGTAAACAAGGGACTTGTTGAGGGTTCACACACTTGGCAGCAGATTTGGCTCTTCTACTACCTGGTCTATTTCCATTTCCCAATAGTTCTTCCAAGAATTTTACATTCCTTCTCTGAAAGTATATTCCATCCTCTCTAATATCACTTCCACTACTCTATTATCAAGCTCTTGTCACCTCTCTCAGGAACCATTACAGCGGTCTTACCAACTGCCTCACTTTGCAGTACTTAGGACCAAGTGGCTGCATGCATATGACTAAGTGATCGCCCCATCGATCTCACACAGTTACCTATCTTCTGTGGAAGTTTTAATGACAAGAGTGCTCCAAGTTAGTCAAACTCCACAAGTGTCTTGCAGAATCACAAATTAACCTTAAGTTGTCTGTAGATGGAATTTTCTGTAGAGAAACCTTTAGATTAATTAAAATACACTATAAGCCCAGCCAGAGTGGCTCAGTGGTTGAGCATCGACCCATGAACCAGGAATTCATGGTTCAACTCCCGGTCAGGGTATATGCCTGGGTTGCAGGCTTGATCCCCAGTAGAGGGTATGCAGCAGGCAGCCGATCAATTATTCCCTCTCTCTGTTGATATCTCTCTCACTCTCTCTCTCTCTCTCCCTTCCTCTCTCTGAAGTCAATAAAAACATATTTGAAAAAAAAATACATTGTAAGCCATAAATCAAAGTAATTGGATCTGATATCTTGTACAGGAAAATGTAACATTATTCCAGTAGATAAGTATCTTTTTATCTTGATATATACATACTTATATACATAGTTATGACATCTGCTTCCCCAGAACTATTTTCCTACAGCACTCCCATAGAGTATCATCACATAAAAGATTGACTAATAAGGAATATGAGTCCCATTATGTCACACAAGATGTAATTAGCTGAAACTAATAAAAATTCTGACTAAAATTTGCTGAGATAATAAAACTTTTTTTCACATAACACCTCTCATTGACTAGCGCCTCTTCTCTGTAGCATTCTTGAGTTGTCTCTTTTTGCATGCTGGCTTCATTCCCCAGACTGAGAGGACGGTGGTGGCAGCAAGTTCAGGTATCACTTCCAGACATCGCAATATCCAGAAGTGAAAAGGGGTTGTGTCTGCTAGCATCTCCTACTTAGGAATGCGAGAACTTTCCAGAAGATCTCTGTAGTGGGTTGAATTGTGTCTACCAAAAAGATATCTGTGATTGGGCACTTATTTGGAAATTAGGATCTTTGCAGGTGTGATTTAGTTAAGATGATGTCATGTTCAATCCATGAAAAACAAAACATTATTTTTTTTTTAAAGACAAGTCCTTTACTGTCTTTAATTAAAAACCATATTCTTGGTCAAGGTGAGCCCCAAAACTAATGGCAGGTGTCCTTATAAGAATATCATGTGAACACACAGAAAAACAAAGGAGAAACACAGGAGAGAAGGTCATGTGGAAATGGAGGCAAAGACTGGGGCGATCCAGCTGCAAACCAAGGAATGCCAAGGACTGTGGGCACCAGCCAGAAGTTAGGAGAGAAGCATGAACAGGTTCTCCCTCAGGCCTCCAGAGGGAACCAACTCTGTGGACACCTTGGTTTCATATTTCTAACCTCCAGAACTGTGAGTGAATACCTTCCTGTTGTATTAAGCTACTCAGTTTGTGGTTACTCATTACAGAAGCCTTAGGAACCTAATACAATCCTGAAACCCATCTTCCAGTGGGTCATATTTGCCAGGATTAGTCTAAAGTCCACTACTAAACAGATTACTGGCAAGGAGAATGGATTATGATTATTGATTTGGACTAGTTGGTGGTGGTGGTCGGACTCAACCCTAAGAACCATCACAAGTCAGCTTTTACTTCTCCCTCTTCCTTACCACCCTCACACTCAATCACCAAGTTTTATAGGTTGTGCTTAGTAAATATGCCTTTTGTCTGCATGCCTTCATTTTATATTTTATCATTTGACCCTCCAAAGCATTCACCTGGTTCAAAAATAAAAATGATATTACAGCCCTAGCTGGTTTGGCTCAGTGGATAGAGCGTTGGCCTGTGGACCGAAGGGTCCCGGGTTCGATTCCGGTTAAGGGCATGTACCTTGGTTGCAGGCTCCTTCCAGACCCAGGCCCTGGTTGGGGCTTGTGCAGGAGGCAACCAATTGATGTGTTTCTCTCACATCAATGTTTTTCTCTGTCTTTCCCTCTCTCTAGATAGAACATCCTCAGGTGTGAATTAAAATATAACAATAATAATAGTATTACAAAAGAAAAAAATCACATACACCCAGAAATCTCCTTCCCACCCATGCCGCCCTCACTGTTCTCCAACCACTACCCTACACTCAGAGAGTTTTTGGGTATTTGTTTCAGATATTAGTTTCAGGTCTATCTTTCCAGTTTTTCCTTGTACAAATATAAAAAGATGAATATTTGGCCCTTAAACAAATGGTAGCACTTTAGTTTGGTTTGTTTGATTTTTAAATATATTTTATTGATTTTTCACAGAGAGGAAGAGAGAGGGATAGAGAGCTAGAAACATCGACCAGCCGCCTCCTGCACACCCCCTACTGGGGATGTGCCCGCAACCAAGGTACATGCCCTTGACCGGAATCGAACCTGGGACCTTTCAGTCCGCAGACCAATGCTCTATCCACTGAGCTAAACCAGTTTGGGCTGGCTTGTTTGATTTTTAATCTATACTATATCCTAGAGATTTTTTCTCTAAATATTTTGAATGTCCTTCTTCATTTTCCATCTATTTCACCATTCTCCCACATTAAGCCACAGTATTTCTCTTTAAGGGAGTGCAACTATTTCCAAATGGTAATGTTGTGTTCAATGTTAGCCCAAACCAAATAGCAGTAATCGTGACCTTTCTAAACGTTCATCTGTTCTTGTCACTTTACTTGAGAGGTCCTGTAAATAAAGATTACATAATTTGTATATCTCAGGACAAAATTAAAATGCAGGGCCACTGGTTCAAAAAATACTGAGAATTTCAAGATGGTGATAACAGAATGGAGACAAACATGGGCCTTTTTTTTTTTTTTAATTGATTTGAGAGATGAAGGGAGAGGGAGAGAGAGAGAGAATCATTGATCAGCTGCCTCCAACACACTCCACACTGGGGATCAAGCCCGCAACCAAAGCATGTGCCCTGACCAGGAATCGAACTGTGATCTCCTGGTTCATAGGTCAACACTCTACCACTGAGCCACGCTGTCTGGGTAAGCATGAGCTTTTTCTAAGCAAAGAGCACAAGTTTCACACCCAGGAAGCCATCCCCGAGTCTACATATTATTTGTAAACTATTAATCTGGCCCTAAATATTCTTCCTAACCCTGTACTCAAGTGCCCATGACATTCTATGCCACAGCCATACTAGCCTATTTCTTATGTCCTAGATACTAATGGTCAATTGGATTTTTATTGAATACTAGAGGCCTGTTACACGAAGATTTGTGCAATAGGCCTTCCTTCCCCTGGCTGCCGGCACTGGATTTCCTCCGGCACCCAGGACCCAGGCCTTAACTCTGACCATCACCTTCCATCTTCGCTGCAGCCAAACCCTTCAGTCTTCACTCCAGCCGGAGCGCCGCTCCTGTAGCTCCCTCCGCGCCCCGCCCTCTCCTACATAGAAGGCGTCTCGCCCCAGTCAGGCGCTTTGCGCCTGCATGCATGCTGCCCAGAGGCCCAGAGCAGCTTAGGGGCAGGGCCACCTCCATCTTTGTTGGGCTAATTTGCATACTTATTCCTGATGGGCTTGTGGTCATCATGAAGTGATGGTCAATTTGCATGTTTCTCTTTTATTTTTTATTTTTTGAATTTAATAAATCTTTATTGTTCAGATGATTACAATTGTTCCTCTTTTTTTCCCCATAGCTTCCCTCCGCCCAGTTCAACCCCACCCTCTGCCCTTACCCCCCCCCCCCACTGACCTCATCCATAGGTGTACAATTTTTGTCCAGTCTCTTCCCACACCCCCACTCCCCTTTCCCCCTGAGAATTGTCAGTCCACTCCCTTTCTATGCCCCTGATTCTATTATAGTCACCAGTTTATTCCTTTCATCAGATTTTTTATTCACTTGATTTGTAGATTCACTTGATAGATATGTATTTGATGTTTATAATTTTTATCTTTACCTTTTTCTTCTTCTTCCTCTTCTTATAGAATAACTTTCAGCATTTCATATAATATTGGTTTGGTGGTGATGAACTCCTTTAGCTTTTTCTTGTCTGTGAAGTTCTTTATCTGACCTTAAATTCTGAATGATAGCTTTGCTGGGTAGAGCAATCTTGGTTATAGGTTCTTGCTATTCATCACTTTGAATATTTCTTGCCACTCCCTTCTGGCCTGCATAGTTTCTGTTGAGAAATCAGCTGACAGTCATATGGGTGCTCCCTTGTAGGTAACTAACTGTTTTTCTCTTGCTGCTTTTAATATTCTCTCTTTGTCGTTTGCTCTTGGCATTTTAATTATGATGTGTCTTGGTGTGGTCCTCTTTGGATTCCTTTTGTTTGGGGTTCTCTGTGCTTCCTGGACTTATAAGTCTATTTCTTTCACCAGGTGGGGGAAGTTTTCTGTCATTATTTCTTCAAATAGGTTTTCAGTATCTTTCTCTCTCTCTTCTTCTGGCACCCCCATAATTCTGATGTTGGTATGCTTGAAGTTGTCCCAGAGGCTCCTTACACTATCTTCATATTTTTGGATTCTTTTTTCTTTTTGCTTTTCTGGTTGAGTGTTTTTTGCTTCTTTGTATTTCAAATCTTTGACTTGATTCTTGCAATCCTCTAGTCTGCTGTTAGATCTCTGTATAATATTTTTATTTCAGTCAGTGTATGCTTAATTTCTAATTGGTCCTTTTTCATATCCTCAAGGGTCTCACTAAATTTATCAGCCTTTTCTAGAAAATTCTTGAAAAACCTTATAACCATGGTTTTGAACTCTATATCCAGTCATTTGCTTTCCTCCATTTCTTTCATTTGTGATCTGTTTTTTTGTCTCCGCATTTTGGCTGCTTCCCTGAGTTGATAGAGTGGCTTTGTGTGGTAGGTGACCTATAGGGCGCAGTGGCTCAGCCTCCCCAGTTACCTGAGGTAGACACTCTTGGTGCACCCCTTTGTGGGCTGTGTGCACAGTCTTGCTGTAGTTAAGCCTTGATTGTTGTTGGTATCACTGGGAGGAATTGACCTCCAGGCCAACTGGCTGTGAGGATCAGCTGTGTCTACGCTGGGAGAACTTCTGTGCTGGAGACACCCTTATGAGACAAGACTTGCAAAAAGCCTCTGTGCTCAGCTTGGATGGGGCGGAGTCTCAGGGCGGAGCAGACAGCATTGTTTTCCCATCAGCCCTGCCCTAATAGGCCCCTGTGTCTCAGTGTCCCGTGTTAATCGCTGCAAGCACCTCTAAGAGAAAGCCGCCCTTGAGTTCCGCCCACTGCCAGACAGTCCAGTTTCTTCCCAAATGAGTCTGGGTCCCTAGAGTCTCGCCCGGAACTGGAGTTCAGAGCAGTCAGGAACTTTTGTCTCCCTCCCGCTTGAGAAAGCCAGCCGCGTACTCAGTTGCCAGCCCTCTCCGTGCACATGCCTTGGTACCTCTGCCTTCCGCAGTTCCTCTGAGTCTCAGTGTGCTTTTCTCTTTCCTGACAGTCCAGTTTCACCCCATATGAGTCTGGGTCCCCAGAGTCTCACCCAGAACTGGAGTTCAGCGCAGTCGGGAGCTTTTGTCTCCCTCCTGTTTGAGAAAGCCAGCCACGCATTCAGTTGCCAGTCCTCTCCACACATGCGTCTCAGTACCTCTGCCTCCTGCAGCTCCTCTGAGTCTCAGTGTGCTTTTCTCTTTCCTTGTATTTGTAGAATTTCCACTCAGCCAGCCTTCCTGTGGTTCTGGATGATGTCCATTTTGTCTTTTAGTTGTAGTTTTGAAATTGTTGCGCGAGGCAGCAGTTTAGGTGTTTACCTATGCCACCATCTGGGTTTCTCCAGCTGCATGTTTCTCTTTTATTAGTGTAGATTATAGTCAGTTTCTTAAGTCCTAGATTTTTCTCTCACCTAACACCTCAGGTGCTATTCTCTCTTCTTCTTTCCTGCTTCTTCACCTAATTGTATGTATCCTTCAAGTCTTGGCTAACATTTTACTTCCTCTGGGAGACCTTCTGTGAATCCTTATACTAAGTAAGAGTTCTCCTATGGTATGCTCACAAAGCCCTCTGTAATCCAACTCATAAACCACACTTAAAAATAATTAACTTATGCCTGTTTCACCTAATGTTAATGATTTCTAGTATTTATTGAGTGTTTACTATGTGCCTAACAGGCAGGGACTAACGTGAAGTGAGTGAGGCACTTGCCTTGGGCATAAAAATATTTTTTTAATACTTTAAAATTTATTTTTATTGTTGAGAGTAGAACAGATGTCCCCTAGCCTTGGGCATAAAACTTAAGGGGGTACCAAAGGACTATGTAAGTAAGATTCATAATATTTTAATGTGATATTTCAAAAAAATCATAATTAATACAAAACATCCATGATGAACAAAATATTAACATCTTAATTAAAGACAAGCTCTTTACTGTCTCTAACTAAAGACAGTGGTACTGATTTTTCTTTTTGCCTCAGGCTACAATATGACTGTACTGGTGCCAGCATTATGCTAAGCCCTCTACATACTTCCACTAAATTAATTCTCAAAACAGTTTGGTTACAAAGAGATCATCATTATCTTCCTTGTACAAATGAGATGTCCTTAGGCATAAAGAGGTTAAGCAACTCGGTCAGTGCCAGGGCAAAGGAGTGGTGCTGAGATTCACACTCTAGCCAGTCTGCCTCCAAGGCCCCTGCTTTTAATCACTGCTAAATTACCTCCTAGCAAGTGGATAATTGGAAATTTAGCCATATACTTCCTATTTTAAATACATGTTTAGACACAGCATACATTACTGGACCCCAAAACACTTCTTGGGAGGAGGGAAGAAATAACATGAGAGAACATTTATAAAAGTACAAACAAAAACATTTGGTTTCTTAAGTTACAATGTATCAAAGGCTAGCGAATGTAGTCATTACTGAATTTCAAATACCAACACCTTCATTCTTACAGAAATATATTTTTTTAAAATGTTAACCATCTTCATGTAACAAATAGTCATTTAATCTGGCCCTAAAGACATGTCCATATTAGAAAAATAAAGACATGTCCATATTAGAAAAATAGAGGGTGGTGCAAAAGTAAGTTTTCAGTTGTTCATTTGGAAAATAATACAATAAAAGAAACACTGTTTCTTGCACACACAACTGTAAACCTTCTTTTCCTACACCCTGTATATCCATTCCAGTTAACACATTAGTCAAATCAAATCTGTATACTAATTTGCATTTAGGGGCTAAAAACATGTTAAATCCTGTTGTGTGCTTTTTTTTTCTATTTTATCTGATGATCATCCTATTATAATCAGTTGTATGATTTAGTGAAAAGAAATGATACAAATGAGATTTTGCTACAGTGAGGATAAACAACATTACTAATTTTTTCAGCTTTTTCATCTCTCTCCTTATGCATATTGTTTGTCAAGTAATTCTATTCTTCATTTTTGATGTTTTCTTAATGTTGCAAAATAAATAGAATAACAATAATTTTATTAATGATATACCCACTCCAAAGTGTTTAAAAAATGGCTCTTTGGGAGATTGTTACATTCTTTTCAAAGATCATTATGCAATAAAGAGAGAGCAAATGTTTCCATTTGCATTTTACACTTGACAAAATAGATATACCAATAAGCTCAGTGACTTACCCCAGATGACTCAGAAATCAACATTATATTTGGATAGTACTGTTGAATTTTCATATTGTAATCTCATTCTGAACCTTACGTAGGTGAAGAAGAGAAAAGGGTTTCTGATTA